>NC_138773.1:248404671-248824671 GCF_965119305.1 Pelophylax lessonae | reverse complement strand
CCCTAACCCTAAACCTAACCCTAGCCCTAACCCTAACCCTAAGCCTAGCCCTAACCCTAGCCCTAAGCCTAACCCTAGCCCTAACCCTAATTCATATTTTTTTCTGGTTCCGGACATGCTACAGAGCTGAAACTTCACAGGTACACTTTTTAGACCCCCCCAGATGCTAAATCCAAAGAAATTTTTTATTTTTATTTTTTTTTAATTTTTCCAATAATTGGCTCTCTAACAAAAAATTACAATTTTTAAGAACTTTTTTTTGTGTGATTCGGTGTCTGGGGGTCTAAAAAGTGTACCTGTGAAGTTTCAGCTCTGTAGCATGTCCAGAACCAGAAAAAAAATTAGAATTAGGGTTAGGGCTAGGGTTAGGGTTAGGGTTATTTTTAGTGCTTAGGGTTAGACGGTTAGGGTTAGAGGCGTAGGGGTAGGGTTACTAACTCTAACCCTAAGTATCTCACCGTAACCCTAACCCTAGCCCCTAACACTAAACCTAACCCTAACCCTTAAAGCCCAGTTCCTGTCCCATTTTGGTCGGTTATGGTCTGTTTGCGGTTGTTTGCTGTGCGTTAAACGGGGAGTTTGGTCTGTCACTGTGAAGCGGGCGTAACCCTTACACTACCTGATCGATACAACATCATACCTGATCGTATACACACACTGGATGTTTTAAAGCACGTTATTCCAAACAATTTAGGAATGTTAGGTGATTTATGCCCTTTATGGAATAAAACCCAACTCTGCGTCAACTACGTAATTTTCCATGGGAGTTTTGCCATGGATCCCCCTCCGGCATGCCACAGTCCAGGTGTTAGTCCCCTTGAAACAATTTTTCCATCACTATTGTGGCCAGAAAGAGTCCCTGTGTGTTTTAAAATTTGCCTGCCTATTAAAGTCTATGGCGGTTCGCAATGTTCGCCGGATCGCGAACATTCGCCGATGTTCGCGTTCGCCGTTCGCGAACGGCGAATTTTATGTTCGCGACATCACTAGTGCACTCACCTTCTTTGGTCGACCATGGCGAGGCCTGTTCTGAGTGGAACCTGTCCTGTTAAACCGCTGTATGGTCTTGGCCACTGTGCAGCAGCTCAGTTTCAGGGTCTTGGCAATCTTCTTATAGCCTAGGCTATCTTTATGTAGAGCAACAATTCTATTTTTCAGATCCTCAGAGACATCTTTGCCATGAGGTGCCATGTTGAACTTCCAGTGACCAGTATGAGAGAGTGAGAGCAATAACACCAAATTTAACACACTTGCTCCCCATTTACACCTGAGACCTTGTAACACTAATGAGTCACATGACACTGGGGAGGGAAAATGGCTAATTGGGACCAATTTGAACAATTTCTCTTAGGGGTGTACTCACTTTTGTTGCCAGCGGTTTAGACATTAATGGCTGCGTGTTGAGTTATTTTGAGGGGACACCAAATTTACACTGTTATACAAGCTGTACACTCACTACTTTACATTGTACAGTAGAAAAGTGTAATTTCTTCAGTGTTGTTACTGAAAAGATAAAATTAAATATTTACAAAAATGTGAGGGGTGTACTCACTTTGGAAGATACTGTATTTACTTACCTATTTTCAGCCCACACTGGTCCAGTTATATGATTCTGTCAGCCAGTGGTGGCTGAAGCGAAAAGGAGACAGCACTCAACAACGGCTGGTAAAGTATGGAAGTATGACATCCACCTATAGGTTCCTATGGCCCATCCGTTGTCGACGCTCCCTCCTCTAACATGTAGACATTGCTGACTGACATAAGGGGGCTGGATCATGTGGCTGGACTGGAGCAGGCTGAACAAAGGTGAGTAAATACATCTTTCTTACACGGGTTAGTCAGCATAGGTGTTAGGAGGGGAGAGGGACCTTTTTTTAGACTAGTTAGGTTTCTCCTGGAGTTCTACTTTAAGACTATGCAAACACTTAAAAGTCCATAGCCTGGCCACAGTTCTACTCTATAGCTATCAATGTAAAAAAACTTAAATGATGTATTTGGATAGTGTAAAATTTTAAAGAGTGGTAACAATTACGTTATTTTAAACAAAAAAATGTGTAATTAATTTGCATAGATTTTATTTAATACTTGAATTTTGGCATAGATCGTACCTTGAGAAGTGTTAGAATCTTTTGACCCACATCTTTAGCAATCATATACTGTTTACCCATCCTGTCTTTGTCGGCCAGACTCTTTCCATGCTTGCTGCCAACAAAATAATTCTCGCGTAGTTTACTCATCAGATTCTGCATGACCTCCACATTTTGCTTGGCTTTTTGAACTCGATTGTCCACATTATATACCATATCTCTGGCTCCTTCAATGTAATCATCCAAATCTGGCATCTGCCAAGTCAGGAAGCTAAGGGCAGGCTCCAGCTTTACATATATCTGCTGGAGCTCATCGTGTATCAGTTCTCTTTCCACTTGCAAGATTGTCTTCTGGAGTCTGTTAAACCACTGTGCTATGAGGTCCAGGTTTCCAATATGCTAGTGTTGAAAACAATGTTATTGCATTATTAATGTATTTTGCAGAAGATATGGAAAAATCACTAGAATGTTTAACAATTCTCAATAAGTGCGCAGTTCAGGCATTATAGAGTAACTCCTGTATTTGATTAAAAAACAAAAACAAAATGTAAGTCCACCTGCAGTCAACATTTAGGATGTTGATAGAATCTAGCGAGTTGACTCCAGTGTGAGATATCCCATGTAATAAAAGAAGACAAACAAAAAAATTCCCCTCGAGGTTGGGACTTTACCGGCACTGAATCAGAGTACTAAAGTATTAAAAAAAAACTTAAATAAAAATATTTTAATCAAGAAAGAGAAACAATTTATACGAGATAAAAATGTGTTCCAAGATCATAAAAAGCCTATAAATGGAATCAAAACCAGCATTATAATAATCGATTTGCAAACAGGAAGGAACATTACCCTAATATGTCTGACTCATCTTCGAATTTATCATCTATCCCGTCACAGTCTTCTCACAAACAGGAAAACCCCTAAACGTCAACACTATGGGGATCCCTTGCCGGACCAAGTGGGCAAAAAAACCAGCATGGAGAAAATCCCCAATCTCTACGGCGGGACTGCTATCTCCTGCAGCCATTAGATCATGCCTTGGATCTCTCCACGCCACACCTTCCCCTTCCACACATGGTAAACTCAATGAAGTGGAAGCCACAAATTCCAGAGGCTCCACTAACATTGAAGATACTATTACCACTGACACTTATTTTTTAGAGACACTAATGGCCAACGCAATGAGAACCAGTCTTTCCCAACATACAGACACATGAATCTTTTCCACACTCGTTCTACGGTAGGACCCCCACCTAACACAGACTTTTCTATAATTAATCTGTCCTCATATATTTTGTCAGAAGACGAAACTAACATTTTGTTGAAAGGTTTGAGTTTTTGCCCTAGTGAAAACTTAAACAAATTTGAATTCACAAAATATCCACAACTGTTTGCATGGGAAATTTAATTTTAAGGCCTTTTATCACAAGCACAATTATGCACATATGGATCTCCCTAAAGATGATAATACTTTGAATCAATTGATATCTCTCTTAGAAGAAAATGATCCCACAGACTTGATAGATCAAATTGACCTCACATCTCTTTTGTCATTCACTGATGTTGCCTCTGAAGAATCGTATTTGAACAAATCGAAACTTCAGAAACAATCTGACAAATTTATAAAATAGGAATGAACCTGCGCACTACCAAAAGAGAAAGAAAGATCGACAACCAGGGGGAAGAAAACTAATAGAAAAATGGAGCACCAGAGACCTACAGCCAATAGTGTAGTGTCACCACATACAATAAAAGCAATAATAAAACAATAAAATCAGCGCAGGTGCTCTATGTTTGGTGAACCATCTAATAAAAGAACAAATCAAAAAAAATAAAAAAGTAAAAGAACAAATCACTTCATATAATAAAAAAAAACACTTGATATTGTAGAATAAAATCTTAAAAGTGCTGGAAGTGGCAAAAGATAATCAATATTTATAATGTGCAGAAGTGCATGTGAAGATATGGTGTTGGTGAACCCAAAATCAAGAGTAGAAAGAAGGTGGTGAAAAAAATAAGTGGCACAAAAATGACTGATAAATTCTTCAAATAATGAAATGAGTATCCTTAAAGGGGATACTCAGTAAGTGATCTATACAATGGCTGGGTGTACACAAAACAGTGTCTTCCATAAAACAACACAATGTTAAATGAAAAAAAAAACAAAAAAACGATAATTCCAAAAAAATGGCAAATGTGCCCTATGAAGAGTGAACTAATGCCGCTCTTCGTGATGCAGTAAAAATTCGTTGATGAAGTGACACAAGTGGTAAAGTTGCCAGAAAGTAAAGCCCAATCACAAAAAAAGAAAAGTATGAAAAAAAAAATATTTTAAATAAGAAGTGTAAAAAAAAGCCCTCTGAAGGGCGAACCACTGCCAACTCTTCAAAAAAATACTCTTCAAAAAAATAAATATCCAAATATATAATGTGACAAGGTGAGTAATCTCAAAAGGTGAATCATGCACTGAAAAGAGTCTGACACAATATATCAATCAAGAAAAAATAGTCCCAATAAAAATTCAATAAAAACTATTTTTTCAAATTTTTATTGAATTTTTATTGGGACTATTTTTTCTTGATTGATATATTGTGTCAGACTCTTTTCAGTGCATGATTCACCCTTTGAAATTACTCACCTTGTCACATTATATATTTGGATATTTATTTTTTGAAGAGTATTTTTTGAAGAGTTGGCAGTGGTTCGCCCTTCAGAGGGCTTTTTTTTACACTTCTTATTTAAAATATTTTTTTTTTCATACTTTTATTTTTTTGTGATTGGGCTTTACTTTCTGGCAACTTTACCACTTGTGTCACTTCATCAACGAATTTTTACTGCATCACGAAGAACGACATTAGTTCACTCTTCATAGGGCACATTTGCCATTTTTTTGGAATTATAGTTTTTTTTTTTTTTTTTTCATTTAACATTGTGTTGTTTTATGGAAGACACTGTTTTGTGTACACCCAGCCATTGTATAGATCACTTAGGCTTCTTTCACACGGTCCGCCTCCGCACGCGGATCCGTGTTGCTCAGCGGGGATCGATCCGCGATCCCCGCTGAGCCGGGCGGGTGACAGCTCCGTCTCCGCTTGCAGAGCGGAGAGGGAGGTGTCTCAGCACCCGCTGCCCTCTATGGGGGATCGGAGGAGAGCGGACCGCTTGTCCGCTCTCATCAGATCCGCTCCGCTCCGATTACTGAACGGATGGAAAAATAGGGTTTCCATCCGTCCAGATTTCAGCACAGGATCGGATGCGGATGGCAGCGGGTGTCAGCGGAGGTGTCTCCGCTGACACCCGCTGCCCCATAGAGCTGCATGGAGGATCCGATCAGATCCGCCTAAAAAACTGACAGGCGGATCTGATCGGACCGCCCGTGTGAAAGAGCCCTAACTGAGTATCCCCTTTAAGGATACTCATTTCATTATTTGAAGAATTTATCAGTCATTTTTGTGCCACTTATTTTTTTCACCACCTTCTTTCTACTCTTGATTTTGGGTTCACCAACACCAAATCTTCACATGCACTTCTGCACTTTATAAATATTGATTATCTTTTGCCACTTCCAGCACTTTTAAGATTCTATTCTACAATATCAAGTGTTTTTTTATTATATGAAGTGATTTGTTCTTTTATTAGATGGTTCACCAAACATAGAGCACCTGCGCTGATTTTATTGTTTTATTATAATCTGACAAATTTCCTACCCTTAATACAAATACTAATGTCACAACATTTCTAAAATTAATAAATAAAGAATTAGACAACCTACAAATCTTCCCCCCCCCCCCACCACTAATCTTAGTGCAATGGAAAACAGGCCCTTAGACACCTTTTGGAAAAATCCTCGATTGCAATTAAACCTGCAGACAAAGGAGGAAATATTGTTATGATGGATAATACTAAATATTTAATGATGTGTAACAAAATATTGAGAAATATAAATTGATATCGCCACATTACCACCAGTATAATTGAGAAATACAACAAGGAATTTTACGAACTAGTTGATTTGGCATACTTAAATGGCACCATCCCCAAGAAAACTTGGGATTTCATCAGAACAAGTTTTCCTGTTGTCCCAACTTTCTATTCATTCCCCAAAATTCACAAAAATTCTTCCAATCCCCCTGGAAGACGAATTATATCTGGGCGAGGTGCTTTGACCGAAAATGCGACCAAGTTGGTGGACGAATACCTTAGGCCCTTTGTCATCTGTTTGCCCTCGCATGTTCAGGACACGATACACCTCCTCCAGATCATTGACAATATTTCCATCACCAAGAACTGATGCCTTTTAAAATGCTCTTGATGGGACTTGACGCCATGATGGTACCGTGCCTGGGGTACGTGTTGATGATATGAAACGGTTCTCCGGAGAGGTATAATTTAATCGTACTGTGCGCAAGTTTCATGTTTAAATGGCAAAAAGAAGAGAACGCCAAAATGGTGTTCAAAGACAACGGGTCCAAAACATTGAACTCCGTGATGAACCTAACGAAGATGGTCAGTGCTCACGCGTAAGAGCGTCTGGTGTTGGGTGAAAGAGCTGACTGGGCTAGCATGTTCCTGTGGGCCATGAGAATAGCTAATCCAGGATGAGTTCCTGGGACGGCGGTGGTTCGTCCTGGATTTCCTCTGGCGTGGGATGTGTCTGGAAGAAGACCTGTAAATTGGAACGAGAGAGGGCATCAGCTGCCTGGCACGTGCTCACAAACAAAGTGGAAATGCAATGTGGTGGCCAGCCAAGTGAGCCTTCTGACTAGACTCGTAATGGTGAGGGAGGAGGACTGTCCCCTGTTAATGATGTCGCCTGCTGCCACGTTATCGGTGAAGCGATTTACGGTTTGGCCCGACCAAAGGTGCCCCCATACCCTAGCAGCTGCCACTATGGGGTAAATCTCAAAAAGGGCTGAGGTGGTGTTGAAAGACGGCAGATTTAAAATTTCTGGCAGCCAACTATCCCTGGACCATCTGTTGCCCCAAATGGCCGCGAACCCGGAATGGCCCACAGCATCAGTCCATAACACTGGAGAGCAGTCTGTGAACGGCGGGATGAACATGTTCATGTCATTCCAGTGGGTCAGGAACTCGCCCCACATGGACAAGTCTGCCCTGGCCTGTCCGTCCAGTGAGACAATGCTGTCCTCATGGGGAAGGCCCGGGAGCATACTGAGAAGTTGGGACATGAAAGCGCGGCCTTGGGGAATGACCTTCATGGCGAAATTCAGAGAACCGAGGAGAGACTGGAGATCTTTCCGTGTCGTGGAACCTCTGTGGAGGAAAGACTCGACCTCTGCCCTGATTCTCTGAACCTTGTTTGCAGGAAGGCTAGCCTGCATTGTGACTGAATCCAGGCAAATACCTAAAAAGGTCAGCTTGGTGGTGGGGCCTATGGTCTTGGCTGCAGTCACCGGAACCCCTAAGGTGGAGAAAAGCTTTACGGTGTTGGTTAAACTGAGTGGCATTAAAGTGCGACTTTCCATGGTCAGGAAATCATCCAAGTAATGAATTACTACTGGAATTACTAAAATTCCTCGCAGGGGATAAGAGAATTGAGGCTAAGCGTGATAACAGAATGAGGAGCCGAAAGGTCAATGATCAAGCTTCTTATTGTTGCACTTCCCGGTGGTGATGCCCAATGGGCAAGAAAAGGTTGATTGCCAAAAGGCCCAATCATAAAACCTTTGTCAACCTCTGACTGTAACAGGGTGTTGACTGTGGAAAGGTCTGATAAGGCAGATTGCAAATTGTTGCACTCCACCGTGGTTGCCAGTAGAGCGACTAACCCCGTCTGAAACCCTTCTGTGAAGACCTGGAGTAGGAACTTAACTAAATCTTGGGAAGGGTGGGACTCCAGGAAGAAAGCCAAGGTGTCAACGTGTAACTCGGTTAGTCATTTTTTTAGGAAAGAGTCGGTTGGGGCACATGGTCTTAGCGTGCGCCCGGAAGCAGGTAGAGCAGACATGCAACAACCTGCAGGTGCTGAAACTGCAACCTCCTGCATTGAAGTTGTTGCAAACCTGCGTCTTGCCAAGGAACACGATTGGCCTGCCTAGCCTGTCTCTGCTCGACTCTGCTGGTACCAGGGGTGACATCGCTGGTGACGGTGGAATTGGATTCAGAGGCACACAAATGGTGGGATGGGAATAAAAAGCACAGTTGACGCAGGCCGGTGGAGGGAGCCCAGCGAAGTGGCAGCAGAACAACTCCGTGTCCAATTGGCCCCAGTGTGCCTGGACATTGAACTGGGCGAAGGTGGCGGCCTCCTTGGCTGAAAAAGAACTATGGTAATCATAGAAAGCCGCGCCGCCGTACTTGTACCCCAAATCGACCACCTTGTGCATGTACAAATCCAATTCCTCCCTTCGGTTGCGGAAATTGAAGCAAATCGCTTCCCTATAAAGACCGAAAGCCAACACAAACTAGGGGATGGACAATTTCTTGTTCAACCTGGCGTCTTTGGCCTTGAGTACCACGGAAAGGTCGCCGTAGTTATAAGTCTTTCTACGACGTCCTGGGATGCTAACAACAGGGTCATAAGGTTAACATCCTTGCCCTCCAGGATGTCTTTCTTGACGCTGGGAGGGACCATGTGGGTGCTGGCGTGATATAGTGTGCAATAGAGGCCGGGGAGGTAAGAGTACCTGCGACGACACTCTGAGAGACAGCTAGGGCAGCAACCTGGGAGGGTGGGAAACCCGGGGACGACAAGGGGACTAGGTAGGGAGAAGCTATCTCCTATGTCTGATGCGTGGGACATCCTGGAAAACATAAAGGTAAAGGTCACGAAGCATAAGCGGATGAAAACGTTTGACTTGCATACCCTCCCTTATTAACATTGTTTTTTCTTTTTATCCTGGAGGAGATCAGAACTTGCGAGTGGGACATGAGGCCCTACTAACCTAGTGGCAGGTAGAGACGCTGTCTATGAGTTCGCCCTGCGCTGTGCCAAGTAATGAAATGGCGGGGTGTAGGCCTCTGGAAGGTGACACCCTCACTACGCTGGCAGGACGACCGAGACACTAGCTATGATTTGGGCCGATGGGAGAAAACCTCTGCGTGAGGATGGGTGTTGGTTTTGGGCTAGCTGTAAGTGACCTACCTAACTTAACCCCCCCCCACCCCAAAGCCAGGTAACCATGGAAGAGTATGACCAAGTGAGACAGCATACCTGTGATAACCTGGGAGGGGTCTGAAAGGCTTGGCTGAACATCTGGTAATGTCCGTGCATGCCATCTATATGGGTGTAACAAAACAGTTGATGCCTGAAGTGAGATGACATAAGCCCCTGACTCAACAACTGACGTGACCTGCGGATGCCAACCCTACGCATATCGAGAGGAGCTGTGCGGAAGTGCCCATTAGAACCTGCGACTGAGGGAAATATTGAGAGCCGGACTTGGCCCACCCCCCCACATCCCCCCATATATATGAATTTCACCAGGACGTGAACCAGGATCATGGTTGAAGCGTGTCCTTGCATGTGTCAAGGCCCCGGGCGACAGGCAGGAAGCCAGACGAGTGGGTAAGAGCGTGCCCCCCCCCCCCCCCCCCCGCTGAGGCAAGTGAAAGGCCTCTGTGGCCGTGCCACTTCTGGTGAAGTATGAATAAGAAACGCGACCAGAACTTTAAAAAGAGATGTGGTACCTGTGGGGAACGTCAAATAACTGAGATACATACAAAACAAACAATTGGTCATGTAAAACACAAGTAAGGCAACAATTTTTTTTTCCTGTCAGCATGAAAGTCTGGGCTTGGTAAAGCTCCCAGAGGATGCAAAACTGAGTCAGGTCAGCGAGGAGGGTGACATAGCCAGGAAGCTGACCATGCAGGGATGAGTGCTGGTGCCAATCTAAATGGTGCAGTGATTAAAAGGCACAGAAGGCTGCTTAAAAGTTTTTTTTTGTTTTTTTTTATTTGTGCTTTATTTTTTTTGAGAAGCAGCAACAAAGGCCCATCCGTATGGCCACAGTGGCAACTGTGATGTGCAAAAAGGGAAGACAGGACAAGCAGTAATGAGAAACTGAAAGTATAACCTCTGGGAAAGGACATGGACGCATATGACCCAAGGCAGCAGCTGAGTGACCAGGGAGATCTGTGTGTAAAACAAGTGGAGACAAGTGGATCAGACATGAAGACTTTAACTCCCCCCAGACCTGGTGTTGGCCGAAGCTTCAGCAAGATTTATTTCCCTGGCAATGGAAGGGGAGATAGTGATGACCCTGCCTGTGAACGTGCTGAAAAACGAATGGCCGAGCAGTGAAGGTGCGGGGAGCCCGGTTTGAAGCCCGGGGATGACGTCATCCCCCCGGCACCACCTACTCCACAAAGGAGGCCGCGGACTGCCCCTGCCAGTGCTGGAGTGCGGGTACGAGACGCAGCAGCAAGGGAAAGCTAGGGGAAAGCATGTGGCTGGGTGGAGGGGGGAAAGAAAGGGGGGGCGGCGAGCCGCAGCCTCCACCCGAGTACTTACTGTAGCATGTTGCAACTTACTGTAGCCTGTTGCCTGCTGGCCGACCCGGAAGTGTCCTCGTGGAGCTCTGTAACTCGTGAAACGGAGTACTGAAAGAAACTGAACAGTGGGCGTGACACAAAACCAGCCCATAGAATCCTGCAGCAGCCCAGAAGAGGTGGGGGGCCCAACCTTAAATAGACGGCTCCTCCCCTCCCACAACTCCAGGCTCCGCCTTCCCATTTGTCCTGTAATGCCGGATCTGGCTTCAATATCTTTCTCCTCCTTTTCTTGTTACTCGCTGCCATTTTTGGCCTCAAATCTTTATAAGGTGTTGTATTTAAGCTTGACGGGTGGATGTTCTGAGACCTTGTTTTTACCTCACATGTGAATGTGGAATGCATTATCAATACAGATTATGTAAGTAATTCAGAAATATTATATCATGAATTTTGGCATGTTGATTGTATACTTTTACTTACTAAGATGTTTGTATTTATAGCAAATGCGTGCAAAGTGTACCCCTGAAGAAGAAGCGACTAATGCTTTGTAACGCGTTGGCTAATCCTGTTGCTCAAGTGCATAATCTGTATATGCATGTATTGATATTATACAACGCTGGTATATTCCATGTACATTCTTTTATAGTATGTTTTCCTTTGGTGAGAACTTTTTATTACCAAATACTCCCCCCCTTTTGCGTTTTGTTCTTTTTGTATCAATAAACTTGAATATTTTTAATACTTTAGTACTCTGATTCAGTGCTGGTAAAATCCCAACCTCTAGGGGAATTTTCTTGTTTGTGTTATTATAGGGATGTGGCACAGAGGTTAGCTATAATCACCGTTATTATTTCTTCATGTAATAAAAGAAGAGGAAAACTGATTATAGGGCTTGTCAGCATCTACCAAAATGGGATTTTTGACTTACCGGAATATCCATTTCTCTGATGCTCATTGACGGACACAGCTCCTGTCATTCTTAACCACTGGGTTATGCTGCCCCCTACAGGAGTAGGACACTAGGCAGAAAAAACTTCTGGCCACACTCATGGGCAGTCCCAGGGGGTATACTCCCTCTTCCCACTATAGTCACTCAGTTTTGTTACAAGCAGTGTAAGGGGAATTATAACTCCACAGAGGGGTGGGTGCTGGGTCTGTCAATGAACATTGGAGAAATGGATTTTACAGTAAGTCAAAAATCCAATTTTCTCTTTCGTTCATTGATGGTCACAGCTCCTGTCATTCTTGACCATTGGGACGTCCCAAAGCAGTGTTAAACATGAGGGATGGGAAACAGCAAAAGGCTAAACAGTAGCCAAACAGGCAACAGGGGCTCAACCAAAACAACTGGAGCCAACCTGAAAAAAAAACAATACACCATCAAAGAGGATCAGGTCCGCTTAAACAGCAGCCTGCAAAATCTAAAAAAAGGAAGCATCCGCAGATGCCAACACATCCACTTTATTAAACTTTGTAAAAGTGTGCATTGACGACCAGGTGGCCACCTTGCAAACCTGCATCACTGACACCTGATGACGGAAAGCCCAAGAGGCACTAAGCGCCCTAGTAGAGTGCGCCTTGACAGGGAAAGGAGAAACCTGACCCCTGATTGAATAGGCCTGAACCACCGTCTGTCTGATTCATCTGGAAAATGGTCGCAGAGGAAGCAGGCAACCCCTTTGCAAGGTACATCCGTGAGCACAAATAGAAAGTCTGACTTCCTGAAAGACTCTGTAGCCGCCAGGTACACCCTAGTTGCCCAGACCACATCCAAGGCATGCAAGGCAATTTCCTTCGGATGTTTAAGCCTGGGACACAGGGAAGGCAATACAATGCCTTCATTCAAAGGAAAGTCAGATACCACTTTAGGACGGAATGACAGACAGGGGAGAAGTACCCCCTTCTTCTTGTGAATCACCAAATAAGGTGAACGACAGGATAAGGCCACCAGTTCCAACAACCTGCGTGCAGAGGTGATAGCCACCAAAAAGGCCACCTTCTGGGACAGTGTAAGCAGGGGAATCTCCTGAATATTTTCAAAGGGAGGCTTCTGTAGAGCTGAAAGCACCAAAGTAAGATCCCAAGGCGGCAAGGAAGCCCGCACTGGAGGAACCAAATGTCCGACACCCTTAATAAAAGTAAGCACCAAGGAGCGTGTGGCCAAAAGTCATTGGAAAAAGCCCACCAAGGCTGACACCTGGCCCTTGATGGTACTCAAGGCCAATTTCTGTTCAACCCCAGTTAAAGGAAGGTTAAGATCCGAGCCCCTGGGGAAGAGCGAGGGTGAACCCCAAGAGACTCACACCACACAATGTACGTCTTCCACATACGATTGTAGATCTTCCTAGAAGTAGATTTCCTAGCTTTTAACAATGTAGGAATCACCGACTCAGACAAACCTCTATCCTTTAGCACCTGGCATTCAACAGCCAAGCCGTCAAAGCCAGCACCTGTAAAGCAGGATGGAAGATCGGTCCTTGGGACAGCAGATCCTCCCTAAGAGGAAGCTTCCAAGGAACATTGGCGACCAGCCGCACTAAATCAGCATACCAAGCTCGGCGAGACCAGTCCAGAGCCACTAAGATGACGGGAATCCCTTCTGTCTCGATCCTGCATAGGAGTCTGGGCAGAAGCTTGAGAGAAGAGAAGGCGTAGAGCAGACAATACTGACTCCACCAGCGCGTCTGTGGCGTCAGCCAGTGAATCCCTTGACTGAGCCACAAACTTCTGCACCTCTGCGCTGAGCCAAAATGCCAACAGATCCACCTCGGGGGTGCCCCACCAGAGACACAGCTGATATGGAAATGTGTACGACGGAGAGGGCTGGAATGAACTGTTCTGCCCACCTAGGAATGCCAACTACCTCCAGAGCCACCAGAGCACCACTTGTTCCCCCTTGGTAATTTGACATAAGCCACGGCCATGGCATTGTCTGATTGAATGCACACTGGGCATCCCTGAAGACGGTCTGTCCAATGATCCAGACAAAGTCTGATTGCTCGGAGTTCCAAGACATTGATCGGTAGTATTGACTCTTCCAGCGTCCAGATCCCCTAAGCAGAATGCTAGCTGAGGATGCCTCCCTAGCCGAAGAGGAGAGTGAAGCCACCATATCAGGGACTCCTTTGTTCCCCGACTCAGCCGGATCTGATTAACAGAGACTGCGGAGTCTTGTCCTACATGGTCAGAATCTCCCTTTGCAGGAGCTTCATATGGAACTGTGGAAACAGAACTGCCTCGAAGGTAGATACCATCAGGCCCAGCACTCGCATGCAATTCCGGAGGGATGACCATTTGTTAGACAGCAGGAGACTAATTGCAGTCTGCAATTTCTTGAGTTTGTCCAGAGGAAGGAGCACTCTGGCTACAGCTGAGTCCAGAGTCAGGCCATAATAGTCCCGCTTTGTGGATGGAACCAGGGCAGACTTCTGGAAATTCAGAATCCAGCCAAACTCCCACAGAGTTCCTATTGTGATCTCCAGGTTCTCCACCAGAGCAGAGGGAGATTCCGCTTGGAGAATGAGATCATCCAAGTAACCCAGTACTGCAATCCCCCATTGGCGTAGCAAGGCTAGCTCCGGAGCCACTTTTGTGAAGACCCAAGGAGCTGAGGCGTGACCAAAGGGTAATGCCACAAACTGATAATGCTCCTCTTCCACAGCAAAGTGAAAAAAAAACCCTGCTGACTGGCACATATTGGAATGTGAAGATAGGCATCCTTGATATCTATAGAGGCAAGGGAATCCCCCTGATGCAGGAATGCCCCCACCATTCAAAAGAACTCTTTTCTGAACTTCTGTACCAGCACAATGTAGTATAGCGCCTTGAGGTCCAGGATTGGATGCGCTTTGCCTTCCTTCCTGAGAACTGTGAACAGGTTTGAGTAAAAACCCTGAAAATGTTCCGAAGTCGGAACCGGGACAATCACGCCTTGAAGGAACAGGTCTTGTACCACTCCAAACAGACCCTGTAACCTGTCTGGGGACAGGCGCAGGTTGGAAGGAAAAAACCTTGCCGGGGGACAAGAGCGAAACCCAATCATGTAGCTGGACCGAATGACTTTGTGGACCCACTTGTCTTGTACCAGGGAAGTCCACGGGTTTGGAAATCAGCGAAGACATTCCCCTACCCCCGATATGGGTGAGGGCCCACCTTCATGCAGAAGGAGCCTTGTCTGCGGGTCTGCAGAAGCCCACTCTTGGCTTGCCAGACCAGGTTTGTTTGGATCCGCCAGAGGAGGCCCTGAAAGGCTCTGAGCCCTTGTCAGTAGACCCTGAGGGACATAAAAACGTCTAGGCAGAAAAAAACATTTTTTCTACCTAGTGTCATACTCCAGTAGGGAGCAGCATAACCCAATAGTCAAGAATGACAGAAGCTGTGTATCCGTTAATGTATGAAAGAGAAATATTTTTTTCAGTTTGACAGAACCTTTAAAAAATCAACCCACCCAGCACTGAACATTCCAAAGTGTATCGTATATTCATTGTAAAAGAAGAATACTAAAAAAAATAAGAGTTTTAGTTTCCTCCCTAATGCAGCATAAAATAGCGATTTCATGTTAAAAATGATACTATTAAAGGTTAAAAAGTTTAGGAGGGAAAAATGATAAATAGTGGTCATTATAGTGGTCATATTTCAAATAAAACACTTACCTTAAAGTGGATGTAAATCTAAGACATAAAATATGAACAAAGCATATGCTTCTAAAGTGTGTACTTGACTCAATCCAGAGCACTAAGTGCCATTTCTGTCTGCTGTCTTGTTCCTCTGCTATCAGCATGAGTTACTTCTGACATGTTCTCCTGACACCAAGAGGAAAACGGTAACAGGGGAGGGATCTCCAGTAGATTGGCAAGAACACTCTCCAGGAGGTAGGTGTATGTGTGTCAAAGTCAATAATCACCAGAGTGAATACAGAGGGTTCACCACAAGATGTAAACCATTGGTGAACCTCAAAAACAGGAAAGCCAGATTAGAGTTTGCCAAACAACATCTAAAAAAGCCTTCACAGTTCTGGAACAACATCCTATGGACAGATGAGACCAAGATCAACTTGTACCAGAGTGATGGGAAGAGAAGAGTATGGAGAAATAAAGGAACTGCTCATGATCCAAAGCATACCACCTCATTAATGAAGCATGGTGGTGGTAGTGTCATGGCGTGGGCATGTATGGCTGCCAATGGAACTGGTTCTCTTGTATTTATTGATGATGTGACTGCTGACAAAAGCAGCAGGAAGAATTCTGAAGTGTTTCGGGCAATATTATCTGCTCATATTCAGCCAAATGCTTCAGAACTCATTGGACGGCGCTTCACAGTGCAAAAGGACAATGACCTGAAGCATACTGCGAAAGCAACCAAAGAGTTTTTTAAGGGAAAGAAGTAGAATGTTATGCAATGGCCAAATCAATCACCTGACCTGAATCCAATTGAGCATGCATTTCACTTGCTGAAGACAAAACTGAAGGGAAAATGCCCCAACAACAAGCAGGAACTGAAGACAGTTGCATTAGAGACCTGGCAGAGCATCACCAGGAATGAAACCCAGCGTCTGGTGATGTCTATGCTTTTCAGACTTCAGGCTATAATTGACTGCAAAGGATTTGCAACCAAGTATTAAAAAGTGAAAGTTTGATTTATGATTGTTAATATGTCCCATTACATTTGGTCCCTTAAAAAGTGGGAGGCACATATAAAAACTGTTGTAATTCCTACACCGTTCACCTGATTTGGATGTGAATACCATCAAATTAAAGCTGAACGTCTGCAGTTAAAGCACATCGTGTTTGTTTTATTTCAAATCCATTGTGGTGGTGTATAGAGCCAAAAATATTAGAATTGTGTCGATGTCTCAATATTAATGGACCTGACTGTATGTAAGACATCTCTGTGTATTGCCTGAGGCCAATCACTTCACTAGGTATATGTAGGGAATTGCAATCCCTTCAAAAGAATTAAAGAACACATTTTGATTTTGGACTTCTAGAAAATAGCTGCTGCATTGAAAGGGTTCCATAGTATTGGAGATATTTGGTGCTTCAGTGTTTGGCTTCCCTCTTCTTCTCAGATCAGAAGTGTGCATCTCTTTCCCCTTTCTCTAGGAATGCACACAGTGGGCACAGTGCCCCCAGAGACTTGAGGACTTACTGGTCTCCGCAGGCTGCACTGGGGAGGAGGTAATGTCATCAGAGAAAGTTGAAGTGGACATAGAGCCCAGAAATTTCAGGCTCATCCTCTCTTCCCTTCTGCTTCATCCTGTAAAGATAACAAGGGGAAGCAGGAAAAGAAGAAGGTGTGGTGGAGTATGCAGTGACAGAGGTGCTAGCTGGCGGAAGGGTGCAAGGTGTGGGACACTGCCTGGGGTTAAGTATCAGGCATGCTAGAAGGCAGGGAGGTTCATAGTCAGGGGTGCACTGGTAGGGATGCTGGTTCAACAGGGAAATGCAATTTCATTGTGCAGCATGCCTGATAAGGTATGTGCAAGGAAGTTTTAATTAGCATGGGAAGGGAGGTCACCAAGAACTTAGCATTTAGGAACACTCTCCAGCGATCCTCATACATACTAGCAATCAGCTCCGCAGGAAGTCTCAAATTGCTAATAACGTATTTGCGGCTCTCTTTTGTAGATCCTGTGCAATGTAGGAGCCACAAATAGGTTATTAGTGGTGGGAGACTTTTTGTGCTAGTTGCGGATTGCCAGTAACTGAGAAGATTGCTGCAAATTAGAGAAGATCTGCAGCACTGTCACTAAATGCCAGATCCACTCTGAGGTTAATGTAGAGTCTTTGGGATAACCCAAAATGAGTCCAATACCTGGTATTTGCACAGTAGCAGCAGAATTGTGATTATATTGTGTCTCATTACTTTGCATATGCAGGAGCATCAACATTAAGACTAGCGCCAGCCACAACATCCAAACCCAGCAGTATGCACATCCAGATAGGTCCCTGGATAAAATATGTATAGAAATCTCTTTCTTTTTTGGTTTAGAAATGGTTTATATTTTGGTTTTGATACAGATAAATGATTAATTGTATACATATATTATAGGGTGTTTTGTGACACCCACTTTTCAAAGCATGTTGGACTTTCTTATAAGAAAGCCCAGTTTTGCCTGCATCATTGAAGCCTATATATAACTCATTAAACTAGACAGTGCTATCTGTACTAGCCAATTAGCTGTGTGCCTCTGCCAGTCTCGTTAATTTGTTTGTTAATATTTAGCACAACACCTTTTAAAAAAAGCCTGCAGAAGGCCCCATTGCTCTTGTATAGATCTGATAGTCAGAACCTGATACATTTACAGTGGGGTTGATTTACTAAAGGCAAATCCAGTGTGCACTCCTACTGCACTTGGAAGTGCAGTTGCTGTAGATCTGAGGGGACGATCTAAAATGAGGAGAAGCTCTGCTGATTTCTATCATCCAATCATGTGCAAGAAAAAATGCTGTTTTTTATTGTCCTTGCATGTCCCCCTCAAATCTAAAGCGACTGCACTTCCAAGTGCACTTGAAGTACACAGTAGATTTGCCGTTAGTAAATAACCCCCAATGTTTCCAACAACTAAAAGAAATAAAAACAGGAAAGAAAAAATATAAAACAACATATATTCTTCAAAGAATCAAGTGCCACATGTAAAATAATAAAAATATCCTAAAAATGTTACATTTTCTGCATTTTCACAGTATATGTATAATATTCCATACGAAATCATAATACATTTCAGCAGTGGTGCAATATCAAATTACCTTTTGAAATGTCTTTCTATTCACATACAATGCTTTTGCCATCTCTGGGAGATTAGAAAACTTCTGGAACTGGAGATATTTTACTTCCCGGAGAATAGCTGCTAGCTAGTCATGAAAGAAAAATAGTTATACTTAAATGATAAATTCTACAATTAGTTTTTTTCAAAGAATAGAATAAAATTTTTATATCTTAGCTTATATGCTACATAGGAAATACAAAACAATACTAAAGGAGTTCTATTGTCACAGCATACATATTTTTATAACATCAGCATTGTAACATCAATACAAACAATAGTTATATTTGACAATCCACTCCGCCTCACAGAATCTCTGTAGCTCAGAAGGCAGGTGGCACAGCAGTGCCTTCTTAGAGTGTGCAGGAAGAAAACTTGTGGGGCCCTCTGCAAACAGTTTACAAACTTCAAAATCATTCAGAATAGTAGGTTGGAAAAAATTGTAATCTGATGTAGAAAAGAATATAATTTTACATTTTGGACACAAAAACAATACAGTGCGAGTTAATTATTTCTGTTATTGTTTTTTTTACTTTTTGCAGTCATTTCCTAATGAAAGCTTATCTAGAGTTAATTTAACGTAAATCTAAACTGCATACTTAACATATGGCCTGTAGGCCTAGCGCAGGAACTGCCTTGATAAAGCCCTATTTGACCCCTGGGTCCAATATTCAGAGAAAAAATAATAATTTGAAATTAGTTTTGTAATTGGGTTGTTCCTTTAGTCTTTTCCGGGTCATCTATATGTGGACTCTTTGAATGGTCACACAGATTAAATATATAATAAATCACCAGTAAAAGCGAGAAGCTCCCCCACACCTAATTATATGAGTGGAGGCTTGTAGAACCCCTTCAGTAGTGGATAAATATAATGGGCATTCAAGCTTTGAGTCTAGATATAAAAGTGGTCCAAATAGTCCCATAAATTGCTTTTTCAAGCAGTCTACACATAAAAATATCAGCACTAGGCAAAACATTTTAGCTTCATCCAGCTTTGTGCCATGTTACCTAAATCTGGGAGTAACATGTAGTCTGTTAAAAAAAAAAAAAAGCAGAGTTAGCCTTAAAGTTTATTTAACCTTCTCTTACTTGCTCTCTTTTTGTATGTATGTTACTGTACGTACATTTGAAAGCATTTTGTTTTATCCATTTAAAAGAAAAAAATACCTGTTGATCCTTTCAGAAGTCTTATGACTGGTAACTTCCTATGCTCACTGCCCCAGTTGATTGTTATCAGTTAACCTTATTCCCAGCACTCTGTAAACTAAAGAACACCTCCCGTCGTGTT
This sequence comes from Pelophylax lessonae, assembly GCF_965119305.1. NCBI lineage: Eukaryota > Metazoa > Chordata > Amphibia > Anura > Ranidae > Pelophylax > Pelophylax lessonae. Next base: position 248,805,077 of record NC_138773.1, on the reverse strand, counting down.
ATGAAGAAGACGGGAGGAGGTGGTCATCTGTAGTCCTATCACTCTTTCTGTTCTAAGGTGATAACATTGCTCCCTCATAGATAGAATGAGTGAGTCACCCTAGGACAGAAAGCATATTAATCGCAGCGTCTACTGTATCATAAAGTAAATGAAGGAAAACTAATGCCACATAGAAGATCTGCAATATTTTACCTTTTAGCTCTTGGGTTTAAATACACTTTAAGAGATGAGTGAAAAGATCCATACAAGTGCTGATCTCCTTCATCTGTGAAGAAACCTTATTTTGACTACTCTTGATACATTATATTATCAAAAGTATTGGGACGCCTGCCTTTACATGCACATGAACTTTAATAGCATCCCAGTCATAGTCTGTAGGGTTCAATATTGGTTTGGCAATAACAGCTTCAAATCTTCTGGAAAGGCTGTCCACAAGGTTTAGGAGTGTGTCTATGGTAATGTTTGACTACTCTTCCTTCTAGAAGCACATTTGTGAGGTCAGGCACTGATGAGGACGAAAAGGCCTGGCTCTCAGTCTCTACTCTAATTCATCCCAAAGGTGTTCTATCAGGTTGAGGTCAGGCCAGTCAAGTTCCTTCACCTCAAACTCACTCATTCATGTCTTTATCGACCTTGCTTTGTGCACTGGTCCAAATCATTTGGTGGAGGGGGGATTATGGTATGGGGTTGTTCTTCTGGGATTGGCCTTGGCCCCTTAGTTCCAGTGAAAGGAACTCTTAGGGTTTAAGCATACCAAGACATTTTGGAAAAATTCATGCTCCCAACTTTGTGGAAACAGTTTGGGGATAGCCCCTTCCTGTTCCAACATGACTGCGCACCAGTGCACAAAGCAAGGTCCATAAAGACAAGGATGAGCGAGTTTGGGGTGGATGAACTTGACTGGCCTGCACAGTCCTGACCTCAACCCGATAAAAAACCTTTGAGATTAATTAGAGTTGAGACTGCGAGCCAAGCCTTCTCTCCATCAGTGCTTGACCTCACAAATGCGCTTCTGAAAGAATGGTCAAACATTCCCATAGACACACTCCTAAACCTTGTGGACAGCCTTCCCCAAAGAACCTGCACTGTACATCAGCTACTCTGTTGCAACGCAACGGCCGGAGTGAATGAACCCTAAATCTATTTTCTGAAAGTATCAAATATGAACATTACCTTTGAGGTAAAGTTAGTTTCATACAGTCCATTCTCATCACGCTTTAGGATTGGTTGACTTAAGTGTGATTCACACAAATTGCAAAGATCTTGGGTCCAGCTATGGAAAGTTTCCTCATCATGGGAATCTAAAACTTCTATAAACTTATTGAATTTCTCAAAAACACGATTAGCTTCATCATTTGTTACAGACCTGTAAGGTGAACATACAACATATCAGATAACACAAACAATCACCTCTGACTTTTTAAATTACCATTTATTATAGACAGAAGTATTTAATTGGTATGCAAGAAGAGCTGTGTTTTGTATATGGTCTTTAAATACGTATAAAACATGTTTTTTTTTTTTAATCTACTGTGGTACAAGACAGGGAATGTTTCATTTGTTTACACTGTATACAGATATAGCGAAGCTATAGTTAGGATTTCGTTACATGCAGCAATGGGGTCCCTGGTTATAATTCACTCCCAGGACAATAGCTGCATGGACTTTGCATGTTCTCCCTTTGGATTTTAGCTGAGTACTCTGTAATGTATTCTCTGCATCTAACTTAAAAATGCCCCAGTACCTTTCTTTGCCCCTCTGTCCTCAAATGCTTATCTATAGTCCCTTATCATTGCCATGAGCCCCGGGATGATCCGCAGTTCCCTGAACTTCTGGGTTGTAGAGGAGAGACTTGGGGTGGAGGATAGGTTACTGCTGCTATTACCCAAATTGCTTTGAAGAGGGAACATGGGCATGGCTTGCTAGGTGCTGAGTGTTTTAATGGACACACAAAGCCCAGCCAAGAGCAAGCACATACATTTTCCTTAGCAGCCAGTTAACTAAAGGAGATGCCCACAAAAAAGAAAGGTGGAGGAAGTGTTTTGGGAATTGGCCTAACCACAAGAAAAGGGACGTTTTTAAGGAAGAAGACATAACATGTAGGTGTGAAATCCTCTTATAAATTTAACATTACTTTAACTTCTGGACCAGAAGATTTTACCCCTAATGACCAGGCCATTTTTTTGCGATTCGGCACTACGTTATTTTAATGAACAAATGCGTGGTCGTGTACCCAAATAAAATTGTTGTCCTTCTTTTCCCCACAAATAGAGCTTTCTTTTGGTGGTATTTGATCATCTGTGCGATTTTTTTTTTCGCTATAAACATAAAAAGCGACAATTCTGAACAAAAAACTATATTTTTCACTTTCTGCAGTATTACATTCCCCCAAAAAAATTTAAAAATCTAATTTTGAATGGTTTGCGCAAAAGTTATCGTGTCTACAAATTAGGGGAAAGATTTAAGTCATTTTTAATTATTTATTTATTTTTTACTAGTAATGGCGGCTATCGGCGCTTTTTAGCTGGACTGCGACATTGCGGCGGACAGATCAGACCCCTAACTGACATTTTTGACGCTTTTGAGGGGACCAGTGACATTACTACAGTAATCAGTGCTAAAAATATGCACTGTTACTGTAATAATGACACTAGCAGGGAAGAGGTTATCCCATGGGCGATCAAAGGGTAAAATGTGAGCCTAGGGGGTGTTTTCAAACTGTAAGTGGGATGGGCTTGTGAAATCAATACAGAGAACTGTGTTCCTAAATAGAAGGAACACAGGAGCTCTGCATTAATTCCCGAGAGAACAACGGTCTGCCGTGTTTACAACAGCAGACTGCCATTGTCTCATCACGGGGAGCGATCGCGGGTGCCGGCCCCATGCATCGGCTTCTCCGCTGGTGATTGGGCACATGCGCGCCCCCGTGATCACCAATGTGAACCGTTGTACAGATACGACGATTCGCAGGAACCTGCCGACCTGCTGCCGTATATAGGTGGCGGCTGGTTGGCAAGTGGTTAATTGGCTCCTGTCTAAATTGGCCATAATATGTGTATTTATACATGTGAAAACCCTAAATAACTGTGAGCTCCTTGAAGAGAGGGACTGATACAAGTGTACAATAAGTAAAGCACTGTCTAAAGTGCCATTACTATTTAAGTGCTGGTAATAAATAAGTCAAACTGATGAGAAAACTCTGGTGTGATGGGTGTATTCTGGAGCTTCCACTGTGGAGGCTCTCAAAGTTTAGAGTTAATACAGAAAATACCGGGGTGCCTTGACAGGGCTCTGTAGCTTACGCATGTATTTGCAAATGTGTGCAGACTAAACCCCTGTTTTTAACACACACTGTTAGACAGGATAATTCAGTTGTTTGCAGGCAGGTAAGTTGCGAACCCATGATGTGTATGTGAGCCACTCAGGCTGCTAGGAAGTATAGTCCTGTGCCTGTTGCTATGAGTGCAGGCTGGGAAGGAGCCTGCCCATGCTCCAGAAAATGACTAATAAGAGCAGAAGGGATCCCCATGAGTAAGCTCCAGTGGTCGGAGTGAAAACACATTGGGAGCGTGGCCTGACGGGGTCCAGGCTGAGACTGCCACTTGTCTACACACAGCAGTTCTTGTTCTGATGTGCGGCTCTTCTGCTCTTATCTGGACAGTAAGTTGAGCAGGTAATTTCTCTGGTTTTGTTTTGCATGTGTTGCCCTACCCATGTGCTCCTTGCAGCAAAGGCCAGTTATAGGTGAGGCCATGGCAGTGGCCATTGTGACATCCACATCCTGCACTACTTTTGGCGTCTTCGGGGGGCGATTTCAATAGACGTCTCTTCGTGAACCCGCACAGATGTCTCTCAAATCGCCTCGAAGTCGAACTGAACTGCCGGTTTGATATTGTGCGAGGTCAGCTGAACTAGCTCAATTTCAAACCCGCATTCAGTGTTAACCTAGGCTTAGCCCAGGTTCAAACTGAGTATGACTTTGAAACTGGGCTAATTTAGCGCAATTTCAAAGCTGCCAGGCAGTGCGGTTTCATGTAAGCTTACCAACATCTTGGCAACTTCATACATAGATGTCTATGCAAATCACACATGAAATTGCCAAAAATAGTGCAAAAACCTTTTCAAAATCAGTGCAATTTGAAGTTGCACTGATTTGAACGGTCCCATAGACACAAATAGGGTGCGATAAAAGAACCAAGAAACCTGATCCCCAACCTGAAGGGTAAGAGGATACTGGTAATTTGGAATAAAAATGGTGGATATGTTGAGGAGGACTCCTGGTTGGTGAGCATGAAACAGTTACTACACATGTAGAAAAATTATCATTTATTAAATTTACAAGTCATAAACATAAAATGAACAGACATATAAAAAGGAAACAACATTTCCATGATACATTCAGTGCAACAGTCCAAATAGGTCTCACATGTGCCCTGGGACAGGTCTGACGCGTTTCGCCCTTGGGTGGGCTTTTTCAAAGACCATAGCCAGTCCCGGGTGGACTAATACAAAGAGACAAAAATGTAATATTAAGTTTACCATCATAGCAACATCATATTATCTCAGTACTCAAGTACCTACTAATCATCACTTTTATTACATCAAGAGTACAATGTATGCTCACCACATGAATAGAGAAATTGAGGATAGTTGATGGCGACCAGGGGGTTCCATATACAGCCCGATGTCCGGTTCCACACTCGCGTGTAAAAGAGGCAGCAAACTGGGTATCTCCAGCCCCGAAAGGGGCAGAAAAAATTGTCCCAAAAGATGGGGTGTCGAGCCCCGCCCCTTAAAATGGAGGAGATCAAAGATACTGACCTCAGGGGAAGGAGGCCAACCAACCAAAGGGTTACAATTGTCCCCTGTAGAATAACGGGGTGGCTCAGTGGGCTCTGAAAAACAAGGAATAAAAATACCATAGTGGGTCTAATATTGACCAAAAATTTCCCTTCTCACCCTCATTACACTCTGTCCGGTCATGCAGTGAAGGTAAAAAGATGGAAAGCAGTGTCCCCTAAGTGATGAACAAGTGAGACATCAACAGGGCAGATCATATATCTCAGAGAGCGTCCAAACCATTGGATCCCAACCAGGGAAACAGGGTCCGTCTCTATCAAAGGTTAAAAGGTTTCAATGGTGTGCCTGTCTCGCTCCTTCACCGCCGAGCATATCACAAATTGCCAGAAAGAAAAGAGACACGCCAGTATGAGTAGATCAGAAAGAATAGAAGGGAGGATAGAGATACACCCATATAGGTGAAGAAACCATCTCCCTAGAGCAAAAAAGAGGGGAAGAAAAAAAAACAAGCAGGCATGTCCAAATAACCAATCACCAGAAGGGGGAGAGAGAGAACGGAGGCAGCATATAGATACCACAGTAAAGACCCAGAGAGCATCCTACAACCAAGCCACAGTCCAATGACAAAAGGGAGCCTTGAGTAAAGATGATACCAGTCCCCACTTACCTGTTAGCACGCACGGCCAAGCCAAGACGCCAGCACCGCCGCATACAAGCGGAGGCTAGAGCACCGTGGCCCGACCGTGCGTACCCTCCTCCTAAAGTAGGCCGGACTCCACCGAAAGTGATCACCGTCACTTCCGGTGTGTAACGCTCCTGCGTTTTTGTTATAGGCTGGATTTGCAGCTGCAAAATCTCCACTCAGTAGTAATGTAGAGATGTGTTGAATACCAGATCCAACTCTCCAGGACTCATCACCGTGGGCCTGTCAGCTTCAACATACAGATATATACACACTCAATGAGATGTTCCTGGAGTGATAGGATGTATATGATAGTATGAAGGTGATGTGCTGAAGGGACAGGTGTGAACAGTGACAAGGATGGTAAGCACTTGATAGGTTTGTACAGGAGAGTTCAAGATGGTATTTAGGAATGCAGATAGGTTAGTATCGAGTATGCTAACAGGTGGTGAGGACAGCAGATGACAAATACAGGATAGACTAATCCAGTGCAAGGATAGATAGTAGTAGACAGGAGAGCTAGCAATCTATGCAGCAGTGCAGATGATAGATGGTAGTAGACAGGAGAGCTAGCAATCTATGCAGCAGTGCAGATGATAGATGGTAGTAGTCTCAAGAGCTAGCAATCTATGTAACAGTGCAGATGATAGGATAGTATGGATAGGTAGTAACAGTCCTTAATGCAATAGTAGTAGTGTAAGTTATGGAGGTTTCCCCTGCGGGGTACTTATCACTATAATATAGTAGTAGAAGGGTCCGGTGATGAGGAAGTGATCCAGTAGCGAGATACAGGGATCAGTAGCGAGGTTCGGGTCTGAGGAAGTGATCCTGGTAGCGAGATACAGGGATCTGTAGCGAGGTTCCACAGCCAGACACGCTTGTAAGCATAGATGCAAGGCAGGTTGAACGAACATGTGAGTGAGAACGCCGGCGGTTGAAATAGCCGCTCTGCGGCGCTCAATGACAGCATCGGTCTTAAAGGTGTATGCGCACCTACCAGAAGAGAATGGTGGGACGCATACACGGAATGGAAAGTGGAATAAGGGTACCAGAGGTACCAGAACATTACACGGTGCGGGCGCTGAATGATGGACAGGCGCACTACGCGTGACGTAATCACGTACCGTGCGTCTCTATAGTCACCGGCCAAAGGCCGGCCCGGAAGTGGAGGGTCACAGGGACCTCCCACCAACCGGGCTTTGCGCCCGAACAACCCACCGATAAAGGGACCTCCCACCACCGCCCCAAAACACCGCAAGGTGGTAATCCGTGCCAGCCGCAACACGGGATCCCCAGGCATCCAGCAAATCCATCCTCAATTGGAGCAACCCAGGGGAGGTGTGCGCCCCCAGGGTATTAAAAAACATCAAAAATACAATTTATGGGCCAATCAATAGGACCATATAAGTACACAATTATAAGGGAACAAAACCTCAATAGTTATAATAATAAGTAACAAGCATCAAAAATACCATAAACATAAACAAAAACAAAAACAGAAACAATATATTAGGGAATTTGGAGTATGAACACCATACCTGACCCCAATGGTTAGAGTGACCCTGAAAGGAATTTAGGGGGCATAAAAGAGCTCAGTAAGAAAGATATACGGGCACTTATAAAGGAGGTCCTGGGCATATGGGTAGATTCGCAATCAAAGATTAAGTCAGAAAGGGTTGATAAGAAATGGAGGAATTGAGTCCTGGGGGCTGGGTAGCCCGCAGGTCAAAAATCCATCTCGCCTCACATTGGAGGACCTTCTGATCAATGTTGCCCCCCGAACATTTGGTTTAATGACCTCCAACACATAGAATTTGATTACCTCTGGGTTAAAATTGTGATACACCCCCACATGTTTACATATGGGGTAATATAACAACCCCACGAAAAAAAATGTAGAAGAATCTGCGCTCAGACAGCTAGATCAAGAACATTGAAGTCCAAACAAAGCAATAAGTGTAGGCAGCCAACTAAATAGCAGATTACAGGCTAAAATAGGCATAGAATAAAAATGTAGTAGCGCCAAAACACTATAAAAATGTAAAACATTCACATAAAGTCCCAAAAGTCCATAAAGAGTGGAGGAGATAGTGTAGACCAGTTCACAAACTCCAACTGTGCAGAAATGGAAAGCCGACACCCAGACGTGGAATAACACCAGCTGCTTACCAGATAATAGGTAATCATGAGCGATGGATAGGACACAAATACGGCATCAATCAAAGGATCAATCTCGCCTTATGGTCACATCAGCCCCATTCAAATAAACAGCCACAATGTTGGAGTAACGATATGGGTAAGGGTCAAACCACCAGATGGAGTATATGGTCACATCAACTCCGATTTACCTCGATAAAAAAGGCAGGACGATAGTGCAGACCGTATGGATAGTTTATTCATTCATAAAATAAAATAATACTCACAATGAAGTGGATAAGTAAAAGCATTTAAATGAACCGCGGTATAGGATGGCGTGCTGCTCGTGTGTCGGGTCGCCTGACGCGTGTCGTCAAAACCATGACATCATCAGAGGCGGACCCGACTCCAGACGGCAGCACGCTTAAAAGTACCTCAGCCGGAAATGGCGTAGGCGGAAACTAGCCGCCGTTTGCGTTCCACTCGATCACAAAGCGGAACCGGAAGTGACGCGGGCGGAACCATCCGTCCCTGCGTCCTATCAGGTCCCATGTTAAAACCGGAAGAAGCACAGAGGAGACTTAATAGATCGTAACTATCCGAAAGGAAGTTAGTTGGTCTCCCCCGGCAAAAGCAACTGATTGACTCAGATCGCTATTCAACCGGTAATAATAAAATAACATACCAAGAACGAGTGGAATGCAAATAAAACATAGTATTCATGTTAAAAAACATAATATCGATGTGATGTTAACTAAGGCTACAAATTTAACCACTTAAGGTCAAAGAGGAGCCCATACACAATTAGACAATTAAAAACAAAAAAACAAAAACAAGACAAGTGTTAATGATGCCACAATTGACGGAAAAATTGTGTACACATCATACACACAAGTCCTCTTGATGATACACTCTAAAACCATTATAGAAACATATTCCATATGACATAAAAAGGAATATAAAAAATATATTACAAAAAAATTGTGATAACACATACCATAAAAGCCTGCTTTAGCTATTGTTGATGTAACAGTTCACATCCCACTCGACGTTCAACCCCCATGGGGCATAGGTTTTCATATTAAAAATCCAACGAGTTTCCAAACGGGAAATCTCCCGATGGATATGACTGCCCCTCCAATGGGGGGTGAACTTATCGATCCCCCAAATTTTTGTGCCCTTAGGATTTTTATCGTGACAACTAGCATAGTGTCTAGAGACACTATGATTAGGAAAAGCCTTCCTAATATTTTTTATGTGCTCCCTCACCCTCACTGTCAAAGTCCTTTTAGTGCGGCCTATATATTGTAGGCCACACGGACATTGCAGGAGATAGACAACATTGGTGGAGGAGCATCCAATAAAGGGCTTAATAGGATGTATCCTGGAGGTGGCTGTAGATGTAACCTCGCAGAATTTCCTGCCTACAAGGGAGTTGACCTTACAAACCGAACACCTTCTACACGGATAATATCCGGTTAGGGTGTGAAAGAAGGGTAGTTGTTCCGGTTTGTCCAAAACATTCGGAGCAATCTGAAGACGTAACGGCTCCACACCCCTGAACACTACCGGTGGAACTTCAGGGAGTTGGGGGCCCAGCACCTTATCATTTTGGAGGATACAAACAACAAAGACCACAGGGGGATTTTCACAATCCCAGTCAATACAGACAACAGGACGGAAAACAAAGAGAGGGACCAGAGGGGGGAGGCGGACCAGGCAAAAAAAGAAAAATGCATTGAGGGATGCAGGGATTTTTAACCTGAGTTCTGCTGACCTCTCCGATAATGAAAAATTGGTTCTTGGACACGGCCTGAAGAAGGCCCCTACCAAACCTTTAGATAGGTTTGGACTTTTTATGGATGTACATAAGTACATCCGTAAAATGAACATTAAAAGGTATGTCATGTCTAAGCCTATCAGAGATAATAGACTTGTCAACGGGGGGATTAGACACTCAGGACTTTCCAATGCCTCACTCTTTAACCCCCCTGGTTTCATGGCTCCATCTATAGGGGTGTTTAAGGACTTGGTCCTTAAGGATGTAGAGGCTTTACAAATTAGGAAAGACAGGAATGAATTTCGGTTCAATGAGGGTCTCAAATCCCTCAAGAAAAGAAATGACATCGTTGTCAGACCTGCTGACAAAGGGGGGGGTATTGTCGTTCTGGACAAATCCTCCTATTATGCAGAAATGAATAGGTTACTCTCTGATACGGACACTTATAGTCCACTCCTGTTTAATCCTACAAACCGGTACAAAAAGGATTTATCAACTCTTATTGATCAGGGGTATCAGGACAATATTATCAACAAAAAAGAAAGGTCGTTTTTGGTACCTGTGGCTCCGAGGGTGCCCGTTCTATATTACCTCCCAAAGGTGCATAAGAACGCCCTCAATCCGCCTGGACGCCCTATAGTGAGCGGAATAGACTCCGTCACTAGTAGGGTTGGGAGGTATATAGACGGGTACCTACAGCCGATCGTTACCAATACCCCTTCTTACTTAAGAGATTCCACTCAAGTTTTGAATATTTTGGAACGGGTTGAATGGAGGGAGGGATATCTGCTGGCTACAGCGGACGTCACCTCCCTCTACACTATCATCTCCCATGAACATGGCCATCAAGCTGTTCAGACCTTTTTGGAAAGAGATGACTCCCTGATTTCATCACAAAGGGAGTTCATCCTTTCATTACTCAGTTTCGCCATGCAACATAACTACTTTTGGTTTGGCGGCTCCTTTTTCTTGCAAAAGAGGGGAGTCGCCATGGGTGCCAAATATGCACCGTCCATGGCGAATCTTTTTATGGCCAAGTGGGAGGAGGACGTCATCTATGGCCGACCGAGACCCCAATTGGTTCTCTGGAGGCGTTATATTGATGACGTCCTCCTCCTATGGGATGGCGATAGAGGGTCTTTGGATAGTTTTATCAACGAACTCAATTCCAACATGCTGGGAATTGTACTTCAGCATGAGGTTAGTGAGAATAAGATCAACTTCCTTGACCTAACCATAGAGATCAAGGATGGTGCAGTTGTGACTAGTACATTTTTTAAACCGACTGATCGGAATGGGTACATCGAGCAGGGAAGTTGTCACCACCCTTCCTGGCTGCGCTCTGTACCCAGGAGCCAGTTCTTACGTCTACGTCGCAACTGTACCAGTACAGATACTTATCACAACCAGGCTCTGATCTTGAAAGATAAATTCCTTGACAAAGGGTATGATGAGGTTGACCTGAATATGGTGTTGCAGGAAGTGGAGAACATTGATAGGTCTATCTTGTTACAGAAGCAGCCCAAAGAACAAGATGATTCGAATCGTTTTGGTTTCTCCTTTATCACTACTTATTCGAAGCAGTACAGGGATGTTAAACGCATTTTTAAAAAACATTGGAATATCCTCCAAAATGATAAGGTGCTGGGCCCCCAACTCCCTGAAGTTCCACCGGTAGTGTTCAGGGGTGTGGAGCCGTTACGTCTTCAGATTGCTCCGAATGTTTTGGACAAACCGGAACAACTACCCTTCTTTCACACCCTAACCGGATATTATCCGTGTAGAAGGTGTTCGGTTTGTAAGGTCAACTCCCTTGTAGGCAGGAAATTCTGCGAGGTTACATCTACAGCCACCTCCAGGATACATCCTATTAAGCCCTTTATTGGATGCTCCTCCACCAATGTTGTCTATCTCCTGCAATGTCCGTGTGGCCTACAATATATAGGCCGCACTAAAAGGACTTTGACAGTGAGGGTGAGGGAGCACATAAAAAATATTAGGAAGGCTTTTCCTAATCATAGTGTCTCTAGACACTATGCTAGTTGTCACGATAAAAATCCTAAGGGCACAAAAATTTGGGGGATCGATAAGTTCACCCCCCATTGGAGGGGCAGTCATATCCATCGGGAGATTTCCCGTTTGGAAACTCGTTGGATTTTTAATATGAAAACCTATGCCCCATGGGGGTTGAACGTCGAGTGGGATGTGAACTGTTACATCAACAATAGCTAAAGCAGGCTTTTATGGTATGTGTTATCACAATTTTTTTGTAATATATTTTTTATATTCCTTTTTATGTCATATGGAATATGTTTCTATAATGGTTTTAGAGTGTATCATCAAGAGGACTTGTGTGTATGATGTGTACACAATTTTTCCGTCAATTGTGGCATCATTAACACTTGTCTTGTTTTTGTTTTTTTGTTTTTAATTGTCTAATTGTGTATGGGCTCCTCTTTGACCTTAAGTGGTTAAATTTGTAGCCTTAGTTAACATCACATCGATATTATGTTTTTTAACATGAATACTATGTTTTATTTGCATTCCACTCGTTCTTGGTATGTTATTTTATTATTACCGGTTGAATAGCGATCTGAGTCAATCAGTTGCTTTTGCCGGGGGAGACCAACTAACTTCCTTTCGGATAGTTACGATCTATTAAGTCTCCTCTGTGCTTCTTCCGGTTTTAACATGGGACCTGATAGGACGCAGGGACGGATGGTTCCGCCCGCGTCACTTCCGGTTCCGCTTTGTGATCGAGTGGAACGCAAACGGCGGCTAGTTTCCGCCTACGCCATTTCCGGCTGAGGTACTTTTAAGCGTGCTGCCGTCTGGAGTCGGGTCCGCCTCTGATGATGTCATGGTTTTGACGACACGCGTCAGGCGACCCGACACACGAGCAGCACGCCATCCTATACCGCGGTTCATTTAAATGCTTTTACTTATCCACTTCAATGTGAGTATTATTTTATTTTATGAATGAATAAACTATCCATACGGTCTGCACTATCGTCCTGCCTTTTTTATCGAGGTAAATCGGAGTTGATGTGACCATATACTCCATCTGGTGGTTTGACCCTTACCCATATCGTTACTCCAACATTGTGGCTGTTTATTTGAATGGGGCTGATGTGACCATAAGGCGAGATTGATCCTTTGATTGATGCCGTATTTGTGTCCTATCCATCGCTCATGATTACCTATTATCTGGTAAGCAGCTGGTGTTATTCCACGTCTGGGTGTCGGCTTTCCATTTCTGCACAGTTGGAGTTTGTGAACTGGTCTACACTATCTCCTCCACTCTTTATGGACTTTTGGGACTTTATGTGAATGTTTTACATTTTTATAGTGTTTTGGCGCTACTACATTTTTATTATATAACAACCCCACGTCCAGATAGTAAAGGTGGTCTCCAATGCGGGAAGACAAAGGACGTTTCGTCTTCCCAACATAAAAGGAGCCACATATACAAAATGCAATATAGACCACTGCTTCTGTCTCGCAATTTGCAAACCCCCTCAGTCTATGCTCGGATCCATTAGGGAGCCTACACATAAGTCCCTCCAGGATCCACGGGCACACGTCACATCGCCCACAGGGATAGGTACCCCACCGACGGTGGTCCTCCATCCCCCGCGTTTCGTCATAGTGACTGTGGACCATGGAATCTCTAAGTGACCTTGATCTTCTATAGACTATCTCAGGGTGATGCCGCACATATTTCGAGACAGTCCTGTCCTCAGTCAGGAAGTGCCAGTTCTGTGAGATAATGGATCTTATAGCCATGTGGTGACTGTGGTAGTTAGTGACTAATTTAGTAGTTCCTTCCCTAGAAATCTTGTTCCCCTTGTTGAAGTTAAAGTTCAGTTCATCCCTAGATTTTAGTTTCGCCTTATTGTATGCCTTACGCAGGACATTCTTGCTGTAGCCCCTTGCCATTAACCTGCTCCTCAGTGCTTTGGCCTCCAATTCGAAGTCTGCCTCCCTAGCGCAGTTTCTCCGTAATCGGAGGTATTGACCATAGGTCGTATTGATTGGCCCATAAATTGTATTTTTGATGTTTTTTTAATACCCTGGGGGCGCACACCTCCCCTGGGTTGCTCCAATTGAGGATGGATTTGCTGGATGCCTGGGGATCCCGTGTTGCGGCTGGCACGGATTACCACCTTGCGGTGTTTTGGGGCGGCGGTGGGAGGTCCCTTTATTGGTGGGTTGTTCGGGCGCAAAGCCCGGTTAGTGGGAGGTCCCTGTGACCCTCCACTTCCGGGCCGGCCTTTGGCCGGTGACGATGGAGACGCACGGTGCGTGATTACGTCACGCGTAGTGTGCCTGTCCATCATTCAGCGTCCGCACCGGAAGTGACGGTGATCACTTCCGGTGGAGTCCGGCCTACTTTAGGAGGAGGGTACGCACGGTCGGGCCATGGTGCTCTAGCCTCCGCTTGTATGCGGCGGTGCTGGCGTCTTGGTTTGGCCGTGCGTGCTAACAGGTAAGTGGGGACTGGTATCATCTTTACTCAGGGCTCCCTTTTGTCATTGGACTGTGGCTTGGTTGTAGGATGCTCTCTGGGTCTTTACTGTGGTATCTATATGCTGCCTCCGTTCTCTCTCTCCCCCTTCTGGTGATTGGTTATTTGGACATGCCTGCTTGGTTTTTTTCTTCCCCTCTTTTTTGCTCTAGGGAGATGGTTTCTTCACCTATATGGGTGTATCTCTATCCTCCCTTCTATTCTTTCTGATCTACTCATACTGGCGTGTCTCTTTTCTTTCTGGCAATTTGTGATATGCTCGGCGGTGAAGGAGTGAGACAGGCACACCATTGAAACCTTTTAACCTTTGATAGAGACGGACCCTGTTTCCCTGGTTGGGATCCAATGGTTTGGACGCTCTCTGAGATATATGATCTGCCCTGTTGATGTCTCACTTGTTCATCACTTAGGGGACACTGCTTTCCATCTTTTTACCTTCACTGCATGACCGGACAGAGTGTAATGAGGGTGAGAAGGGAAATTTTTGGTCAATATTAGACCCACTATGGTATTTTTATTCCTTGTTTTTCAGAGCCCACTGAGCCACCCCGTTATTCTACAGGGGACAATTGTAACCCTTTGGTTGGTTGGCCTCCTTCCCCTGAGGTCAGTATCTTTGATCTCCTCCATTTTAAGGGGCGGGGCTCGACACCCCATCTTTTGGGACAATTTTTTCTGCCCCTTTCGGGGCTGGAGATACCCAGTTTGCTGCCTCTTTTACACGCGAGTGTGGAACCGGACATCGGGCTGTATATGGAACCCCCTGGTCGCCATCAACTATCCTCAATTTCTCTATTCATGTGGTGAGCATACATTGTACTCTTGATGTAATAAAAGTGATGATTAGTAGGTACTTGAGTACTGAGATAATATGATGTTGCTATGATGGTAAACTTAATATTACATTTTTGTCTCTTTGTATTAGTCCACCCGGGACTGGCTATGGTCTTTGAAAAAGCCCACCCAATGGCGAAACGCGTCAGACCTGTCCCAGGGCATATGTGAGACCTATTTGGACTGTTGCACTGAATGTATCATGGAAATGTTGTTTCCTTTTTATATGTCTGTTCATTTTATGTTTATGACTTGTAAATTTAATAAATGATAATTTTTCTACATGTGTAGTAACTGTTTCATGCTCACCAACCAGGAGTCCTCCTCAACATATCCACCATTTTTATTCCAAATTACCAGTATCCTCTTACCCTTCAGGTTGGGGATCAGGTTTCTTGGTTCTTTTATCTATCTATTTAGGATTGGAGGCCTCCTGTTATCACACCCACGAAGGCTATCTCTATTTTGATACAAATAGGGTGCGACTTGGCATGCAATTTTAAACTGTCAAATCCGATGAAAAGTCAGACCAATGTGAACCAGGGCTAAAACCTAGAAGCTAATTGGTTACTATGCACAGTTGCATCAGATTCTGTGTTCACCAATTTTAATTCATCTCCCCATTGTTTCTAACTATCTCTAAAGACTGTGGAACCCCTCTGCTTCATGGGTGGAAGGAAAGAAAATCGTTTGATTCCCCCCATCAACAAAGTTAATGTTAAAAGGGGAATCTCTCCCGCAGCATTAATATGTTCGTTCTGCTGGTGGGGAGCCTTCCTGCCCAGCAGGACACAATGATTTATGTTAGCGGTCATGACCTCCAGCAGTGATCACATGTAAAAAGTCTGACAGGCTGGTCATACCCATGTCGATCGATGGATCGACTTGGGTGCAACCAGCCTGCCCATAGATGGATCGAATCTTGGCCAGTCCCTGCTGAACCAGCCGAGATTCAATCCTTCTATGAACAGCTTTACTGGCAAGTAGACATGTGCAATTGTTTCAGTCCAAATACAAATTTGGACGAATTTTTGGTTATTCAGAGATTCAAATGTAAAATAGTAACAAATTTATTGAAATTTGTTAAAATGTATTTTGTTTATTAGTTTTTAGAGTTGAGTGAACACCTGGATGTCCGGGTTCGGCCGAACTTGAAAAAAAAGTCCGGGTTCGTGACCCAGACTTAACCAGAACTTGACCCCGATCCGAACCCCATTGAAGTCAATGGTGACCCGAACTTTTGAGTACTAAAATGGCTCTAAAAAACACATGGAAAGGGCTAGAGGGCTGCAAATGGCAGCAAAATCTTCTTAAGAGCATGGCAAGTGCTCTGCAAACATATGTGGATAGGGAAATAACTTAAAATAACATAAAATACATAAAAATAAAAAATAATAATCTTGAATGATGTAGGAGGAGGACGAGGCCCATATGGAGTAGGAGGTTGAAGTGGCGGTGGATATGGCGGTGTAAGTGGAAGCGGTGGTGGTGGAGGAGGAGGACGAGGTAGCCAACACTGGTTTTGGTTTTTAATTAAATTTTTTTTTTATATGAGGGTACACCCCAAAAGAGTAAGAAAGATCAAATACAACAATGGCTGGGTAAGGCCGGTATACGTGTCTATTCTGCACAAGGTACGGACAAGTCCTGTGGGATCCATGCCTGGTTCATTTTAATGAACGTGAGCTTGTCCACATTGGCTCTAGACAGGCAGGTGCGCTTGTCTGTGATAACACCCCCAGCCATGCTAAATACACTTTCAGGTAATACACTGGCTGCAGGGCAGGCCAGCACCTCCAATGCGTAAAGGGCAAGCTCAGGCCATGTGCCCAACTTGGAGACCCAGAAGTTGAAGGGGGCAGACCCGTCATTCAGTACGTCTAGGCGTGTGCACATATACTGCTCCACCATGTTAGTGCTGGGTCGTGGTGCTGCTGGTGGAGCTCCTGTTGCAAGGAGAGGACATGGTCGATCTGTGCCAGCTACACGCACAAGTGAAACACCTTTCTCAGCTACGAGTAGGCAACAGAACCTGCAGCAGTATTTGGCAGGGCCTAATGTGCCTCTACAAATGTTGAGGCCCGAACAAGTACAGGCGACCCAGTAGATTGGGTTGCTGACAGTGCCTCCAGTTCCTTCACATTGTCTCCCACCCAGTCTTCTGCTGAAAGGTCAGAGTTGGCACCTGCAGCCAATGTCCATCAATCTTTTACCTCACCCCCTTGCAAATCAGCCAAGCAGTCTGAGCCCCAAGTCATGCAGCAGTCTCTTCTTCATTTTGATGACTCTGTTAGCATGGTTTCCCAGGGCCATCCACCTAGCCCTGCCCCAGAAGTGGAAGAGATTGAGTGCACCGATGCCCAACCACTTATTTCTCAAGATGAGTACATGGGAGGACCAATGACGAAACACAGGTGGCAACTGCTGCGGAATTCCGAATTGTGGAGACCGACAAGGAGGACAGGGGTGAAGACTGGGTGGAAGATGATGTGGAGGATGATGAGGTCCTCGACCCCACATGGAATGAACGTCATGCAGGTGACCTGAGTAGTTTGGAGGAAGAGGCGGTGGTCGCACAGAGCCACCAGCACAGCAGAAGAGGGAGCAGGGTGCAAAAGCGAAGCGGCCGTGCCCTAGACACTATGCCTGCTACTTCCCAACGCAGCAAGGGACCGAGCACACCAAAGCCAGTTCAAAGGAGTTCCCTAGCGTGGCAGTTCTTCAGACAATGTGATGATGACAGGACTCTGCAATCAGAGCCTGAAGCGAGGCATAAACCTTCTCAACCTCAGCACAACCTGCATGACCAGGCATCTAAGTACAAAGCACGAGCTGCAGTGGAGACGACACCTCAAAAACCAAGAAAGGTCTCTGGCCCCTCCTGCTTCCTCTTCTGCTGCTGCAGTCTCAGCCTCTTCATCCACCTCTGTAGTGACAGTGGCACCTGCCATCCCGCAAACAGAGGATCTGCCAGCAACACCACCACCTGGGTCACCAACAACCATCTTCACAATGTCCCATTGAAGCGCTCAGCTTTCTATCTCCCAAACACTGGAGCGGAAGAGGAAGTACCCCCCTACCCACCCGCGATCCCTGGCCCTGAATGCCAGCATTTCAAAATTCCTGGCCTTTGAAATGCTGTCATTCCGTCTGGTGGAGATGCAGAGTTTTAAAAGCCTTATGGCGGTGGCTGTCCCACAGTACGTCGTGCCCAGCCGCCACCACTTTTCCAGGCAAGCCATCTCTTCCCTGCACAACCAAGTGGGTGACAAAATCAGGTGTGCACTGCGCAACGCCATCTGTGGCAAGGTCCAGCTATCTACGGATACGTGGACCAGTAAGCACAGTCAGGGACATTATATCTACCTAACAGCACACTGGGTAAATGCAGTGGCGGGTGGGCCTGAGGCGGATAGCAGTTTGGCACATGTCCTTCCACCACCGAGGATTGCCTCCTGTTCCTAACTCCTCCTACTCCGCTTCCTCATCCTCTACCGCCTCCTCATCAGGTCAGCGTAACACCTTCACCACCAACTTCAGCACAGCCAGGGGTAAACGACAGCAGGCAGTTTTAAAATTGCCTGTTTGGGGGAAAAATCTCACACCGCGCAGGAATTGTGGAGGAGCATTGAACAGCAGACCGATGAGTGGTTGGTGCCAGTGAGCCTCAAGCCCGACCTGGTGGTGTGCGATAATAGTCAAAATCTCGTAGCAGCTCTGGGCATAGCCGGTTTGACCCACATCCCTTGCCTGGCGTATGTGCTGAATTTGGTGGTATAGAGCTTCCTTAAAAATGACCCCGATATGTGAGAGCTGCTGCAGAAAGTGCGGACCCTCTGTGCGCACTTTCGGCGTTCTCACCCTGCTGCTGCTCGCCTGTCAGCCCTGCAGCGTAACTTCAGCCTTCCCGCTTACCGCCTTATATGTGACGTGCCCATAAGGTGGAACTCCACCTTGCACATGCTGGCCAGACTTATTGATTGACTTATTGATTGATTTATTGACTTATTTATTGATAAGCGGAATAGAACAACAGTATCCAATGGGTGTATCTCACTGTAACATATGCAGACTAGCCCGCAATTACATTTTTTTCCCCTAAATGGGTTTTTATTGATAAGCGGAATACAACAACAGTATCCAATGGGTGTATCTCACTGTAACATATGCAGACTAGGCCGCAATTTAATTTTTTTCCCCTTAATGGGTTTTTATTGATAAGCGGAATAGAACAACAGTATCCAATGGGTGTATCTCACTGTAACATATGCAGAATCGCCCGCAATTACATTTTTTTCCCCTATATGGGTTTTTATTGATAAGCGGAATACAACAACAGTATCCAATGGGTGTATCTCACTGTAACATATGCAGACTAGGCCGCAATTTAATTTTTTTCCCCTAAATGGGTTTTTATTGATAAGCGGAATACAACAACAGTATCCAATGGGTGTATCTCACTGTAAAATATGCAGACTAGCCCGCAATTAAATTTTTTTCCCCTAAATGGGTTTTTATTGATAAGCGGAATACAACAACAGTATTCAATGGTGTATCTCACTGTAACATATGCAGACTAGCCCGCAATTTATTTATTTTTCCCCTAAATGGGTTTTTATTGATAAGCGGAATACAACAACAGTATCCAATGGGCGTATCTCACTGTAACATATGCAGACTAGGCTGCAATTTAATTTTTTCCCCCTAAATGGGTTTTTATTGCAAAGTGGAAAACAACAGCAGTATCCAATGGGTGTATCTCACTGTAACATATACAGACAAGGCTGCAATTTAATTTTTTTCCCCTAAATGGGTTTTTATTGCAAAGCGGAATACAACAGAAGTATCCAATGGGTGTATCTCACTGTAATATATGAATGAAAAATTTTTATTTTTCCCTTTAATTGGTGATTTTTGAAGAGCAGATTTGAACAACAGTGTCTAAACGCTGTATCACAGTGTCACAGTAAAGTATGAATGAAAAACTGAAAAATAATTGTCCCCTTGTTGAATAGCAGATTAGAACTGCAGTGTCTAAACGCTGTAAGACACAGTAAAATATGAAGGAAAAAAGTTTTTTTTTAAATCCAGATTAAGCAGACACATATGCACTGAGCTTGCATTACATGGCTGCTACACGCCGCACGCCTAACAGGTTGGATACTGTTGTTCTATTCTATTTGAATGAAAAACTGAAAAATATTTTTTTTTCCTAAAAACTGAAAAAAAATTATTTTCCCCTTAAATTGGTGCTTTTTGAAGAGCAGATTAGAAAAACAGTGTCTAAACACTGTATGTCAAAGTAAAATATGAAGGAAAAAAGTTTTTTTTATCCAGATTAAGCAGACACATATGCACTGAGCTTGCATTAGATGGCCGCTGCACGCTGCACGCCGCACGCCGCCCACCTAACAGACTGATAAAAGTTTTTTTTTCTCCCTCCTCCTCACTGGGCTCAGGTCAGGGCAAAAAGATTGTGCACTGCACCCCCACACAATAAAATCAATGTAGATCGCTGTCTGATTAAAGAAGATTTTTCCTATTCTTTCCCTGAAAGCAATCTCCAGCCTGCCCCTACAATAATCTCCTATCTCTCCCTCAGCAGCATCAGGAACCTGTCCCTAGTATAGTTAGAGCAGAGTGACGCGCGGCACTATGTGACTCCAGCTTATATAGAGGCTGGGTTACATGCTGCACTGGCCAATCACAGCCATGCCATTAGTAGGCATGACTGTGATGGCTTCTAAGGGCACACTAGTTAAACGCTTGCTGATTGGCTGCCTTGCAGCTGTTGAAACCGCGCCATTTAAACCGCGCCAAAACATTAAATAACATTACCGAACAACAGACTGTATCCCGAACATACAGTGAAATGTTCGGGTCCGGGTACCGAATACCCAAAAGTCCGGTACGATCCCGAACAATACAGTCCGGGTTCACTCAACCCTATTAGTTTTCTAACAAATTCCAAATTTTCAGAACGATTAGAATTCGGATCGGTCGAAAAAATGATTGACCCATTCTAATTCTGTGATAAGAATAGCTGGTTGTTAAGCAGCGGGCTGGGAAGCCGGCCGCCGCGCCCTTAACAACCGATGACTCATTCACTGTAACAACTGATGACTCATTCACTGTCAGCAAGCTTCACCACTGACAGCTAAAATGTAAACAAAACAATGCCGGCAATACAAAAATGTAAAAAAAACAGCATGAGGACCTCCCCCACCCATACCAGGCCCTTTGGGTCTGGTGTGGATTTTAAGGGGAACCTCACACCAAAATGTTTTTAAAAAATGGCATGGGGTTCCCCCACATTCCATACCAGAACATTTTTCTGAGCAGGTCAGGAAAGGGGGGGAAAGAGTGAATGCCCCCCTCCTGAGCCATACCAGGCTACATGCCCTCAACATGGGGGGGTGCATTGGGGAGGGGGGGCTCTGTTGATGGGGACAAGGGCATCTTCCCAACAACCCTGAGCTGTGATGGGGATCTGCGGGCAGGGGGCTTATGAGAATGTGATCCCGCCCCCCCCCCCCATGTGAATGAGTATGGGATATGACCGCCGAATGCCTGGTCCACCAATTGACAGTTCTTAAATAGGTAAGGGCAGGGCCAACTGGGGACGTCACCTGGTTGCCCCGCCCCCCTTTTGACGTAACCGACAGTTGCATGCAGAGTCAGGCCGGCAGTGGTGGCAGCAGCGTCGTGATTGATGATGAATCTACATCGGGGACATTGTTTTTTGTTTTTTATTTTTTTTTATAAAGGACTTGTCAAAAACCATTTGTTTTTCTTTATTATAAACCCTTTTTTGGTGAATGAGTATGAGGTAAAATGTATCCCATACTCGTGACATAGGGGGAGGCCAGGATCTGGGGTGCTTCCAGATTTTGATAAGCCCTTTGCCCGCAGACAACAGCAACCACTGCCCAGGCCCCCCCCCCCAAAAAAAATCCCCACCAGACCTTTATCCGAGCACTCAGCCTGTCAGTCCTCCAGAAATATACCAGATCACATGCCCACAGAGCCCCCTGCTTTGGGGTTGGGGGGCTCTGCCTCCCCCACTTCAATGTACCTCTTATTCCCATAGTGATGGGGACAAAGGCTTCTTCCTGACAACCCTGGGCGGTGGTTGTGGGGGTCTGCAGGCAGGGGGCTTATCAGAATCTGGAAGCTGCCTTTAACAAGAGGGCCCCCACATCCCGCTCCCCCTATGTGAATGAGTATGGGGTACATTGCACCCCTACTTAGTCATCAAAAAAGTGTCAAAAATAAAGAAAAACAGCAGATGGTTTTTGAGTCCTTTATTTAAAAAAATAAATAAATAAACAATGTCCCCCAATGTAAATCTATTATTAATCACGATGCTTGCCGCACCGCTAGACCTGAAAAAGAAAAAAAAAGTTCTGCCCACAATGAAGGCTGATCTCCTAATGCCTCCCCCGGGTGACAGTTCTTATATAGGTAAGGGGCAGGGCCACCAGGTGACACCACCGACCCAGTATGCCCAGTTTTGTGACCTCACAAGGGGGTGGGGTCACTCGCTGGGGTCATCGGGTGACTCTGCCCCTTGAGTATTTAAGAAATTTCAGGTGGAGGAGCAAGCATTCAGTGGGAAGCATTCCACGAGGCCAGAGGGTTTTTTTTTTCTTCCACGTCTGGCGGTGGGCGGCATGATTGACGATGGATCTACATTGGGGGACATTGTTTTTTATTTTTTAATAAAGTTATTGTCAAAAATATGTGTACTGTTTTTATTCACTTTTTTGGTGAATGGGTAGCTATGTACCCCATACTCATTCACATGGGGGGAACTGGACTGGATCTGGGGGCTTGTTAAAGGGGGCTTCCAGATTCTAATAAGCCCCCCCCCCCACAGGGACAGCCCAGGGTTGTGGGGAAGAGGCCCTTGTCCCCATCAACATAAGGAAATGGTGCTTTGGGGTGGGGGGAGGCAGAGCCCCATCCCCGCCCTAAAGCAACTTCCCCAATGCTGGTATGGTTGGGGGGAGGTGCTTGCTCGTCCCCCCTTTTCTGGCCTGCCAGGCTTCATGCTCAGAGAAGGGTCTGGTGTAGATTTTGGGTGGGACCCCATGCCGTTTTTTTTGGAATTTTGTATTGCTGGCCTTGTTTTGTTTACATTTCAGCTGTCAGTGGGGAAGCCTGCTGACAGCTGATGGGTCATCGATTGTTAAGGATATGGCAGCCGGCTTCCCGGCCCACTGCTTAACAACCAGCTAGTCTTCACACAGAATTCAAATTGGTTGATCATTTTTCGATCGCTCTGAATTCTAATCATTCCGAAAAATGTGGAATTTGTTAGAAAATTAATAAATAAATGAATTTTAATGAAAACTAAACTAAACTAAACAAATGCTGAAACCAAACTAAAAATATTCAGAAAAAAAATTAAATTAGTAACGTAACGAATCTATCTGAAACTAAACAAATTTTTCTTTTCTGCTCGTGTCTACTGGCAAGATCATTGGGTAAAAATAAAGGAATACAAGCCTGAAAAAAAGAAAATTAGAGCACCTACCACATCCAAGGTTCAGTTTTAGTTCTTGGATTTGGATACATTTTAAGGACCAAAAAGTTAAAAAATGAATTATTATTGCAAATGAAACTTACTCGTGATTTATGTGCTTGAAGAATGACCTCTGTTTCAATAATCTTTCTCTTAATTCGTGGGACCATTTTAAATTTCCAGCAACAATGGGCATGTTTTTATGAAGCATGCTATTTCCACATTTAGCCTACAAAATAAAACACATTTTGTGATTAATATAACACACCAAGCAGAAGTGTTTAGAAGAGTTGTCCACCTTAACCTCCTTCCCTTATGCTGGCCTCTCACCTTCCATAAAGGAAACCAGCCTGGTAGCTTAACCACTTCCATACCAGGCCATTTCTGGCACTCTGCTCCTACATGTAAAAATCATCATTTTTTTGCTAGAAAATTACTCGGAACCCCTAAACATTATATATTTTTTAGTAGAGACCCTAGAGAATAAAATGGCAGTAATTGCAACTTTTTATGTCACATGGTATTTGCACAGACATTTTTCAAACGTGTTTTTTTTTGGAATTTAAAAAAAAAACAAAATACTAAAGTTAGCCCATATAATGTGAAAGATGATGTTATGCCAAGTAAATAGATACCCACTTTAAAATTGCGCACATTCGTGGAATGACGCCAAACTTCGGTACTTATATATTTCTATAGGCAACACTTTAAATATTTTTACAGGTTAACAGTTTAGAGTTACAGTGGAGGTCTTGGGCTAGAATTGTTAATCTCACTCTAACATTCACTTTGATACTTCACATGTATGGATTGAACGCTTTTTACATATGTGGCCGTGACGTACGCATGCTTTTGCTTTTGCGTGCGAGCACGCGAATACGGGGGCACTTTACTTTTTTTTTTTATTGTTTATTTTATTTTTATTTTTACACTTTCCCTTTAATTTTTCATGGCAGTATTGACAACTGCCGGGCCGGCATGACGTCATCACGTTGCGCCCGGCCTCCAAGAATCATAGAGACTGCCGGGGACCATCTGGTCCTCAGCAGTCTCTATAGTGTACTTTCGCAAGCGGCCAATTACTTCTCCGGCACGCCGATTGTACGGGCAAGCCGGTATAAGCACCGGAGGGCGACGGGAGGGGGGGGATGTCCCCTCCCGCTGCCTGTAAGAACAATAAAGTGGCTGAACAGCCACTATGATTGTTTTTATGGTGAGGGGGATTGCCAGCTAAAAATGATATCTGAATGATGCCTGCAGCTACAGGCAGCATTCAGATATCCCCATGTTGGGATTCGAACCCATGACCAGCCACATCCCAGGCGGTAGCCCTGCTTACTAGGCTACCGTCCTCTCTGGACATTCCTCTCTGGACATTCCTCTCTGGACATTCCTCTCTGGACATTCCTTTCTGGACATTCCTTTCCGGACATTCCTTTCTGGACATTCCTTTCTGGACATTCCTCTCTGGACATTCTTCTCTGGACATTCCTCCCTGAAGCCTATTATATCAACCTTATTCTTGCCAAGCCTTGCTCATCACCCTTCATTGCCCACACCTGGTACTTCCCTATATAAGTCCAGCCCCTTGCACTCAAGCATGCTGATTATTGAGCTCCTGAGCCTTGATCAAGCTTCTCCTCACCTGCTGCTCTTGTCTACTACCACAAATCCGCTGCTGACCAGGAATTGACTACCGACTACTCTTCTGCTTTGTCCCTACCTACTGAACTGCTACCTCCGTTGCCGATCCAGATTGTCTGACCACACTTACTGCTGCCCTCTCCGACCTTTGGCTCGTCTGACTTCTCTCTGGTTATCCCTTGTCTGCTCCTCCACCTCCGGACTGAACCTGCACTCTGCCTGGCTGGGTGATCCTGGGGACCGCGACCTAGTGTTAGCTTGCAACGCAGTCTATCCCCACCATCAGGGGCTCTAGTGAAAACCAGCTAGCACTTAGTTTCCACACCTCAGGTGAACCCGTGTCCTCATCAGAGTACTACCTGGTGTCCAATCCGGTATCCAGCACTGCTACCACCGTAGCCAACCCGGATTGTCTGACCACGCCTCTGCCAGATTTCCTGCACCTACTACCAGCCTGCGGTCCTTGCCACTGGGCTCCACTCCTATCTTTGGCCAGCAGTCCTCTGACTCAGGTGAGCCTGTAGGATTGTTACACCCCACTTAAAGCCCTGGATGTCATATGACGTACAGCGGTAAGGAAGTGTTTTTTAAAGCAACACAAGCAGTATATACAGTATCAAATTATGCCACTTACTGCTTCTTTTTGACTGAGATAAATCTTCTTACAAAAGTTAATTTCCATTTCAAACATTGTAAGGAGTTTCATGTAATTTGGGTAAAACAAAGTATTGATCACAGGTCGTTCTAGGAGGGTACCGAAAATCTGCAAACCCTAAATGATAAGAAAAATTAAATTTTTATTGGAATGTGTGAAAAAAGTTAAAACATTCATTTTAAAAAGTAACACATTTTATATACAAAACAAGCTTGTTTTCCCATGTTTATTGCTCAGTTACACTATATTGTCAAAAGTAGTGGGACGTCTGCCTTTATACGCACATGAACTTGAATGGTCTTAGTCGGTAGGGTTCAATATTGAGTTGGCCCACCCTTTGCAGCTATAACAGCTTCAACTCTTCTGAGAAGGCTGTCAACAAGGTTTAGGAATGGTCTATGGGAATGTTTGACCATTCTTCCATAAGCACATTTGTTAGGTCAGGCACTAATGTTGGACGAGACTCACAGTCATCCCAAAGGTGTTCTTTTGGGTTGAGGTCAGTAGTGCAGGCCAGTCAAGTTTCTCAACCCCAAACTCGCTCATCCATGTCTTTATGGACGTTGCTTTGTGCACTGGTCCAAATCATTTGGTGGAGGGGGGATTATGGTGTAGGGTTGTTTTTCATGGGTCAGGCTTGGCGCCCTAGTTCAAGTGAAAGAAACTCTTAAGGCATCAGTATACCAAGACTTTTTGGACAATTTCATGGATCCCCAAACTGTGGGAACAGTTTGGGGATGGCCTCTTCCTGTTCCAACATGACTGCGCACCAGTGCACAAAACATAGACCATAGACCCACTTCTGAACCTTGTGGATAGTCTTCCCAGAAGAGTTGAAGCTGTTATAGCTGCAAAGGGTGGGCCAACTCCATATTGAACCTTACGGATTAAGACTGGGATGCTATTAAAGTTCATGTGCATGTAAAGGCAGGCATCCCAATACTTTTGACAACATAGTGTATTTACATATCAGAGAAATAAATCACTGATCTGTATAATTAGGATACGAAGGATATGGACTAATCTAGTCGCAATGAAAAGCACTTCCATTACAGATATTCCTGCTACTCTATATTAATAAAAAACAATTAGCACAAACAATCAAATCCTAATAAAACAATTGCAAGCTGAATACTGAAGGTACATCACTTAACCAGATCTACAATCAAAATAATAAATATAGTGCAACGCAAAAATTAATCATGTACATAGTGTTAAAAGACTTCCGTAATAGAGCCCAAAAGTCACCAAGATCCAGGTGATCCGTAAGGAAATAGAAGCACAAAACTTCAGGTGGCAGATCTCTTCACCCACAACAAAACACCACACTCACCTCAATCCAATGACCTCTGTGTTACCAGCAGGTCATAAGCGCTAATCTCTTATAAGGGGTCACAGTGTACGAAGGCGGTGGTGGTCTCAACACATTCCAAAACCTTTCTCATCCCAACCAGCTCCTGCCTGGTCAATGAGGATAGCGGGACCTCCTGGACTTCCACTCGTACAAGTATAAACCTTCTTGTATCTCCTGGGCTTCAGGTGCTGTGTGTTTCTCCCTCCTGACGCTTCAACTCAGCCCCAGGCTAGGTCCCTAGAACTCTGTGCTGCATGGTCAGTCCCATAAGTGGGGAGCCAGGCGCTAGTGAAGGGTCCAAGCATGACACCCCTTCATTACCAGAGTAACTGTAACCTTTGCCATGTCACCCATTTCTTGGCTGGTTGGCTGCATTAGTAAGTGACATAAATATGGTAGTCCTTAGCAACAGCAATCTAGCTTTCTCTAGACTAGTGTTTCCCAACTCCGGTCCTCAGGGCACACTAACAGGCCAGATTTTAAGTATTACCTTGGGGAGATGCAGACTAGTATACTGCAATCACTGAGTAGCAAATGATATCACCTGTGATGTATTTCAGTTTTCTTGCAAACCTGGCCTGTTAATGTGCCCTGAGGACCGGAGTTTAAAAACACTGCTCTAGACAGCATTCTGCTCCTTAAACCTCTGTTCTGTATCTTCTCTAACTTCAGTCCAATTTGCTGTAAGCCCTGTTTTTTTATACACCATGCATGCACCCGTTTAGAGACTTCGGACAAGACATTTTAGAAGAACATTTTACATGAACAAATAAAAATCCTTTACAAAGGTATTTGCAAATAAGTTCTCAGACATCTTCCATGCACTTTCCTATACAGTGCTCTCTAGTGCCCCATAAAGTAACTGTACCTTAGGCATATGGCAAAGTTCATTAAAGTTTAGAAATAAGTGAATGTGGCGTGTACTTAAATATACCTATAAACTAGTGCCTTACCAATGTTTCGATAAATTAAACCATAATTTCATATACTGTATATACAATACCGCATTGTGATACCATTAATCCGATGCTGTAAATAAAATTCAAATCTAAATACAAATCGTGACACTGAACTATAACGAATAATAATCATGAATAGTCCTGTATATTCAATACTTGCAATATAATTCCATATAGTGCTGTTTATATGTGTTCATAACCATAATATTCAAAAGTTCTCAACAAAAAGTGCCCAATATAGGCTGGCTCCATGAAAACTTTATACTTCCACCACACCATGCTCCACCCTTGTGTTAAAAGTGGCTGAGAGTCCATAATTTGGTAGTAATCCACAAAAGGCAGTGAGGTCCATGACTGGCAACTATAATTCCATGATGGTCTGCAGGCTCCAGACCCTCTGGAAACACTGACTAGACTCCAATCACCCCCCCCCCCCCCTCCAAACCTCCCTCCAAAGGGGTGATCCACTCCGGCAGAGTAACAGCTACATTTTGGCAGTCTTTCCCTGAGCAATTACCCAGGGAAGTTAGTGAGCCCTATTCATATGGTATGACCTGCAGGGGGCGATAACCCTCTGCGAAAGAGCAGGAAAACCTGGCCAGCAGCATTAACCCTTCCTTCTAAGACACCACAAACTCAACAGCTCAACCTGAGGATACAGTGCAACATAGGACATTGTAACAATTTGCTCCTGGCTGAGCTAATTATTTAAGGGCATAAACACAGCAAGAGAAAACCAGCTAACTCTAGAACCTCTCTTGGAAGCACCTGGTTACACACCCACCTGACAATTAAAGGGGCCGGTCCCCATTACCAGCATAGGCAACTGCTAGTGGTATTACCAGTTGCAGCAGGAATGCAGCATTTCTAGAATGAGCCAGGAATAGGGGCTTATCTGTGGTACAAAGTTGCAGAAATTGGGGCTGATCTGAGGT
Organism: Pelophylax lessonae; assembly: GCF_965119305.1. NCBI lineage: Eukaryota > Metazoa > Chordata > Amphibia > Anura > Ranidae > Pelophylax > Pelophylax lessonae. Next base: position 248,776,243 of record NC_138773.1, on the reverse strand, counting down.
CCAAAGGTGCAGAGATTGGGCTAATCTGAGGTCTCAGGTACACTATTGTTTACTGGCATGCTGGCTGTCTAATGCTAGTAAATTGAGACCTAATGTGGAAAAAGTTGTTGACCCCTGATACAGATTGTCTTTTTTTTTTTTTTTTACACTCTCTGCAATCATTTTAAAATACATAGATGAACCTATGCTAATACCCTCTAAAGTTGTTAAAGGAGGATTCATTTCCAGACCAATGCCACTCAAAATATTTATTTCCATGTGCAGAGTGTGAAATGGGCTCTGCCAAGCAGGCTGTATCTGCCAAGGAGTGGGAGCTTCTCCTGAACAAATACACTCAGTGCTTTTCAATGAAACATGAAACCAAGCACTTCACTCAGATGCGTGTCAGCTTTCATCAGGACTCAATACAAGCGGCTTGACTCTTGTGTAGATAAGGTTTCAAGCACTTTTCAGAGAGCCTCTTTATCCCATAAAAATGAAGACACATTATGGGTGTTATTAAACTATTGTGCTGCCGTAATATGCTGATAACGTGCAGTCAATGAGCAGCCAAGCTATTTCATAACGCTTTCTCTGATTGCGTTTCCTTTGTAACGGGATGAGATGCTGCAGATTGTTGAAGCCTTTAAATGCGGATACAGCAGGTCGCTGATCTTGCAGCACTCCGCACTAAACTGCTTTGTAACAATCTCTTTGTCAGCTTGTGACCATAAAAAGAACAACAAAACAGTCCAACAATGTTTGCTCTATTGCTCTGGGTTTAGGCATACATTAATAAAAATAAAGATAATAAAATGCTCACCATTTTACACCTAACAATAAAATTACATTTTATACATTTACCCTAGGGATATTAAAAAATCTGCAATCCTGATCCAGTAAATAGTTTATTATTCAATAATGACTGGGCAAGTCACAAAGGAATGCTAAATATGAATTCACTAAGGGGCATATTTGTAAAGCAGTGCATGTGATATTCATCAAACATTCACAGGTGGTTAATCCTTCCCATCTACCTTTGCAGTGAGCACCACCGCGCTGCAAGGATTAACTGTTTATTAGGCTTCTCCTCTTCCTTCTGTGGGCTGAATCTCTGCATCATGTACAAAGCAGGGCTATTAACCCAGTATTTTATGTGGTGGGGGCAACCATGTGACCATGGCCAGGAGTAAATTACAGCAAAGGCTGTGGCAGATTGGTCACACGGATTGAGGGAGCCCCTGGAGCAAGGAGTCAGGTAAGTAATACAGCCTCTTCTGCAACCCTCCAAACCTAACGAGTATATAAACACTTGCCGACCGCCCTATAGCAGTTTTACTGCTTCAGGGCAGCCTCGCTACGCAGGATCAAGTATATATATATATATATATATATATATATGTGTGTGTGATCCTGCACTTCTGGGTATTGGGAGAGAGTGCGCACTGCTGGTGGCTCGCTGCCACCGTGATTCTACACAGCGGGAGCTGATCAGCTGGTGCCACAGGCCCAATGTCTGCCACTACCAGCTGATCGTTCAGAACACAGGCAGAACAGCGATCTGCCTATGTAAACAAGATTTTTTTTAAAGCAGGAAGATGGATCAATGCCTTCCCCTAGTAAAAGCACCTCCCACACTGTTAGAAAACACTGGCTAGGCCCACAGTTAACCCTTCGATGCTTAACCCTTTCCCAGCCAGTATCATTAGTATAGTTACAGTGCATATTTTTAGCACTGATCACTGTATAAGTGTCACTGGTCCCCAAAAAGTGTGTGTCAGTTAGTGTCCTGACTGTCCACCACAGTATCGCAGTCCCGCTATAATTCGCTGATCACTGCCATTGATAGTAAAAAAAAAAAAAATGTAAAAATCTATAAAATATCCCATAGTTTGAGGATGCTATAACTTTTGTGCAAACCAACTAATATATGCTTATATACAATTTTTAATATATAATAATATATGTAATTTTTTACCAAAAAAAATTTTTTTGGGGATATGTTTTATAGCAGAAAGTAAACAATATTGTTTTTTTGTTTTTTGTTTTTTTTTATAAATTGTCTGTCTTTTTTTGTTTATAGCGCAAAAAAATAAAAAATGCAGAGGTTATCAAATACTACCAAAAGAAAGCGTTATTTGTTGGAAAAAAGGACATAAATTTCATTTGGGTATAGCGTCGCATGACCGCGCAATTGTCAGTTAAAGTAACACAGTGCCGTATTGCAAAAATGGCCTAGTCATGAAGGGGGGTAAATCTTCTGGAGGTCAAGTCGTTAAAACTTGCAGTGTGATGGGGGCTCCTCTGCAGGGGTATTTTCTTTTTTGTGCCCAGAGTTGGGCTTTAAAACACATGCGACAGGAAGATTCACTTGTGCTGAATATTCTGGTGAATCCCACATTCACAGCTTTATAAATATGCCCCAATAATGTGGTAAATGCCAATGAATCTGTTATCTGTAGTAGTATTGCTGATGTTTTTTGTAGGATAGGTGCACATAGCAGGAAATATTATCTTGCACAAGGATGTTAGCCTCACAAAGCCTTTTGATTTAAATCTGTCACAAACATGGGTGACTCAATATAGGCATATATTAATGGCAATAACTTTTTCATAATTTATTTTTTATAATTGTATTTTAATGAGTTTTACAAAAATAGAAGGCACAAAGAACCAATACAGGCAACAAAATAAACGAATTAACCATGGACAGACTAAAAAACAAGCTGCACTCCACCATCTCCAGCACTGCCATCAGAATAAACAGTAGGGTTAAAGGCTATACATAGTAGGGATAGACCAATATGTTTTTTTTCAGGGCCGATACCGATATTTTCGTCACAACGTATCGGTATCGGCCGATAAGGGCCGATATTTTGTACATTTAAAGTTTTTAAAAATAAAGACAATTTTTTACACAAATCTGGTACTGAACATGTTAATTTCTGTTTAATGCTTAATGGCTGGCTTGCTGGCACCCTGTGGTGAGTGGGTGGCTGGCTGGCACCCTGTGGTGGGGGGTTGGCTATCCAGCACCCTGTGGTGGGTGGCTGGCTTGCTGGAACCCTATGGTGGGTGGGTGGCTGGCACCCTGTGGTGGGTGGCTGGCTGGCACCCTGTGGTGGATTTGTGGCTGGCACAGGGGCTGTGGGTGGCTGGCTGGTACATGGCCTGTGAGTGGCTGGCTGCCGGGTACAGTGCCTGTGGCTGGCAGGTAGAGGGCCTGTGGGTGGCTGGCTGGCTCGCTGGTACAGGGCCTGTGGGTGGCTGACTGGCTGGCTCGCTGGTACAGTGCCTGTGGCTGGCTGGTACTGGGCCTGTGGATGTGGGTGGCTGGCTGGCACCGGGCTGCTGTGGGTGGGTGTATGGCTGTGATACACTCCCACAAGACTAGTCCCGACTCCAGACGAGGCTGTCTAAGGCGAGGGAGGTAGCCTAAGAAGGCAGAATGATATCACAAAAATATTGGCAATATCGGCCAGTTCCGGGGCCAATACCGATATATCAGGAAAAGTGCATATCGGCCGCCGATATATCGGCCTTGCCAATAAACGGTCTATCCCTAATACATAATACTGTATATCCAGACATTACATACATACAAACATACATTTCAAAAGGTAGTCTAGAGGACTAGTCACCAAGCCTAACAACAGCAGAGGACAAGGCCCTTAAGGGTCATGGAACAAAGTCATGGTGGAATTGAGTCTAAAATACAAGGGCATAGTAATGTAAAAGGGACTTGGGTTTAGAGCATTATTTAAGCTCACAATTATAAAGAAAAAAAAGAGTTTAAGTCAGAACCGCAGTATCAGACTTCTCTAGCCATGGGGATCACACTTTCTCAAATTTAGAGGGACATCCTCAGTTATTATAAGTGGCCTTGTACAGGGGCAGCACTGTGTTTACAAATGATGACCTCCACTTATTAATGGTCATGGTGCAGGGGACTTCCAATGAAGAGCAATGGCCTTACTAGAATAATGGAGCAAGATACCAAGCAAGGTTTTGATTGCTTTCCCAACGGCCAAGGAAACTAAAAGGCTCAACAGACGGGGCAAATCTCCCAGGACATCCAAACAGCCATTATTGCATGGATGGATTGTAAAAACTGCACCCAGTAGTCATGAATTGCTGGACACGTCCAGAAGTTATGAAGAGAATCTGCATCTAGTTCAAGCACCTCCAACATTCACTAGACTAGGTAGCTGAGAACAGCTGTGCTTTCATTGTTACTTAGGTTATTTCTGGAGTATCCTGTACAGGCAGTAAGAATCCAAACAGCACCAAGCTGGTTTCAAACTAACCATACCTAACTTTATCGCATCCCCAGTATCAGACACAACCTAACCATCTCAACCAGCATTAATATCTTTAGGTTGCTTGTGCAAAATGAAGAAACATAAAACACAAAAAATAATGACTGACACACTATACAGTCACAATCCCATTCTAACAGGGAAAATTTAAAAGAAGTGTGATTTTGCGAGAGTTTTGTGAAAGCAACTGTCTCTTCTATAAAGAATGGTCATGGGTCATGCCAGTAGCCTAATTGCTAGTGGTTAGTTCAGCGAGGAAGATTACGCTACTATGTTATGAGTCAGCTAGGCTGCTTTTGGTATAGCCTGCCTCCTAAAAGGACAGAGGCAATGATGCTGATTTATTGTCCAGCCAGCAGACCTGTCCTGGAGAGGTGACATAAAAAGCTGCACTGTTGTACAAGTAAAAAGTACGCCTGGCTGTACAGAGTGGCAGGGGTGTCTAAGAAATGAGACCCACTGAGCAAAGTTACAAATGCTTCTCCAGGAAAATTAGTTTATGCTTATGTATTTCAACATATTTAGCTTTTTGCCAGCAGTTCCACTTCAAATATTCAGCACAATCTGCTAACTTAATACTACGCAAAGACAGGCAGCATTCAAGCATTCATCAACTGTTCAGATCATCCACAGGAATCAACCACCGTGGATCGCTCTGCAGTGCACCAAACCAGCACAAGTGTTCACAATCCGAAGATACAAAGTTTTTGGGACATTCAGTGTAAACAGCAGCCTCACAGACAAACCTAGCCTCCAGCTCCACGTTGGTTCCAAGGACCACTTAGAATTCCCCCTGAGGAAGACACGTGACCCTGTGTTCGATACACGTAGGGGAGGGGCCAGGATGGTGATGACACCTAGGAACCAAGGTTGAGCTGGAGGATAGGTTTGTCTGTGAGGCTGCTGTTTACACTGATTAGTCCCAAAAATTATGTATCTTCGGATTGTGAACGCTTGTGTTGGTTTGGTGCGCTGCAAGCACCTGTAAAGAGTGAGTACCCTATACATTTTTTTAATAAATGCAAATTGTAAAAGGGTATAAGCACTATTGGCTTTTTTATCTTTCATTCATTACATCGGGATACTGCCATCCATAATGAGAGAAGCCTAGAAGGAGGTTGGAGAAGATGGATATAGCCAATAGTGGGCTAAAAAGCTGGCTTGGATCACGCTTAATTGCGGTGATCACATTTCCCCAAGTGAGAATATTCCTGCTGCGGGGAGAACATCAAGGTGGCACACTATTGTTTTTTTGCACTAAGAAGGAATTGCATGGCAGATCAAGCACTGTGTGTTTTTCTTGATTTTTTTTATTTTTTTTATTTTTTTGTTTTATATTTATTTGCAAGCAATCATTTACAAACCCGATTCCAAAAAAGTTGGGACGCTGTACAAATTGTGAATAAAAACAGAATGCAATAATGTGGAAGTTTCACATTTTAATATTTTATTCAGAATACAACATAGATGACATATCAAATGTTTAAATTGAGAAAATGTATCATTTTAAGGGAAAAATAAGGTAATTTTAAATTTCATGGCATCAACACATCTCAAAAAAGTTGGGACAAGGCCATGTTTACCACTGTGTGGCATCCCCTCTTCTTTTTATAACAGTCTGCAAATGTCTGGGCACTGAGGAGACAAGTTGCTCAAGTTTTGGAATAGGAATGTTGTCCCATTTTTGTCTAATACAGGCTTCTAGTTGCTCAACTGTCTTAGGTCTTCTTTGTTGCATCTTCCTCTTTATGATGCGCCAATTGTTTTCTATGGATGAAAGATCTGGACTGCAGGTTGGCCATTTCAGTACCTGGATCCTTCCTCTATGCAGCCATGATGTTGTAACTGATGCAGTATGTGGTCTGGCATTGTCATGTTGGAAAATGCAAGGTCTTCCCTGAAAGAGACGACGTCTGGATGGGAGCATATGATGTTCTAGAACTTGGATATACCTTTCAGCATTGATGGTGCCTTTCCAGATGTGTAAGCTACCCATGCCACACGCACTCATGCAACCCCATACCATCAGAGATGCAGGCTTCTGAACTGAGCGCTGAGAACAACTTGGGTTGTCCTTGTCCTCTTTAGTCCAGATGACATGGCGTTCCAGTTTAACCAAAAAGAACTTCAAATTTTGATTCGTCTGACCACAGAACAGTTTTCCACTTTGCCACAGTCCATTTTAAATGAGCCTTGGCCCAGAGAAAACGGCTGCGCTTCTGGATCATGTTTAGATATGGCTTCTTTTTTGGCCTATCGAGTTTTAGATGGCAACGGCGAATGGCACGGTGGATTGTGTTCACCGACAATGTTTTCTTGAAGTATTCCTGAGCCCATGTTGTGATTTCCATTACAGTAGCATTCCTGTATGTGATGCAGTGCTGTCTAAGGGCCCAAAGATAACGGGCATCCAGTATGGTTTTCCGGCCTTGACCCTTACGCACAGAGATTGTTCCAGATTCTCTGAATCTTTGGATGATATTATGCACTGTAGATTCAATGTGCAATTTTTCTCTGAGAAACTCCTTTCTGATATTGCTCCACTATTTTTTGCCGCAGCATTGGGGGAATTGTTGATCCACTGCCCGTCTTGGCTTCTGAGAGACACTGCCACTCTGAGAGGCGCTTTTTATACCCAATCATGTTGCCAATTGACCTAATAAGTTGCAAATTGGTCCTCCAGCTGTTCCTTATATGTACATTTAACTTTTCCGGCCTCCTATTGCTACCTGTCCTAACTTTTTTGGAATGTGTAGCTCTCATGAAATCCAAAATGAGCCAAGATTTGGCATGACATTTCAAAATGTCTCACTTTCAACATTTGATATGTTATCTATATTATATTGTGAATAAAATATAAGTTTATGAGATTTATAAATTAGCCCATTCCTTTTTTTACTCACAATTTGTCACAACTTTTTTGGATTTGGGTTTGTACATGGACTCTTTCGTTGTTATGTGGTGATTGCACATCTATGTTGGACAACATTTCACTATATGTTGGACAATATTTCACTATATGTATGCACTTTTTAATATTATTTTTATATTCTTATATTCTGATTATACAGTCATTTAGTATTCACATAGCGCAGCATTTATTGTGTATTGAACTTTAAAAACTATAAGCTTCCTAAATGTATACACCAATGGCAAATATGGTTAACACACCCTATAGCAGGTAACTATTTAAGAGAGCTTATTAGAAAATAATGTTTTGTAAGATTTTTCCTACTAATAATCTTCCTCAAATGTTAAGAAATATTGATAAACACAATGTTTTGCTTCACATTTTGGTTATCTTTGTTATGGTTAACATATTTTTTCACAACTCCTGTACCAGTCTGAGCACATGTGGGGTAACAGGATATTTTATAAAATATGTCTTTTTTATGTTTTTCTTGACTGTAAACATAGTAATTTGAAGTAAACTGAATGCACACTGCCTGCTATCTTTAACCTAGCTCTAAGTCAGAACTTCTTGCATCCCACAGAGCAAAGCAGCTCCCTCTCCATTGTCTGCTGAGGTGGTCATCTTATGTATGGTAGGGGCAGGCCAGAACTCCAGCTTGGTAACTGCTCTATAGCATTGAACACCTCTCTAATCAAAAGAAGTAGCAGGTTAAAGTCCCTTCAGAAATTGTCACTTCCAGGAGTGTCACTCTTTGCTTCTCTCAGTGTTTCCTCCTGCTGGCCCCTGCACCCTTACGTTGTAGAGGATCCCCTGAGCACACTGGGAAATAAAGATGATCAACACTCCCAAAAGTATCAGTTTCATAAAATTGAACAAAAAAATGTATGGGCAGTAAGGCTTTTTAGGCCATAATATGTATTTTTGGCAATAAAGGACTCTTACTTGCCAGTTCACAACAATGCACACTGAGCTGCACATGCACATACAATTTTGGCAAATGCATTGATTGGCATTCTGCTTTGGCCAAAGATCCTGACTCCAGAGAAAGGCAGAGTGAAGATATCAGCACTAGCTTGGGAGTTCACAAACGCTGCATTGCTGGAGTGGTATAGGTAAGTACGGTTTTACCATTATGAAACATAAGTCAGTTACTTCTGTTGAGTGGCAATCAACAGCATGGGCAGCAGGAGAGGCAAGCAAGTATTACCTAGTTTCTTTACAGGTAACAGGTTTACTTTAATTTGGATGTTAGCGAAACAGGAAACAATCATGTAAGGCGTTTACTTTCTTTTCAATAGATTTTATTTTTCCAGATAAGAAATACAAAAGTACAGGTAAATAACCAGGGTACATAATGTAACCCAGTAGATGAACATGGGTAGGGTTGCAACATAAAAATGATCATATAAAATGATGAATTAGAGTATATTCAGAGTGGCTCAAAGATGGGATAACTCCCAGACAGACCCTTGCATGAAGTTCTTGCAACTAAAAGTCTGCATTAAGGAACAGAAGAACCACAAGACGAGAAGGTTAAGGAATTAAGAGAGGGTTATCCACTGAAAAAACACAGAAACTCAATAGTATCCAGCATTCAGCCAGAGATTTCATTTCCAATTAAGGTTAGGTTTTAGAGTGTTATTTTTTAAGGCTAAGGTTAAGGGGTGTATTTATAAAAATGTGGATAGCGGTTTGTCCTTTAATATCGCAGGTAAATTAGTTCTGCGCGAAGGTAAAATCAAATTTTCGTAAGTTCAATTCTCTGCAGACTGAAAATATGAATGGGGAAAATACTGCATTATGGCTACTAGATGGTGCTGACTATTATAGAAAATAGGTATGTTTCTTAGCTGGATCTAGTGGCCAAAACAGTGTTGCAACATATAAAAATATTAATATATAAGCAAAATAACGTCCAAAAATCTTATGAGCTCTTATAAAAGAAGACAGATCCAAGCAAAATCAATGTGTCTGCACCTTATGTGAAGTGAAATCCAAAGCCAATCTTCCACAGTCACCACAAACAATTACTCTCGTTATTAAATACTTAGTTCCCTTAACACATGGAGGTCTACTGCACTTTTCCCACATACGTGGGTATGAAGGTAGCCAGCTTCTGACTGGTCTCCTTCAAATCTCTCTCCTCAAACCGTCCAGTATGCGCCATATACCAAATAATTACAGGAAAAGCACATATAGGTGTACGTTTAATAAACTGAGACGTTTTCTCTCAGTTCACTTCTCTGCAGTTCTCAGAGAAAAATTATCTCCTCTGGCTCCCAGTTTAGAAAGCAGAGAACTTCACTTCTCACAGGGTGATCAGAGGAGAAGTTTTTCCTCTGAAAACGGCCGAGATCCGTGTATAACTGGGTGGACTGCCTGTAACCTCACGAGATATTGTGAGATTACAGTGCCGCTAAATTTAAAAAGTGAAAACAAAGTTTAAAAGAACTCGTAATGACATGTTCTGACACATGAAAACATATCTATACACACACACATGCACAGTATATATACATATATACAGTATATATATATACAGTATATATATATACATATATACATACAGTATATATACATACAATATCTATACACACACACATGCACAGTATATATACAGTATATATACATACAATATATATACATACACACACACACACACACACACATATATACACACAAATACATATACAGTATATATACATATATACATACAATATATATATATATATATATATATACATACAGTATATATATATATATATATACATACATACACACACACACATATATATACATATACACACACACACACATATAATACACACACACACATATATATATATATATATATATATATATATATATATATATATATATATATATATACATATACACCAGTACATACAGTATATATATATACACCAATACATACAGTATATATATATACACCAATACATACAGTATATATATATATATATATATATATATATATATATATATATATATATATATACACACAATAGATATACACACACCAGTGTATATATATATATATATACAAACCATATTTTTATTATTAATTTTGAACCAACCCACTGGTGCTGATGAAACTGTCCGCTTGTAACAGAACAGTCATGTACAGTGATGGGAATAGAAGAACATGTTCTCTGCTCTTCATCTCAGCTACTTAAACCGGTACACACCATAGATCAGTCGTGATCCTGAGGATCACGGCATTTCTCTGTTTATTAAAAGTACACCATAGTGTGATACTGTTTAAAAAAAAAAAAAAAAAAAAACAACATATTTATTTACCAGCAAATTTACTCACAAAGCAGCAGTGATAAATGCATATATCAAGATTCACTGTACAGCGCAAATGTGTGGTGTTTCATGACATCAGACTACATTCTAACGCTTTTCATTAAAAATAATGTCTTCAGTGAAACCAGGAAGCACCTCAGAGAATGTGGCCTGAGAACTTTTAATTTTGCCCCATTTGCCCATAACAAATTTACATGCAGTTTTGATGGATGAACAGATATGCAAATTTTTTATGAATACACTGCTAAGGCCTTGTTAACTTGCATGCGGAGGCCTGTTTACCATGAACAGGCCATTTATATATGGATCCCTAGCTGGCAGGTGCTGCGTGCAGGCAGCCCATTTATGTCTATGAGATTGTAGCAACTGCAAGAACACAGTAGTTCATCCTAATGTGACAGGCATGTGGGTGCGGGTGAGCGGCCCTGAATACAGACAGTAAGAACAGAGAGAAACTCCTGTTTTTAATTTTTTTTTTTTTTTTTTTTTTAGCGCTTTTCACATAATGACAATTTAAACTGTAAATACTTAGACATATAAGTAATTTAAAAAAAAAAAAAAGAAAAGATAAGATGAATGTATTTTCAAATGTAATTAGCTAAGATTTTCTAAAATTAAATTTTAAGGTTTGAATTAGACTTTTTTTTTAAACTTCTTTTCTAATAGGCAAAGGACTTACATATAAAATCACAATGCCGATGTCAACAGAAAACCTCTCAATTTGTTTTGCATTAACAGTCACTAGATGTCACTAGTCTGATGATGAATATGATTAAAGTCACATACACTCATTATCATGACTGACACTACCTGATAGAATGTCATTTAACATTTTCCTAACATGAAGAAACACACTGGTGCCACTTTTACCATTCTGTAACATGTAAGATGAATCACAGCCAGTAGGCTGAAAGCAGCACATCTGATGGTTTCAGGAACACAGTATTTCAGTTATTCAGTCTACACTGACAAAGAAATCTACACTCTACAATATGCAAATATGTACATACAAATTATGGGGCCGATTTAATAAAGGAATATATTTTATCTATGTTTATCTGCAAAATGTATTCAATCGGTAACAGCAACAAGGTGTGTCAGTTGTGCTAAATCATCCACAGCAGCCAGATTCCAAACAGCGACTTACATGGGAAGTGGATGGAGCTGCTACATGAATCTATGTTCTGCTGCACTTTCTGTCTCTGCTTCAAATAATATCAATCACATTCATCTTTCAAGGGAGGTATAAATCTGATTGGGTAGTGGTAAAAAAAACTCTATTGAACTTAGCACTGACATTTTAATAAATCAAGCTTTCCTCTATAGAATCAAGCAATGAGTCTGGAGTGGGTGTGTTTGTGAATACCTCTCCCGCACTACAAATATTTAAGAAAAAGGGATTCCCAGAATCACCGGACTGCTAACTGCACTGATGCCACTTAGGTATCCCTGGGTGAAGTACTGAGCAATACACTCTGCTTTCAATTCTGAATGTAGTGAATCTTTAAACAACCTTTTAAACCTTTGAAGTTGCATTCAGGAAAGATATAAAATAACGATTAATATTAACTTAATCTGCTTTGATACCTGGACTAAATATATGTCAAATTTAAAATATCAAAGGCACTACAATAACATTGGGTCAAACTTGTATTTTTAAAAGTGATGCAGAAAAAAAAGAAAAAAAAAAAAACAAGCATTGGAAATATAATTCTATAGTATTTATTTTTTTTTTAAACGTTTTTAATGTGCAAATGTGCAATTGTCTAGGGATAATGTGAACTCTTTAAGATGAAACATCAATGAAAAAAATATTTTAATTCAATTATAATGTGTAGTGCATAGCTGTGATATTTTTTAGGTAAACTTCCCTGAAACAACGCTTTGCGAAATTCCCCCCCCCCCCCTCCTGCTTGGATTTTCATCATTTATTGGCACATATTATTCCATATAATTTGCAAATAAAACTTGATGATGATTGCAGATATATTCACCCCCCTTTGCTGTGAAATCCCTAAAATGTAACTTTTGTGGAGGAAAAACATTTCCATCTAGGCGATTATTGTACATTTCAAGGATTTTAGCTAACTTTGTAGCAGTATTTGTAACTTTTTACTACCCTAGCCTGCCCCTATATTGCCCTAGCCTGCCTCTATACTTCCCTAGCCTATCTATATACTACTCTAGCCTGTCCATATACTAACCTAGCCTGTCTATATACTACACTAGCCTGTCCATATACTACCCTAGCCTGCCCATATATACTACCCTAGCTTGTCTATATACTACCGTAGCCTGTCAATATACTACCCTAGCCTGTCTATATACTACCCTAGCCTGTCCATATACTACCCTAGCCTGCCCATATACTACCCTAGCCTGTCTATCTACCACCCTAGCCTATCCATATACTACCCTAGCCTGTCCATATACTACCCTAGCCTGTCCATATACTACCCTAGCCTGTCTATATACTACCCTAGCCTGTACATATACTACCCTAGCCTGTCTATATACTACCCTAGCCTGTCCATATACTACCTTAGCCTGTCCATATACTACCCTAGCCTGTCTATATACTACCCTAGCCTGTCCATATACTAACCTAGCCTGCCCATATACTACCCTAGCCTGTCTATATACCACCCTAGCCTATCCATATACTACCCTAGCCTGCCCATATACTACCCTAGCCTGTCCATATACTACCCTAGCCTGTCTATATACTACCCTAGCCTGTCTATATACTACCCTAACCTGTCCATATACTAACCTAGCCTGTCTATATACTACCCTAGCCTGTCTATATACTACCCTAGCCTGTCTATATACTACCCTAGCCTGTCCATATACTACCCTAGCCTGCCCATTTACTACCCTAGCCTGTCTATATACCACCCTAGCCTATCCATATACTACCCTAGCCTGCCCATATACCACCCTAGCCTATCCATATACTACCCTAGCCTGTCCATATACTACCCTAGCCTGCCCATATACTATCCTAGCCTGTCTATATACCACCCTAGCCTATCCATTTACTACCCTAGCCTGCCCATATACTACCCTAGCTTGTCTATATACTACCCTAGCCTGTCCATATACTGAATGTAGTGAATCTTTAAACAACCTTTTAAACCTTTGAAGTTGCATTCAGGAAAGATATAAAATAACGATTAATATTAACTTAATCTGCTTTGATACCTGGACTAAATATATGTCAAATTTAAAATATCAAAGGCACTACAATAACATTGGGTCAAACTTGTATTTTTAAAAGTGATGCAGAAAAAAAAGAAAAAAAAAAAAACAAGCATTGGAAATATAATTCTATAGTATTTATTTTTTTTTTAAATGTTTTTAATGTGCAAATGTGCAATTGTCTAGGGATAATGTGAACTCTTTAAGATGAAACATCAATGAAAAAAATATTTTAATTCAATTATAATGTGTAGTGCATAGCTGTGATATTTTTTAGGTAAACTTCCCTGAAACAACGCTTTGCGAAATTCCCCCCCCCCCCCCTCCTGCTTGGATTTTCATCATTTATTGGCACATATTATTCCATATAATTTGCAAATAAAACTTGATGATGATTGCAGATATATTCACCCCCCTTTGCTGTGAAATCCCTAAAATGTAACTTTTGTGGAGGAAAAACATTTCCATCTAGGCGATTATTGTACATTTCAAGGATTTTAGCTAACTTTGTAGCAGTATTTGTAACTTTTTACTACCCTAGCCTGCCCCTATATTGCCCTAGCCTGCCTCTATACTTCCCTAGCCTATCTATATACTACTCTAGCCTGTCCATATACTAACCTAGCCTGTCTATATACTACACTAGCCTGTCCATATACTACCCTAGCCTGCCCATATATACTACCCTAGCTTGTCTATATACTACCGTAGCCTGTCAATATACTACCCTAGCCTGTCTATATACTACCCTAGCCTGTCCATATACTACCCTAGCCTGCCCATATACTACCCTAGCCTGTCTATCTACCACCCTAGCCTATCCATATACTACCCTAGCCTGTCCATATACTACCCTAGCCTGTCCATATACTACCCTAGCCTGTCTATATACTACCCTAGCCTGTACATATACTACCCTAGCCTGTCTATATACTACCCTAGCCTGTCCATATACTACCTTAGCCTGTCCATATACTACCCTAGCCTGTCTATATACTACCCTAGCCTGTCCATATACTAACCTAGCCTGCCCATATACTACCCTAGCCTGTCTATATACCACCCTAGCCTATCCATATACTACCCTAGCCTGCCCATATACTACCCTAGCCTGTCCATATACTACCCTAGCCTGTCTATATACTACCCTAGCCTGTCTATATACTAACCTAGCCTGTCTATATACTACCCTAGCCTGTCTATATACTACCCTAGCCTGTCTATATACTACCCTAGCCTGTCCATATACTACCCTAGCCTGCCCATTTACTACCCTAGCCTGTCTATATACCACCCTAGCCTATCCATATACTACCCTAGCCTGCCCATATACCACCCTAGCCTATCCATATACTACCCTAGCCTGTCCATATACTACCCTAGCCTGCCCATATACTATCCTAGCCTGTCTATATACCACCCTAGCCTATCCATTTACTACCCTAGCCTGCCCATATACTACCCTAGCTTGTCTATATACTACCCTAGCCTGTCCATATACTACCCTAGCCTGTCCATATACTACCCTAGCCTGTCTATATACTACCCTAGCCTGTCCATTTACTACCCTAGCTTGCCCATATAGTACCCTAGCCTGTCTATATACTACCCTAGCCTGTCTATATACTACCCTAGCCTGTCTGAATACTACCCTAACCTGTCTATATACTACCTTAGCCCGCCCCTATAATGCCCCAGCCTGTCCATATACTACCTTAGCCTGTCCGTATACTACCCTAGCCTGTCTATATACTACCCTCGCCTGTGCCTATACTACCCTAACTTGCCCATATACTACACCAGCCTGTCTATATACTACCCCAGCCTGCCCCATACTATCCTAGCCTGCCCATATACTGCCCTAGCCCACCCCTATACAGAAATATCCCAGTGGCATATCAACCATGGGTGCAACATGTTCACTGCACACAGGCCCTGAGGGGTGGGGAGACCCACTGTGCTGACACACACTGCACCCATGGATGCCCTAGGGCGCCAAGATGGGGGAACATGGCTGTATGTCATATAATTTTGCATATAGACAAAGTGCTGTTGCATGAAAATATGACCTCCTGATCAATTAAATTTTAGTTTTAATTATCATGATATAAAATAATGGATGTGCGGGTCTTTTGATGGGCGTGATTTTTTTTTGGGGGGGGGGGCAGCATTTCATTCTTGGACCCAGGCAGCACAATGTCTTAGGCCAGCCTTGGGACAGTCTGGGTCATTAGAACCATCAGTGTTCTAATAAAGAAAGCTGCAGTGTCTGCATCACTTTGGAAGTTAAACCTTAGAGAGTATCTCACCAAAAAGGAAATTCATATCGCAGGGGATGCCAAAACTACACTTTTATCCTAGTGCACACGTCTGAGAAAATCAGTAAGCCTTTTACACAAGCAGGGCATGACATGTCTAAAGGCATCCTGTAAACCTCCAGGATGCAATATTGCATTGCATTTTTTTTTCACAGTTGCACAGACTGAAATGAGAAGGTAATGTTTTTATGTTTATATTGTTTTAATATATATATATGTATATATATATATATATATATATATATATATATATATATATATATATATATATATATATATATATTATTTTTTTTTACCAAAGTGGAGCTCTCCTTTACTTGAATAGCATCCACCTATCTGCAATTGAAATGTTGCATGATAAATACATATATTTCTGGAAGATGCCAGAGTTTGCTCAAAAATAAATTTAGGTGTCATAAAGACAAAGTAGTTATCAAAACAAATCAAAACAATTTAGGCAAAAAAAATATGATTTTTTACCGTATCTTACTGTAAAATCTTTTTCTCTATCATCCATAGACAGACACAGCCTCATCTTCATCAGCTGAATGGGTTATGCTGCCCCCTGCAGGAGTAGTCTGGGCAGTAAAAGATTTTACATGTACATGCCCATGGGGCTGTCGCCGCAGGCATAGCCCACCCACACTCAGCTCGGCAAACCAATTGCAAGCAGTGAAGAAAAAAAACATCCCCAAATTAGAGGGGGGGGGGGGTGCTGCATCTGTCGATGGACTTCAGAGAAAAAGATTTTACGGTAAGATCTTACAAAAATCGTATTTTCTCTATCGTCCATTGACAGATGCAGCCTCATCTTCATCAGCTGAATGGGATGTCCCAAAGCAGTGTAGGCATGAGGGGTGGGAAGAACGCAACCAGAAAGTAACGCAAATTCCAAAGGCTAAACTTAGCCAACTGGGTAACATGAAGCTCAACCAAACAACAGGAGCTCACCCAGGTAAAGGACCCCTAAGAGAACAGAACGTACCCTTACGAAACAGCAGCCTGCAAAACCTTGCAGCCAAAAGAGGCATCCGAAGATGCCAGCAAATCTACCTTGTAGAATTTAGTGAATGTATGCACAGTTGACCAAGTCGCTGCCTTACAAGCTTGTAGAACAGAGGCCTGATGGCAAAAAGCCCGAGAGGCAGTCAGCGCTCTAGTAGAATGTGCCTTTACAGGGAAAGGAGGAACCTGACCCTTGATGGAATAAGCCTGAACAACCGTCTGCCTGATCTATCTCGAAATGGTCGCAGCAGATGCAGCCAAACCTTTGCAAGGACCGTCCGTAAGGACAAAGAGAGAGTCCGATTTTCTAAAGGACTCAGTAACCGTCAGAAAAACTCTTATCACCCGGACCACATCCAAGGAGTGCAAGGCATAGGACATAAGGAAGGTAACACGATGCCTTCATTAAGGTGAAAATTCGACACCACCTTAGGGAGAAAAGATGGATTAGGTCGGAGGACTACTTTATCCCTGTGGGCCACCAAATAAGGCGACCAACAGGACAGCGCCGCCAACTCAGATACTCTGCAAGCAGAAGTAAAAGCCACTAAGAAGGTGACCTTCTGCAGCAAAAAAAGCAGAGAAATCTCCCTAATATTCTCAAAAGGAGGCATTTGAAGAACAGACAACACCAGATTGCTGTTAGTAGCCAACAGACGTTGGAAGTAAATGGCCAAGGCAGACACCTGACCCTTGATAGTGCCCAATGCCAAGTGCTGCTCAACCCCTTTTTGTAAAAAGGCCAAAACCCTAGCTATAGAAAACAAGCGAGGGTGCAGCTACAGCGATTCACACCATGAAATGCACAATTTTCACGTACGATGATAGATCTTCCTAGAAGTCGACTTCCTGGCCTTTAAAAGGGTAGGAATCACCAAGTCCGATAGACCTCTATCCCTCAACACCTTGCTTTCAACAGCAAACCCGTTAAAGCCAGCGACTGTAAAGCGGGATGGAAGATCAGTCCTTGAAACAGCAGATTTTCCCGTAGAGGAAGTCGCCATGCAGGATCCACGACAATTTTAACAGTTCTGCGTACCAAGACCGCCAAGGCCAGTCTGGTGCCAGCAGAACAACCAGAATGCCTTCCACTGCCACCCGGCGTAGAAACCTCAGCAGGAGTACGAGCAGAGGGAAGGCATAAGTCAGGCGATATTGGCTCCAAGGAGCCACTAGAGCGTCCGTGGCGTTGGCCAGAGGATCCCGAGATCTGGCCACAAACCGCTGAACTTTCCTGTTGAGGCGAGATGCAAACAGAACCACCTCCAGAGTCTCCCACCGGGCACACAGCAGGTGAAACACTTCCAGATGAAGGGACCATTCCCCTTGATCCAACACCTGACGACCTAGGTAATCCGCTTGCCAATCTTCTACACCCGGAATGTGGACTGCGGAGAGAACAGTAACATTGGCTTCCGCCCAAACCAGAATCTCAGGCACCTCCTTGGCCGCTAGGGCACTCTTGGTGCCCCCTTTATGATTGATGTAAGCCACAGCTGTGGCATTGTCTGACTGTATCTGAACCGGAGAGCTGTGTAGCCGAGTTATCCAATGGAGCAGGCAGGGCCTGATCTCCCTCAGCTCCAGAATATTGATCGGCAAGGAGGACTGCTCTGCTGTCCAAGGCCCCTGGGCACAGAGCTTCCCCAGCACTCCACTCCAGACCGACAGACTTGCGTACATGGTCACCACCTTCCAGAACAATGGCAGGAATGACTTGCCCTGGCACAGAACAGGTGACTGGATCCACCAGGACAGAGCCGACTTCGTAAGATGGCTCAAACAAATATTCTCGTCCAATGACCGAGGATCCCTGTTCCACTTTGTCAGAATCTCTTTCTGCAAAGGTCTCCAGTGAGACTGAGAAACGGAACTGCTTTGAACGTTGACACCATCAGGCCCAGGACCCTCATGCAAGACCGCAAGGAAGACTGATCGGATTCCATCAGCAACCTGATCGCCCTTTGCAGCTTCTGAAGCTTGTCTAAGGGGAGAAAGACACTCGCCAGAGTAGAGTCGGGAGTCAGCCCCAGAAAAATGACCCACACGGATGGCGTCAGAGCAGATTTATGGAAATTGATCGTCCACCCGAATTGTTGAAGGGTGTGAACTGTAATAAAGATATTGCCCAACAGATCCGAATAGAAGACTGCTCGCAACAGAAGATCGTCCAGATATCCCACAGTCGAGACCTCGCTGACATAACAAGGCCAGCACCGGGGCCAGGACCTTGGTAAAGACTCTGGGAGTGGAGGCGAGACCAAGGGAAACACCACAAATTGAAAATGCTCCTCTGCC
Organism: Pelophylax lessonae; assembly: GCF_965119305.1. NCBI lineage: Eukaryota > Metazoa > Chordata > Amphibia > Anura > Ranidae > Pelophylax > Pelophylax lessonae. Next base: position 248,756,882 of record NC_138773.1, on the reverse strand, counting down.
ACCGTAAAGCGGAGGAATACTAGATGTCCCTCGAATATAGGGACGTGGAGATTTGCATCCTTGATATTTCCAATCTCCTTGATTGGCCAGAAAATCCCCCTGGTTCAATGATCCCACCCCTGACTGAATGGACTCCATTTGACACTTCTGCACCCGCACAAAGTGGTTCAGAGCCTTGAGATCAAGGATGGGATGCACCTTGCCCTCCTTTCTGGGTAACCTGAACAGGTTTAAATAGAAACTCTAAGAGTGTTCCTGTGGCGGAACCGGCACGATCACTCCTTGAGCCAGGAGATCCTGCACAGTTTCCCGAAGATCCTTCAAACGCTTCAGAGACAGGTGAACATTCAACTGAAAAAACCTGTCCCCTGGCCAGGACCAAAATTTGATCTTGTACCCGGAACAAACCAGCTGGCGAACCCAATTGTCCTGAATGAAGGAAGTCCAGGGTTCCAAAAAAGAAGCGCAGACATCCCCCCACCCCTTAGACGGGTGAGGGCGCCCCTTCATGCCGAGGAGGACTTGTCCGCAGCCCTGGACTGACTACCTTTGGGCTTGCTCCAATGCTTTTTAGCCCCTTCAAAAGCTCTGAACGGCTTACCCTTTTCTTGCACCCCGGAGGCACGAACTAAATGTCTGTAAGCAGTAAAGGAAGGTGTTTTACTGGGGTGTTTTACCTTCGGAGGATTGAGGAAGAAGAGTACTCTTCCCAACCGTCAGACCTTTTATAAATTCATCCAAGGAGTCACCAAACAAACGTTCTCCCAGAAAAGGGAGATCTTCCAGGGCTTTCCTGGAAGCTTGGTCAGCCGACCAACTCTTCATGGCAATCCCCACAGCCGAGACTCTGGCCACCAGGGGAGCCACATCCATGGACGCATCACACAGGAACACCAGGGCCTGGGCTACCTGGTCCAAAAGTTCCAGCTGTGCCGGAGGAACTATTTCAGGGTCCAAGGACCCCTTTCAGGGCCCTAATCTTTTCCATAACCGTCTGTAAAACCTAAACAGACACAATGACCGGTTTTAAAAGGAAACCCGCCAACACGTGAAGATGGCGGAAAAGGGATCCCACCCGCCTGTCCACCGGTTCTGTAAAAACAGGGGAATCTTCCACAGGCAAAACAGTAGATTTATTCAACCTGGAAACAGGGTGGTCCACTTTAGCTGGCACAGTCCAACTGTTAGAAACCGTATCAGCAAAAGGATACCGGCGTTTAAAGCGTTTTGGCACCACTAGCACGTGCTTAACACGTCGCCATTGGTCATTCACAATATCATGAAAGGTTTCGGGAAAACCTTGCCAGACTTTTGAGTCTTGCGGGAGCCAAAAGCCACCCGCGTCCCTGCCGGCGTGGGCTCATAAGCCAATTTTAAAGTCTCCCGCACTGAAATAATCAGGCTTCCACCAAAGGGCGTTCCCGCACTGCAGCTGAAGAAGACAGGTCCTCTTCACCATCTGACTGCGAGGACAGCTACCCTTCAGGTAGGGGGGCATCCGGGGAAACCACATCAGCCTCTGAATCAGAGGACACCACCAAAGATGGAGAAGGCAGCGGCCATTTCCGGCTATTAACCTTTTTCATGTCAAAATCAACTTTGATTGCCAGTCTTTCCAGAGCTGCTGAAATCGTGGCCATCGACTGCGATCCGGACTGTCCAGGAGTCACACAGAGTGAGTCTGAGTGTGAATTCACAGCCTGGGACTCCATAATTAAAGTTACCAAAAACGGAGTACTGTCGATATAAGAAGCGCAGATCGCGGTTCCCACCACCGATCGCAACGATCTGCAGAATCCCACTTTAAAATACACTAATAGCAGAGTGTGCAGGGATATGCCCGCAAAGACCCCAGTACTGTACCACCTTCAGAGAAAACCTCCTGATCGTCCTCAGCACAAGGAGAAGAGAGAGAGGAAATTACCTCAGCCAGCAGCAGGAAGTAGAAGCACAGGAAGTGATCACGCCTGGATGTAAAAGGTCACGCTGCTTAGTGCAGTACAGAGGACTACACAAAAATGGTTGACAATACATTACAATAGGAAGCTCAGGGAAAATGGCTGCCCCATACAAGTCAATAGGAAAAAGATGTACATTGCCCACACTTAAGATGGCACGGTAAGCCATGCGGCCAGGGACCAACACAATGAAGGCCTACAGGATCCACAACAAGACCCAGCAATCCACTAGGTACGATGTTACCCCCTCAGGGTGCCAGGTGCCCCCTGTCACATAGCCCCCCGTGGGGAGGGGAGAGGGAGACAGGCACAGAGACCTGGTACCAGGCAGGCCAGGAGGATATTTTAGGAGGTACAGGTTCTATTATCCCCAGGAGAGGGCCCACATCCCCCCAAGGCCACCAGGGACAAGGGGGGTCACATTTACTCACCATACCATGGACCGGGTGGGCTCTGCTCCAGACAGACCTCCTCCCACCCGAAGTGGGGGTGCTGCCAGCCGAGGGGTATGTTGCGAATCAGGGCATTCCAGGTCGTCGAATCCCGGCGAGGCATCCACTCGCAGGCTCGTCCCCATCCGGAAAGGGGAACCGTCGTGGCGAGGCCTAGTGCGGGACTATAACCTGCTCACACTCGTAGGCCAGGCTGGGGGGACCATAAGGATCTAGATTATCCAGTGCGAAGCCCCAGCCGGTATTGCTTGTAGATCACTAGGAGAATTCCCCTGACACTAGCTATCAAGTGAGTAAAGCGAAATAGAATAAACTATTATAAAATAGACCGGAGTCCCAGCAGGAAACCTAGATTCTACTCCTTCTCTAGGCAGAAACAAACTGGTTTGCTGAGCTAAGTGTGGGTGGGTTATGCCTGCGGGGACAGCCCCATGGGCGTGTACATGTAAAATCTTTTACTGCCTAGACTACTCCTGCAGGGGGCAGCATAACCTATTCAGCTGATGAAGATGAGGCTGTATCTGTCAATGGACGATAGAGAAATAGTAAATTTACCAAAAAATAAATAAAAAATTTCCACACACAGAATGCAGTGGTTTAGGAACTGGTAGGAACTTACAATACAAGTAAGCCTTACCAAATATTTTTTTTAAATTTGTAAAAGCTTAATCAGCACCCTAAAGCCAATATGAAAACTCAACCACACCAAAGTTTCAAATTTACTACTTGGTACCAGGAAAAGATGTGTGGTAGAGATATACCAATTATTTTGCAAACCAGTTATAGCTTCTGTGGAGAGTTGAGCTTCATTACTGTTGAGTGAACTTTCTTATTATTCTATAAGTTGCAGTTAAGCTTTTTTGACAGCATTGTAACGGAACAGGGCACCCCTGACTGGGTACCTCCGTTGACAGATGCTCCTAGTGCTTTACAAGGGCTCCAAGCACTCCACCAGACACCGTAACCACTTCAGACCCCACGAACCGCCACAGCTTGGTTAGGGTCTCACCATCTCCTACCCACCCTGGACCTATGACAAGGCTCCAGGTTCCTGTGGGTGAACCTCTCTTTCCCCAGAGAGTGCAGCAGAACAAGCTCTTACACAAACTTTTACAAGAGCTTAGTGATTCTCTAAGGGAGTATGGAAGACCATAGAAATCCCTTGCAGCATATTCCCCCAATAAGAGGCAGGACTCTACATTGAGGGTGAAGTAACTCTAGAACAAACTTTATTGAACAGACTTATATACAGTCTTCACCCACAAGGTTACCACCCAGGTGGACCTTGTTGAAGACTGGACGTAATATTCACAATCCAATAGGAACAGAGTTTTACACTCTCATACAGTGTACACAATCCCTCCCCTCTGGCTTATTACAGTAGCATATACAGATGAAAGTGTATACAGGAACTAAACTAATTATCTAGCCATCTGGACAGAACAATGTGTGGGCATTAACATTTAACAATGGAACAGACAGGTAAACTTTATCACAATACACATTCCCTCCCAATACACAAATAGGGAAGTCTGCGAATGACAGTCTTTGTGTCTCTCTCACAGCCAAGCATGGAATACACTGTGTAAGGTGGTATTAAATCTTCATATTTCTATATGAAGATTTTACTGACAAACATTGAAGCAATCGAAACCATTACTTATCTGTCTTTCACTCATAGTGACGGTGAGTAATGTCACAAGCATAATTTTTGTAACAACTTCACAAGACCAAACCACTCAGTCCCGGTTCACACTGGGGCAACTTGTCAGACGACTTAGCCGCCCAACAAGTCACGCTCCTTTCAGTGCAATAGAACCGTTCTAATCAGACTCAAGTCGCTCCGACTTAGAAAAAGGTTCCTGCACTACTTGGGGGCGACTTCAGAGCAGCCTGCATTGACTTCTATTAGAGAAGTCGTTTGCAAGCCACGCTGAAGTCACGCTGCACAGGGCGGCTTCAGAGTCAGGTGACTTTAACCACTTGCCGACCGCACGCTGCAGATTTACGGCGGCAGTCTGGCTCCCCCAGGCAAAGTCCCTTACATGTACGGCAGTTGCCTGGGAGGAGCTAGGGGGCGATCGCGTGCTGCCGGAGGCTAGGTCCCACCCCCGATGGTCAGCGGGGAAGCTAGTGCGTATGACAGGCAGCTCCGATGGCCTCCGGACACTCACGATCTCCCGCCGCTGACAGAGAAGGACGGACGGCTGATGTAAACACAGCCATCCGTACTTCTCCAAGTTATCACAGATGTCATATGATCCTGCTATATAGGATCACATGTCTCTGTGATGACTTCACAAGCCATGCCCCCCCCACAGTTAGAATAACGCCCCTAGGGTCACATTTAACCCCTTGATCACCCATACTGTTAACCCCTTCCCTGCCAGTGTAATTTTTACAGTAACAGTGCATATTTTTAGCACTGATTACTGTAGTAATGTCACTAGTACCCCCAAAAGTGTCAAAAATGTCAGTTAGAGGTCCGATCTGTCCACTGCAATGTTGCAGTCCCGCAAAGAATCGCAGATTGCCGCCATTACTAGTAAAAAAAAAAAAAAAAAAATTACATAAATCTTTCCCGTAATTAGTGCATAAATCTTTCACGTTATGCAATAACTTTTGCGCAAACCAATCAAAATACACTTATTGAAAAAAATTTTTACCAAAAATATGTAGCAGAAAACAAATTGGCCTAAAATGTTAAAACATTTTGATTTTTTTTTTTGAATTTCATATAAAAAATGTGAAAAATATTGTTATTTTTTCAAAATTGTCGCTCTTTTTTTGTTTGTAGCGCAAAAAATAAAAATCGCACAGGTGATCAAATACCACCAAAAGAAAGCTCTATTTGTGGGAAAAAAAGGACGTCAATTTTGTTTGGGTACAGCATCGTACGGCCGCGCAATTGTCCGTTAAAATTACGCAGTGCCGAATCACAAAATAGGGCCTGGTCATTGAGCAGCCAAATCCTCCGGTCTGAAAGTGGTTAAAGCCGCCCCAGTGTGAACTGAGCCACAATGGTTTTTTAAAAATTCATCTGCTGATACGATAACTTGTATATCTCTCTGAACTAGTGTGTCTGTATTACTTTTGTGCCACAATACAAATATTTAAAAAGTTAAAAGAAAAAGAAAATCACAAACTTTAAACATTCTGTGGAGCATTGCTAAATGTAATATTAAATGGAAAGAACAGGGCACAACTGCTGAGAGATGATAGTCCTCTAGAGTTTCTTAGGTAAAGAGAGCATGAATTGTAAACCAATTAAAATATTATGTATATTAGACATAAAATATTATGTCCCTTAGACACGAGGGTGTTGCTAGCAATGCTGCCAGTATCTGCTCAGCAAGTTACACACAGGCTGGATGTACTTCTTAACCAGGAGAGCTTTATTACTCACTCAGAGACAAGCTGACATGAGGAGTCATAATATAACAGCTTCTCTTCCTAACAGATGTAATCTCTTCTCTGTACCATGCTGCTGCTTCCAGGCTCCACACACTGTGTCTGACTTCCTGGTACAGCCCCTTCCCCATCATGCATCAGGAGAAAAGGGGAAAGGTCACAGTTATACTTCACAAACATCACATCTCCTCTCCTTCCCAAAAAAAAAAAAAAAACATAACAGCAACAAAAAAGAGAACAAAATGTTCAACACATAACATAAAAAGGCAAACAGGATCAGTTCAGCAAGTGGCATCTCCAACTCAGTTCTGTGTTTCCTGACCTCCAATGTGTCCCGTAAGACTTCTGCGCTTTGCCAACGAGGAGTTTGATGTCTTTGGCAGGTAGACTTACGAAGTGGCACAGCACTGGGAGGGATAGAGTTGGTCAACGGTTCTGGAGATGTTTGTGGGTGTCCAATAGGCGAATCAGTCTCTGTAACTCCAGGCACATGGCTGGGCTTCTCAGTAATATGGTCACCAACCGTTTCAGGGGTTGGTTGTAAACTTGTGGGATCATGCCAGACACCATGCCATATGTCACCAGCAGAGCTCAGAGTAGACTCTGGTGGTTGGTTAGCAAGAGGGGTCGGATTTGTCTCTAGTGGCCGACAAATGCGCTTTCTCAATTGCAAAAGGTGTCGTCGAACATAAACGCCATTCTCCAGGCGTGCAAGAGGCCGATCAATAATGCCAGGAAGCCAAGGAGGCAAACCTCTTTAATTCCGAAACTATACGAGAGCACCAGCACGGAAACCAGGACGGCCTGGCGGAGGAGGTGTTGATGACTGTTCCTGTGGACGAAGTAAATCAAGTTTGGTGCGGAGATGCCTGCCAAACATAAGAAAAGCTGGGGACAGCCCAGTAGTAGTGTGATTCGTGTTTCGGTACATGGTCAAGAACTCCAGCAGCTTCTCCTCTGACATTCCAACCTGGTCCGGTTCTGTAGTGTTGGATACCCAAGCCACTGAGGAAGGAATGAAACTCATGCGAAGTAAATTGAGTGCCATTGTCCGACACTATGGCTGTTGGCAATCCATATTGAGCAAAGAGCTTCCGTAAGACTTGAATGGTAGCAGCTGAGGTAATAGAGGGCATTTGGAAAACCTCCGGCCATTTTGAATGCGCATCTACCACGATCAAATACATTTTACCCTGGATTGGGCCAGCAAAATCAAGATGGAGTCTTGACCACGGGTCTGTCGGCCATGGCCAAGGTTGCAGGGTTCCCCTCTTTTGGGGACGCTGAGCTTGACAGCACCCAGGACATTGAGCCACATTATCTTCAATTGCTGTATCCATTTGTGGCCACCAAACATAGCTTTGGGCTCGCTGCTTCATGCGCACCACACCAGGATGGCCTTCATGTAGTATTCTTAGCATGGTTGGTTGCAAAGACTGAGGTACAATCACTCTATTGCCCCATTGTAGGCAACCAGCATTAGTCACAAGCTCACATTTTCTGGCAAAGTAAGGACGAAATTCTTTTTAAACTTTCTCTGGCCATCCAGTCTGAACATATGAGAATATCTGAGAAAGGAAAGGATCTGTGGCTGTATGTCTGGCAATTAGGGAGGTGGACATGCAGGCCCGTGGCCTGTGTATTTCCACTACGCGTATGTCTCTTAGTAGGTGGTCTCCAAGTGGCAATCTGCAAAAGGCATCTGCATTGCCATGGGTATCATGGGACCGGTATCTGATAGAATAAGGATAAGCTCCCAAAAATAATGCGTACCTTTGTAAGCGAGATGCTGTTGTAGAAATTCCTTTCTGAGGGTTCAGGATTGACAACAGAGATTTGTGGTCAGTGATAAGTGTGAACTCCCGACCATAGATGTACGTGTGAAATTTTTTTGTGGCCCATACAATGGCCAAAGCTTCCTTGTCTATCTGGGAGTAGTTTTGTTCTGCTGAGGTTAAAGACCTGGAGGCAAAAGAAATGGGGCGCTCTGTGCCATCTGGCATGACATAGGAAAGCACGGCACCTAGTCCATAAGGCGAGGCGTCACAAGCCAAGGTGTTTCTTTAAATCATAGTGGACCAGAATTTGAGAAGACAGAATGAGTTCTTTGGAAAGCCGAAAGGCTTCTTCACATTTTTCTGTCCAAATCCATTTAGCTTTTGCATCCAGTAAGCGATGTAACGGGTAGAGCTAGTGTGCTAGGTTTGGCAAGAAACGGTGGTAGTAATTTAGGAGGCCAAGGTAAGATCTGAGCTGTGTGACATTCTGTGGAGTAGGGGCATGGGTAAGGGCTTTAACCTTTTCTTCAGTAGTGTGTAACCCATGTCGGTCCAACGTGGGCACAAAATTCCAGCCGAGACTTAAGAAATTCGCATTTTGAAAGATTGACACGTAAACCATACCTTTGGAGTCTCTCTAGCACCGCTTCCACATTCTTTCTATGTTCTTCATCAGTGGGACCGGTGATGAGCATGTCATCTAGTAGACATTGAGTGAAAGGTATGCCTGCCAGGACCTCATCCATGATCCGCTGCCAGATGGCTGGCGCTGGGGCAATGCCGAAAACCATGCAGTTATATTGGAATAAACCTTTATGTGTGTTAATGGTCAACAGATGGCGTGAATCTGGGTGTACTTGCAGTTGATGAGACCTTATTTGCGCTTTATCGCAATCCACCATACGTGGTCAACACTGCTCATCACTCTGTGCTCCCTATAGAAGGGACTGGGAAACAAGTCAGGGCTAAGGACAAAATTGATGGAGTTAATACAAGTCAATTTTAGAAAAAAATAAAAAGTTTTAGTTTACAAAAGACATGTACTTGGAGCGGGGAAGAGATTTGGCTTCTAGCAAGAAAATGACCCTAAACATACTGTACAGCCACATCTACTCTGCAGTGATTAACGAAACTATGGAGAGTATTTATAAAATGCTTGCATAGCAATACTCCAGTGAAAGTGCATATACAATTATTCTGTGTGAAAGGAACAAAAAAAACAATGTTATTATGCTATTCCCTGTGCTGGACAAATGTTTTCATTGATTTAAAAAAAAATAAAAACTTGTCAAATCACCCAGATGGGCACCACCATCCCTCAAATTATAAACAAATAGTCAAAAAAATCCACCATTCATGGGACTTTGAAAGTGCCAAATTATAAATCACAGTATACACCCGTGTTAAAATTCCATACATATATTCAAATTCATATAAAAAAATAAAAATATTACATGATTTTAGTCAAGCATGGCTTCCCTTATGGGTTACAATATATTCCACAATAAAAGAAAAAATTGTTCCACATTGTATCATTGACCTTGCCACCCTACTGTATATTATTTGTATCCTTTATTCAATTCAAGCCAATTTTTCTGATTTTTTATGCTACACATTTCGTGGGTCTCCAACTGTCTCACTTCCTCAGGTTCTATGAAACATTTAAAGAGGTAGTGAACTGCCAGAAAAATAAAAAATAATAGGCCCCTGTGTAGGTTTAAGTCATATTGTAATAGTATGCAGCACATACTAGCACATTACGACAGACTTACCTGTACACAGAGCCCTCCAGCATAGCGCTGTCACGGCTCCCCAGCACTGCCATTTTCAGCTGGTCTTCCTTCCAGGTTCACAAGGTCTGGCTGTATGAGTGTCCCGGGCTGCAATGATGTCACTTCAACGCATGCGCACAGGAGCCCTCGGCTCTGGCACGGAGCTCTGAAGGGCCCACGCAGTATGCCGTCCCTTCAAAGCGCATGCGCCGGTGACGTCAACAGCTGCATATTGTGTGAATATCTCCTAAACAGTGCCAGTTCAGGAGAAATTCTCTGTACCTAAAGGTAAGCCTTTATTATAGGCTTACCTGTAGATACAAGTTCAAAAGTGGAGTTTAATTCCACTTTAACAGGGCCCAGGTGGTATTCCCCTCACATGGAGAGGGGAAGAAAAAAATGAGTATATGCTCTGTTTGCTTTCATCTGCTGATCACATAGACTTGTGTACATAAACCACAAGGGGGAAAGAAAGGGAGCTCTAGAGGTATGTACAACCACCTTAGGTCTTAGAAAAGATTGAAATGCAACACACAAGTCCCTCAACGCAGGGCTGAGAGAGGCTTGAATTGAATAGAGGATATGAATAATATACAACAGGGTGGCAAGATCAATAATACACCGTGGAACAAATTTTTATTTTATTGTGGAGTATATTGTATTCCATATAGGAAACCATGCTTGGGTAAGATGATGTGGTATTTTTAAAGTTGTATGTGAATTTAAATAAATGTATAGAATTTTACCAGGGGTGTATGCTGTGAATATAACTAGATACTTTCAAAGTGCCATGTATGGTGTATTTTTTGGTTATTTCTTTAAAACAAAAAATATTGCATTTGCCCACTAGACAATGCTAAGTAGCATAGAAAATGCCTATAAGATATAGGATAGTAGCATAGAAAATACGCTATCTAGTGGCCAAATTTGGTAGAGAATTGGTATATGAATTTTTTGTGGATACGCCTCCTTTGTGTCTTATAATGGCCATCTCAAACAACAGAATATAAAAGGATGCTCGGGTTTACTGTAATCACAAAGTAAAGAGTTTATCAATTTAACAGTGAACAACAGATCATCTCGCAATATGGAAAAGGTGTGTAGGTGCGCTTGATATGTAAAATAGAGATCATGTGAATCCAAACAAAACACTAAGTGGAAAATGTACTTAAAAAAACATTAAAAGATTAATAAATAAAATTATACACAATAAAGGTGCACAGTGTGTGTAAGAACACACAAATAAATTAATATAAATAAATAGATAATAATAATAAAGTCCCAAAACAGTCCACAAACAAGTGCAAATGTATCTTCTTGATGATAAGGTGCAAATAGGTGAAGGTGCAATATTGGTTCACAGACTTGTATCCCCCACAGCACCACGTGATAATGGACAAGGTGATGGTACCCTTACCAGCTATTAAATTAGCATACACTTTAAAGCTTGCAAGGACCAGTATAGTGCAGCAAGAAATCTTCCCACGACCTGATCTTTCACCTCATGAAAAAGAAAGAATGAGACTCTTACCAGATGTAAAGATGTCACAGATCAGGTATGGGAAATTCTGCCAATAGCCACCAATATCTCTGATATCCAGGTTGTCTCTCTCTGAACGATCCTACTGCAGCTCTTTTTCAATAATGGTGAAGATTTCCTCTATGGGTCACTCCCGGGTTGTCTCCACAATAGTGGTCCCTCTCCAGTGAGGAACGTATTTCTCTATAGCAATCACTTGGAGATTAGCAGGATTCCGATGGTGAAATTTAGCAAAATGTTGTGACACACTGTGGCCTCCAAAACCTTTTTTAATGTTAGTTAGATGTTCTCCAACCCGAATATTTAAGGTGAGAATCGTCCTGCACTGGAGACCGCAGCCGCAACTCAGGAGGCACACCACACCCCTCGCACGGCAGGAGATGATACCTTTTTACTGTTATCTACTGTGGGGATATGTTTACACTTATAATAATGTGTATTGTACTTCAGAAGCTCGATGATGGCAGTCTGCTAGTTAATTGGCTCAGGTTGATTGAATCACTGTCATCTATTGACAGAGCAAGTGGACCACTAAATTATAGGTGGTCACAACAGGTGTCACATCTGTCCAAATAAGATTGTTCTCATATCCTCCAAAATGCCAGCCAGATCAAATAAGCATTAAGTGACCAGACCAGATGATCAATGGAGCCTCCAACTAGTAACATGAAAAACGGTCACCAATCCTCACAATCAATGAACTCGGCAAGCTTCAGCATTAAAACAGCAGATAGTGCTGCAGCATTCCTGCAGGCTTTGTTTTCCTTAACCCGGCTTCCGGGAGGGGTATCAGTCAGCCTCCAACCAGAGCCGAGGAGTGTGATGTCGTCACCGCCATTGACCACGCCCTACATGTTACGTCATACGTGACGTCTTCTGGGGGATGGTCTAATATTAAATTGTCTTTACAATAAAACATTGTTGCAAGTGCTACATTATGCTTATGCACACAATTACGGTAGCCATTTATTGAAACTGTCATATAGCACTTTTATTGTAATTTAGTGCACCTGGTCCACATAGATCTTGTTAATGTGGCATATGGAAAATGTACCAAGGTGTGCATAGACTTGCAGTTTGCTTTTGTTTTCAAATCAGGAACATCCTGAGTAGAGAAGAATTTCCCGTCAGCATGCTATAGAGAAGGACCCCCATTGCTTCGCGTGGAAGCAATGGTCTCTCTGCAGAGGTCCAGCATGTCTCCTGCTGAGTCAGAGCCAGAGTCCTTGTATAAGCAGGGAGCATGAGCTTTGCTGAATACACAGCTATTGGTCTTACTCAAAAAGGGGAATCTTGGACCTCTGCAATGTGACCACTGCTTCCACATAGCAAGTATCCTTACTGCAGGTGCCTGCAGGGAACGGCTTTTTCTATTCTAGCTGTAAATGCTTTCTAAAGAAAACAAAACATAAGAGTTTGAAAAGCTTTTTTTATTCATCTAGAATGTATTTAGCATATTTAAACTGAGGGTTCAAATTTAAACCTAGTCTAACTTAAACTTTATTAGTTAAAGAAGAAAACGATTAAAACTCCATAAACAAAAGTTACGTTCGATAAAGAAAACTCAAGAACATTGAAAGGAAAAAAACAGAGAAGGTGATAAAAAAAGTTCTAGCAACATGATGCTATAAAGTTGATTATAGAACCATTCAGCTAGCCTATAACTATTGCCCGTATGTGATGGATTTTTCCTTAAAATGCTCATAATTCTCCCAAATGACTGGCAGCAGAATTAGTGGGTGCTGCCGCATAATTCTCTGGCGATTGCTGCATTTGGAAGACAATCATTTTTTCCATTTTGTTTTGTAATGCCCCCACACCAGGTAAAGGGTTAGTTACCTTCCTTAAGAGGACACATCTGATAGAGTTCAAGACACGAAGCTCCTCTGTTCTTCATAAATATACCCAGTGCTATGGTCATACCACCTGGACAGCCACTGTCCCGTCAACAATTTAATGATGATTTTAAAATGTCTCTTCTACTCTTACAGCTGTATGCGTACAGCGATTCCGATAAAACTGTTTTTCACACAGTGGGATGTTGTCCCCAATGGCAATTTTCCCTGCTGTCATCCTTTTTATTTTCCTTATACTCCTCTTTTTACCCCTAGTGAGTACCCTTTATTATGTTGACATTGTATTTTTTACTATGTCCTCTGCATCTTTTTGGAGTTTCATAAAACTGTTCAACTATTTTCAGCGTTTACACGAAGAGTCACAATCAAGCACTTTATTCCATATATAAAACTTGACTAAATTATGTCCGAGCAAAGTGACATTTAATTTAAAGAATAGCAGGCTATTTTATCCCCTTCAATTTGATCATGGATTTGAGGTCGCGTACCTTAAATGCAGATTCTAGTCCATTGGATTCATCAAAAGCCAAATTCAAAATCTGGCCTAGATGGTGGTCGAAGCTGTTTATTTGCTGATGGTATCTTGTGTAATCATACAAGAATCCCTGTAATAAAAAAGTGAGACATCATTAAAACAACACATATTGCAGGTTTAGAAACCCTTGCAAAAAAAAAAAAAAATCAATAAATCTAAACTCCAGGCATATAAGTGGTAACGCAGTGTATCTCATATTTGTATTTATTAAAATTGTTAAATGATATTAAATATTAAATACAACTTGAGTTAAAGTGTTAATAAACCCACAACAGTAAAATCAGTCTGTAAATGCAGTAAAGCATGCTTGTTATACTCACTGTGGAACCTCAGGGGTTATTCCTCTGCATTGTGTAATGTAGCACTACTCCCTTGGGAGCTGCTTGAAGTGGATTCCCCTGGGTTACCCATAGCAACAACTTATTGATTCTTAGTGCTTTAAGTGTTTGCCTCAGTCAGGAAACAGTCCAGGGGATTTGGTTTTTGTTGTTTTTATTTTAGAACTTGGGAATGGAGAAGGGATGAGTGGGATACTCCAACTGAATGAACTATGCACAACTTGAGGACTTCTAGCTATGTTGAGTGCGGCAAGGCCGCTGCTTCACCTTGCCACTGTAGTGAAGTACTTGATAAGCGAACTGTATAGTGAATTACTCTTCAGGGCCCCGCTTGATACCCCTTTTACCCTTAATCTTCAGGGTTATACTTGGAACCCCCTTTACTCCTGCTAACTGTGTGAGCTGACCTTCTATCCTCTGACCTCTCTGGAGTGGTCCCCCTTCCTGGGCAGACCTCTTGGCAAGCCTCCTGGTACTCACGGACACTGTTTTTCCCAGATGACTCTGCCAGCAGCTCCATCATCAGCTTTTCAGGGTCCTTCAGACTCAGCTCCACACCTGGCTCACCAGACCGACTGCCTGTGACCACCTTCCTCAGACAGCAGGAGGAGAGACAGCCGTCACCCTCCTCCTGGGACTCTGCTTCCCACCAAAGATGCCCTGTCACATGTGCCCTTGGCTTTTATGGTGCCCTCCCACTGGGTCTGCCACAAAAGCCCATTTGCCACTGGCCAGGTTTCCTCCACTGTCCAACAGGCTCCCCTATTGGATACAGTGGGGACACTCCCTCAGACCAAGTGACTCACACCTGGACACATGTAACAGGCATAACTAACAGATCAGGCTCCCCTGATAAGCAGATGGAGCATAACAATGCTTTTAACCTAGCACCTATCTGGGAGGGTGCTACATGTAAAATTTTTTTTTTTGCGAGGGTGCATGTGATAGGCACAGGGCCAATCTTGGTCATGCAGCCTCAAAGGACAGTCAGAGGAGAATGAAAACTCCATCTACAAGCTTTAACCAGACAGAAGTCATGAGACTGCTATATACTGATGATGAGAAAAGGTATTTAGCCGTTCATATTTACTAAAATAATTGCATTTCCATGTACTCTGTACTGTGGGAGACCAAATATAATGAATGCATGGTCCTGGGTTTAGTAACATTCAATACCTCTTGCAGTCTCTCTACAGCAAAACCCAGGAAGGAAGAAGCACAGCAAGAGCCAGTTAGCTTTGTTACAGTGCAAGGAGCATGTTAACAGGAAAAGAAAGCAGAGCGATAGAGAGATAAGTTCATCAGTGTGTTGCATCTTCATTCACTGTCCAGTCACTGGGCAAGGGTGGATAAGAGAGCTGTAAGTGAAACTAAAACTGCAGGGTGGAAAAATCAGGTCTCCTCTGCAAAGCAGTGCTGTGTTGTATAGCTGTGCAAATCTCAGAAACGGATAGACAGAAATACACCTCCTTTAGGAAAGTAAAACCACTTTCATATACTGCATGTATTTTATCTGTCTATTTGGCAATTTGGCTTGGGTTTAGCTTTAAATGCATTGTTATATACATCTTGTCTTTTAGCCTGACTATGCATTGATATCAATCTTTTGTGACCCCCTACACAGAATGACTCACGGAATAGGAAAGGGTCAGAACTCAGAACTCTGAAAAAAACGTGTGTGCCGATAACTTACTGGTGTTTAAACACTGTAGGGCTTTAAAAGTTAGCCAAGAACAGCATCCCAAGTTGGTGCGGACTCACCTTTATAGGTGAGATCCAAATAACTCAGTAAAGCATAAGGAACTAATTGGGGGTGAGAACCCCCAAAAAAGGAAGGTAAACTAGGACCAGGCAGCCTAATCTCTGGATCTTTATTTAAAAATGATAAAAATACAAAAATCTGGGTAAAACTCAACCACCACCTTCACCTCAGTTGTGTTTAAAAAAGACAATGTTGTCTTAGATGGCGCAGCTGGGACCACACAATGCACATGAACCATAAAGAATAGCACACACATACACAAAAAAAAGTTGCTTTCAACTCTTGCAAGGCTACTTAAAAACACCTGCTCTTAATAAGTAAATGTGGGGTTTAGTCACACCATATGGCAATATTGTACTCAAGCCCACCACTGCGTCAAAGTACTCAATTTTTAGTTGGCCCTACACTATTCATAGAAAAGACTGATCCAGACCAGACTTCTGGGTGGAGCATCCTACTCTCCCGCACCAGTACCTCATTATCATTGTCCACGTGTGAGTAGTTATAGAAGGGGTCCCTTTATATTGCAGTTTTAGTAGAGGCATCTGCAGCTAGCAAACGTCTCCCATATAAGGGGTGAGTATGCCCTACGGTTCTGAGAAGTGGGATTTATCTTTTCTATGAATAGTGTAGGACCCACTGAAAATGGGGTACTTTGACGCAGTGGTGGGCTTGAGCACAATATGGCCATATGGTGTGACTAAATCCCCATATTTACTTATTAAGAACAGGTGTTTTTAAAGAGGTTGTAAACTCCCCATTTACACTTCAGCTCATTCTAATCTGCCTAGAGAAAGCAATAGGTTGGTGCCTGTAATTCAATTCACGGCATAGTTTGTGTGCTGTTTCATTAACATAACAATGCCTGCTCTCCCTGTATGTGTGAAAAACGGCACGGCTATGAAGCTTCCTGCTTCCTTCTCTCACAGGGGGAGTGAACAAGAGAGGTCACACAAGGGGAGGGGGAGGGAAAAACGGCACACAGAGACACAGAAACACAGAGAGTCTGCATTACACTGAGAGATTTCAGCCAAAGAATGCAGTAAGGGCGGAAATGACATCTGCAGGGGGAGCAGAAAGGAGGAGATGACATGGCGCAGCCCAGAGCAGGAAGAAGGAATAAATTGAACTAAAAAAAAAAAGGTATTTTAAGAAGGTTCTGATTTATATATTTTATGTGTAATGTATTAATATTGTAAGTCCTTTTAATACACTCTAAAAGATTGATTTTTACAGCTGAGTTTACTTCCTCTTTAAGTAGCCTTGCAAGAGTTAAAACCAACTTTTTTTTGTGTATGTGTGCGCTATTCTCTATAATTCAATTTGTATATTGGTCTTCAGCACCAACCTTAGAAATGTGTATTTAGGGTGTGCCCCCTAATAGCTTGTTTGTCACACGTTGCACATGCACAAAGATGTCACACATACTCCAAAGATTAGTCTAGCTAGGATGCCAGGAGATGGGGAATAGGTTGCCAGTTATTGTACACAGATATATACAAATGAGTATACTGTAACCCCTATGATCGACAGCAAAGTAGCAAGATGGGACCACCAGGTACATCTGAGGGTATTAATACACTAAATAAAGAGTTGTTCCTCAACTTGATTCAAAGTGGAAGATAGTAGAGTGACTTGATTGGTAAAAAATTATAGGGACTTAGATAAGTGTCAATAGAGTCTCTGTAAATGACAGCATCATGATGTGATAAGGGTTGTTTGTGTATTGCTTATGCAAAGCAAGGAAAGCTGGTATACATCAGATAATTCACAGACTTGTAAAATAGTTTTAAAGTGCACCAGCGCTGTAAACAAATTGGAGACCGATTGGTCCGTCACCCCACCGCAATATACGGACTGTCCCGTTTCCTGGATTGCCGGAGGAGAAAGCAGCTCTCTCAAATGTGCGGCTCACAGGAGTGAAGGCTTGGCAGTATTAATTGCTCGGGTCACACTCAGGAGCTGAATTGGTATCCATTCATCTGTAGGATCAGAGTCACAGTGCCTTTTCCAAAATGGAGCCTGTTGTCCTCAAAAGGTGAATTGGGCATGTGCAAACACACGGAGCTACGTCATCCATGACATCAGGAGCATCACTCACATGGTATTGTGACCACCAACATGTTTCACCCAATCAGCTTGAGCTTTCTCAGGGATAAGCTTCCTATGATAATAGTGGTTACAGTATACTCATTTGTAAATATCTGTGTACAATAACTGGAAACCTATTCCCCATCTCCTGGCAGCATAGCTAGACTAATCTATGGAGAGTGTCTGGCATCTGTGTGCATGTGCAACATGTGGTCGCAGCTGCACCATCTAAGACAATGTTGTCTTTTTTAAACACAACTGAGGTGAAGGTGGTGGTGGAGTTTTTACCCATATTTTTGTATTTTTGTATTTTTATAATCTTTTAAAAAAGATCCCATAATTAAGCTGTGTGGCCCTAGTGTAACATCCTTTTTTTGGGGGTTCTCCCCCCCAATTAGTTCCTTAGAACTTAAAACTCTACCTGGCTCCAGTGCATTGCACAGTGTAATCAGTCTCCCTTCCTGAACATGTTTAAGCAGATTAGGGAGTTTTTCACTCACCGGTAAATAAGGATGTGGAACTGTCTTCCACAATCGGTGGTATCAGCAGGAAGTATTGATAGATTCAAAAGACTCTTGGACGTTCATCTTAGCAAACACAATATACAGGGATATGGGAAATTGAATATCAACACAAACACACAGGTTGAACTGGATGGACTAGTGTCAATCTTACCAACTATGTAACTATGAAACTCTGGAACTATGCTTACAAGAGAACAGAGTAGAGGGATGAACTCATCAGTGTGTCACTGTTCATCATTGACCAGTCATCAGTCTGGAATGGACTAGTGACCAAGCTGTACTGCATAACTGCAGTGGAGAAAATAAGTCTCTGACCTCATGTTGCTGTCTGGCTGAAAAAAACTGTGTGTATCTTGTTGGAGCCTGTTCCATAATTACATATATAAATATACAGTATCTCACGAAAGTGAGTACACCCCTAACATTTTTGTAAATATTTTAGTATATCTTTTCATGTGACAACACCGAAGATATGACACTTTGCTACAATGTAAAGTAGTGAGTGTACAGCTTGTATAACAGTGTAAATTTGCTGTCCCCTCAAAATAACTCAAAACACAGCCAATAATGTCTAAACTGCTGGCAACAAAAGTGAGTACATCCCTAAGTGCAATTGTGCAAGTTGGTCCCAATTAGCCATTTTCCCTCCCCGGTGTCATGTGACTCGTTAGTGTTAAAAGGTCTCAGGTGTGTACGGGGAGCAGGTGTGTTAAATTTGGCATTATCGCTGTCACTCTCTCATACTGATTAATGTAAGTTCAACATGGCACCTCATGGCAAAGAACTCTCTAAAGGATCTGAAAAAAAGAATTGTTGCTCTACATAAAGATGGCCTAGGCCAGGGATCCTCAAACTACGGCCCTCCAGCTGTTGCGTAACTACACATCCCATGAGGCATTGTAAAACGCTGACATTCACAGACATGACTAGGCATGATGGGAGCTGTAGTTCCTGAACGACTGGAGGGCCATAGTTTAAAGACCCCTGGCATAGGCTATAAGAAGATTGCCAAGACTCTGAAACTGAGCTGCAGCATGGTGGCCAAGACCATACAGCGGTTTAACAGGACAGGTTCCACTCAGAAAAGTCCTCACCATGGTCGACCAAAGAAGTTGAGTGCATGTGCTCAGCGTCACATCCAGATGTTGTCTTTGGGAAATAGACAAATGAATGCTGCCAGCATTGCTGCAGAGGTTTAAGGGGTGGGGGGGTCAGCCTGTCAGTGCTCAGACCATACGCTGCACACTGCATCAAATTGGTCTGCACAGGAAAGTCCACAAACAGTTTGCTGAAGACAATGAGACCAGGGACATGGATTACTGGAGCCATTTCCTGTGGTCTGATGAGACCAAGATAAACCTTTTTGGTTCAGATGGTATCAAGTGTGTGTGGCGGCAACCAGGTGTTGAGTACAAAGACAAGTGTGTCTTGCCTACAGTCAAGCATGGTGGTGGAAGTGTCATGGTCTGGGGCTACATAAGTGCTGCCAGCACTGGGGAGCTACAATTCATTGAGGGAACCATGAATGACAACATGTACTGTGACATACTGAAGCAGAGCATGATCCCCTCCCTTCAGAGACCAAGCTGCAGGGCAGTATTCCAACATGATAACGATCCCAAACACACCTCCAAGATGACCACTGCCTTGCTAAAGAAGCTGAGGGTAAAGGCGATGGACTGGCCAAGCATGTCTCCAGACCTAAACCCTAATGAGCATCTGTGGGGCATCCTCAAATGGAAGGTGGATGAGCGCAAAATATATAGACACACAAACACACACTATATACTGTATATTATATACACATATTAAACTATACATTATATACTATATACATATTAAACAGATGTACACAGTAAAGAGAGGTGTGTCTGGTTGGAATTATTCCTGATTTACCTTTATTTCAAGTTAAAAAATATTTTTTGCCTTTATATAGTCCACTGCTTATTTCAGTTATGGAGGGACTAGTGATGAGTGTACAAAGGAAAGTTTGGTTTGCTGAAAGTTTGCTGAACACAAAAATTCCACAAACCCCAAACATAGTGCTTTTTAGTGCATAGTGCATTCTAGCTGTTTTGTTAACACCAATTTGCAAGCTTTTTTGTAAAAATGGGGCATGAGAAGCCATGCACTGACATTGAAAATATGTACCAATGCAAAGAAAATTATAAATAAATACAGTTTTAAAAAAATACAATTTGATGGTTAGTGGATATTTTCATAGAGCCTAAAGGTCAACAATGGAGATTACAATTTCTTTACATGCATGGGGATGCCCTAAAGCTGTATGTGAGGTGGCATACCTCTAGGATGTACTCCAGCAAATATGACATTTAGGTCAATGACATTAAGCAGGATGCCCACTGGCTTGTTGTTTACCATTTCAAACAAGCCAGTCAACAAACACCTATCTGGAAAGTGACATAGTGGCTGTAGTAAAACCACCACTAAATGAATGACTTTCAGCTGCAGCAGCCAGAGGTTCAGATAGGCTAACTGGCCAAATCCATCCATGTATTTAACCTATTAAGTAAACTGTGAGCAACTTGGGTTTGTGTAGAACTTGTGGTCGACCTGAACCAAAAGCTCATCACTACCAATGACTTTTCTTCGTTGGAGTTCATGATTCTACATCACAAGTCATTTTGATCAAGTCGCCTTCTTCTTATTATGCAATAAACTATCTACCCTTCTTTGTTCTTTGACAGTTTGGGTTCCCTGGAAGTCGGTAGAATGATGCTGGAGTAGCAGGCGAAAAGGATTCCAAGGGCACTGACAGAGTATGGGCAGAAAAGCATTTTTTTTTTAATAAATCTGAAAATTAGAGATTGCCTTTAAACAACACCTGTACTAAGGAAGCATTGAGGCTGCCATTGCTGGCCTCTCTCCTTCTAAAAATGCTAATTCTCTGGCATGATTATACAAGTTACTGACCTGGAGCAAGTATGTAGAAAAGTCATTGTATAGCAAGGAAATCTCACTGTTACAGTATCCATGACAGATGCCAGGGGATGGCTAAGCCTGTGAGATCCCACCCATAACTAAGATATAACTTTTACATGGACTGACCTTTTAAGTTTTATTAGCATAATATTAGAAATATGTTAGACAGGAATTTAACAATCACAGCTTGTATATATAAGCCAATACAGACAGATAAGGGTATCCAATTACCACCACAATGATACAAAAAGAGGAATAATTAGAGAAATGTTCAGATTTAGAACTGTTGATCTAGATCTAGTATTTGAAAGTTAGACCGATATGTCTTTAGATGTTCTATTAATATTTGCAGCGTGCACTGTATTATCACCAGCCATCTCTGGCAGAGCAGAGGCTGTAGGCAGGTCATTTGTACTGTCCTTCGAAGACATTACCCAACATGAAGCCCGCTGTGTGTCGGAAATGACAGCCCCATAATAACAGTTTTATGACAAATTTTCTGTAATCGGTCCTAAAAACTTATTGTATATACTGTGCTTCAGCAAACATGAAAAGTGTTTCTTGTAGTAAATTATTTATATTAGTTTATGTTTAAACATTATGGGTCTTTTACAAAGGCATGTTTATTGAATTGTATATGCAGTGGTTAACTCTGCAAACTAGACACCAGAATATTTGCTAACATCATTACTTTTCCATAAAACTATCCTGATGTACTTAGCAGCACACACATGTTTGTTAGTGGTGGATACATTTGTGGAGCACAGCTGATCCAATTGTGTTTCTTGTGTAAGGCTAGTGTCACAGTGTGTTGTATCAGCATGTATAGAGATATTGTGCTCCGATAATTATTGCGTGTTGTAGACTAAGGTTTCTGTTTTTAATTTAGGAAGCATTGTGGTGCTCCAGGCTACGTTGATTGTTGTCTGTCGTCGTCCAGCCCCAAACATACTGCCCCAACTTTTGCCTGCTGTATGCAGCTGCTTTTTATTCTCAGCAATAACATCTAATTTCAATAATAGCTGCTGCAAGCATTTTTATATATGTGATAAATATGTGTTTTGTGTTGAAAATATTATTAGTCATCAAACCTAAAGCTAAACTCCAGGGAAACAGAAAAGAAGAAAAACACTAATGAACACAGGTATGTGTTAATTAAAATCCACAAGGGTCAAATTACAACTTTGTATTGTACCAATGCTCCAATTAACACTTTACTGCACATTAGGTGCATTAGCGAGTTAAGGTGCCGATCAATTTAATACACTAAGGCTGGATACACACTATCAGGGCTTTTTTTCAGCTGGAAGTTGGTGGAACTCAGTTTCACCACCTCTAGTTCAGGCCCTCTGCTCCCTGCTCACCACTGAGTGTGTCTCCCACTGAGTACAGGATGGGGACAAGGAAGAAGCAGGTGCCAGGAGTACAGTGCTGATGTCGACAACCCCAGTGGATGATTTCCCTGCAAGTGAGAGAGGCAGAGTCAACTACAGTGTAGAGCCGGCTGTGTGCTTCTGCTTAATACAGCAACAAAAGTAAGACATTGAAGATGGTGGCGCTTTAAAGAAGGTGGGGAGACAATGGGGGTATGGAGGGGGGGTTCATGCACAGGTGAGAACTGAAGAGGGGTGGAAGTGAAATGTGGATTCAGAGAGATGCAGAGGTAAGCACTAAGCAGCTGTGGAAGAAGGCTGAACTCTGTACTATGTATGCAGCGCACCACTGAACTCTGCACTATGTACGTAATGCACTCCATTAGGCACTCCTGGTATTTAATGGCCCTTTAAAACCCTCCCATTGTTAGTGAAATTTGACCATGCCCAATATTTGATGCAATTTGGAGTGTGTGTGTGTGTGTGGGGGGGGGGGGGGGTTAGGGGGAGGTCGTGGTTGAGTTCCTGTACCTATTTTCCAAGAAAAAAAGCCATGCACACTATACAACTTTTGTTGTTAGATTTCCTTTAGATTTACCTTCAACTATGTAGTACAAGGGCCTGTCTGACTGCATACAATTTTAAAGTGTTTAGGTTTGACCTCATATTATATAGTTTTGGTAAATCTAAAGGAAAACATCTAAAGACAATTGTATAGTGTGTATCCAGCTTTAGGCAACACTTCTCCCATGCACATGTGTTGAAGCATACTACAACAGAATGTAATGCACACAGTGCAATGCAGAGCATTGTGTCAGAAGAAAATGCTGCATGTATGTTTGTTTTTTATCTGCTGTGGTATGTTGGCAGCCTATTTAAAATGAATTGGCTGCTTTATCAAAATGCATGTTAACGAATGAAGCAGCAAAAGTGTTTTTACACAAAGCATAAGAACAGCAAAGTGTGAATGGGCTCTAAGGCTGAATTCACTCATTTGTGTTTTTGGGTAAGACATTTGAAGTCAATGGGGAAATGCATCAAAACGCATCAACGCTTACATAAGGGCACATGTCAAAACAAGTAAAAGCACATCATCATGCAGGGCAACACATCAAGATTGCATCAACATGCACCAACATATGTTGATGTACATTATGCGCTGTTCATCAATAAGAAAATGCATTACATTGATGTGTGTTTTGGTACATTTCCCTGATTTAAATGGGAAAAAGCATCAGCTCCCTCTAATGTTTTGTACAATAGCAGTGGTGTGAAGGAGAGTTAGCAGTCTGAGCCAACCATCCTTTGCTGCAGTGCACATGTGCTGAAAGTTAACACTGTGTTCAACTCCTTTACTGTCCAATCAGCAAGTATGTTCTTAAACAAGTATGCCGCTGTTGCACTGCAGGCCGATGACATAGTTGAACAAAAACTAAATTCCTTTAGCAGATAAAACAGATTCCATATACTGTATGTATTTCAGCTATGTATTTAATCAATTGCTGGAGTTCAGCTTTGAGTCACAAATTACCATTTTGACTTCCCCTCTTCATAACAAGCAGAAAGAGTACCATATTTCACCATTATTGATTGTATAGCTATACTATATACTTACAGTACTTACTTATTACTATATACTTACAGTATCTGTGTAATCCAGAGGGTCATGTTTGCTTTCCTGCAACAGCCTCCATATTTCATTAGACTCTTCACTCATAATATGCACTTCTTCACTGAGAATTTTACCACGGAATCCACCAATCTCAACGTTCTCTAACTTCAGGAAATCTATTGCTGCGATGAAGAGTTCCTTAAAGACATAAAGAAAGAGTGAGAAACTGAACCATAGGTTGTAGCAGTTGAAGATATGCCAGACCTGATAAAAAACATAGGGCTTATTAGCTTAAATAATTTTGGTCACAGGTTATTGGTAAGTCTGCACAGCTTTTGGAAATTGCTAAAAAGGTCATATTCACTGGAGCATGATAAGAAAATTTTTTAGTATTGTTGACTTTCATGTTGGGTTCTTAACTCCATTCCAGAAGGATGTTGTATTAAGATAGTTTACGTATATGTTTGTGTGTATTTCTTTGCATGCAGATATCGTTAGGTTAGGGTCCTATCATTAGGTTAACTTGCCCCTATATGAGAGCTACTCGAGTGTACCATACTGGCAAGAAATCTAATGACTGGCAAGAAGGTAGGGTGGATGAAAAGACCAAAATATAGACATAACTAAAGATAGTAAGACAAACCATAGATATAAAGCAGACCTGAATTCTAGGAACTGTGCCTAAAAATTGCAAGCAAAGGGTAAAGGACTGATCACCAGTAATGTTTGTGCCTTGTTCTGCATTGTGTTTTTGTGTAGAGGTGGCCATCTTGTTAAAGGAAGAGGGCATTGTTTACTCATCAGAGCGGGCTCCCTGGTGACTATTTATCTGATGGCAGGTATGGGAACGAACAAGAAGTAAAAATAAGAAGCCCACAAAGCACAGATCCACAGAAAGAATGAAGCAGAAGTAGGGAGATTCTTGCAGTGCAGATTTTTCTCCAGCAAACAGTACAATAGTTACATCACCAAGTCTGACTTCTGGGGCAAGCAATCACAGGTGGCAGTGCTTTCGATGATCTCGCACTGCAAATATACAGCTATGTGCACCCATACCTTAAAGTGCACTGTTTTTTTTTTGGGGGGGGGGGGTAAAATTTTACAGGTGCTGTTTTCTTTTCAGGGGGAATTAAAGATAAAAAGTATCATTTGTCAGGTATTGCTTAGACACAATTAACATTTTAAGATGTTCCCCATAAGGGACATTTTCTGTGTACTGGGCTTAATCTGCCAATAGACTTTGATAGCAAATCGATTTTTATCCATTATCCCAACTCTCTCAGGCACCAGGAATGGATGGAGAAATACAAATGTTTGGAATACCAGCAGTGGAGGCAGCTGCTGCTGTGGTTGCCTATCATTTCCCTCTAAAGCAGTCCACTAACTAATGGGCTAATAATTGCCCTATAGACATGAGAATGTTGCTTTATCTGGCAAAAATGGCAACTGCTATGGGTAGTTGTATTGACAAGCTACTCTACAGATGCTTACAGATCCACAAAACGTAATGTCAAGGAAAACCATTGCACAAAAAGTGGGTGTTCAGGCAATTGTTCTCACTGACCCCTGTTTTATAGAATCTGCAGTCATTTGGATGCTGTACTGACTGGCTGACCAATTCCACATAACTTACACAGCCATGAAAATCCGCCACACTTACAATAATTACAAAAAAATGTCCTGGTGCTCTATCATCTCTAGCTGATGTCTGTGGTTTAATAGATGTGCTAAGCATCATTAGCACAGTTAGAAATGCCTCCATTTTCATAAATGAATATTCAATGGGTGTGAAAGCCTCTATATGAATATGCAGCAGATGCACAATGTCAGCCTGGGGTTTAGAGATAGCTTTCTGATAACCATGCTAATAACTAGTACCAGCTCAGCCAGGGGATTCACTGAATATATTATTACATGTATAACTGACTGCAAAAACACTAACAATTAGTCCCTGATATTTCTCATATTCTGCTAGCATTATGCTGTAATTCAATACTCATCATTATTGTTATGGAATAATGGCATTAATGCATCTCTTACCATAAAATTGAGCCTCGTGGCTGAAAATATGTGAAAGAAGAAGTTGTGTTTCTCATAACAATCAGCTATTCATTTTTATAAATCTAGGTAAAATTGAAAAGTGAAAGAGAGAAGCTGATTGGTCATTTTTATTTCACTTACTTTAAGACATGATGGTCAAGGTATTAGAGATCCAGGACAATATAAAACCACAAGGTGACTTTTTGCTAATATCCTCCTTATTTCAAAATAAGGGAATACTTTGCCCCAACATGCTTAAGCTTTTTCATATGATATATTAACATGCCCTCAAAGAACTTACAGTCTAAGGTCCCTGTCATATAAGAGCCCATTATCCTACCAGCATGCACAACGCAGGTAGACTGTGTCCTGGCTGGGATTCCAAATGAGGACCTCAGTGCTGCAAGGCAAAAGTGCTAACCACTGAGCTACTGCCCACATATTAAAGTCAGGATGCTGCAGGAAGGCAAATGGGCCGTAAGCAGGGGTCTGCAATAAGTAGTTTTTTACTGTTATTGCTACTGAGTTTTTTAAGACTTTTGATTTTAAATGGCGGGGGGGGGTACTAATACGGTTTGTTTGTTCCTTAGCCTAGTGTTCACTTTTCAACAACAGATCTCTAGACTTAACTGGCATCCAATATAGACAAGTGGGCTGAATTGTGTGGAATTAATTGCATTTTAATGAGAATGTATATTATTTTTGATTATTGTCGCATTGAAGGTCTGGAGTATTTCAAGGTTAGCCCAAGCAAAAGTGATTTTTTACTTTTTAGTGGACTCTGTTGTGTTAAATTACTAACTAGCTCTAACTGACTCCAATTGTGAGATTACCCAGCAATAGTTTGTGTCTTAGAATTTGGTGCTACCAAGCCCTATAGTGATACAATGTTTGCTATAACTAAAATTACACCCATGCCCAGAAATATTTCATGCCTGCATGTTTTCTTATGTTTCCTCAGTTATTTTGTCTCATACAATATATTTAATATCTTACCTCAATATACAGCAGCCTTTTGAGCACACTGTCAAATCGGAAGAATATCAGGCTTGATGGGAAATCCCAGATTTTAATTCTTTCATAATTTCTTGCTGCAAGGGCCACTTTCTCCACATATAGTGAATATTTTTTCTTGAAACATTGAAACATCTGAACAACCATCTGGACTCTTTCTAATCCTTCCTCCAACTCCATTTTAAAGATTTCTTCAGAAATTAGGAAGTTCTTAGACTTTTGAAACAGTTCCAAAAATGTTTAGAATAATGAACAATACAAAAACACACACTGCATGCACACGGGCATATTAAAACAATCCCATCTATGCTGGATCTAATCCAGTGCTGCAAAAAGTGCTCTGTTTTATACATATTTATGTGCATATATGCATTTATTGCGTTTAGAAGCATATGCACATGATTTTATTCTAGTGGCTAGAATATTCATTAGTTCTAGCCACTAGAATGAAATTACATAAATAATTGTGTGCTTATGAGCATATGTGTGTACATTATGCTGGTATGCTTCTCTCTAAATGTAGGTGTGGGACATTTCTTTATGCCTCTGAAAGCTGCTCTAAAATAAGAAACTAAAAGCCACAATGTGCACGAACTCCTTGGTTAATATAGAGCGGCCTTCAGAGGCATTAAAAAAAAAATGTTTCTAAAAGTGGCGTGCGCATAAGGCCTAACACTGAAAACTCAGGAGGGGCACCTGGGGGCACTGAATCAACCTAACATAGATATAAAGAAGTCTTACCCACGTTTTGTGCAATTCTGTGCCTGTAATCCTAAATATTGACGTTTGCTGTCCTACACATACACATCTGTATCACATACAACTTTTTTCACATATTAGACCTGGTCAGCAGCATGTCATAAAAAATATGAAATAATTTAATACTTCTCTACAGTACTGTGTCCTTCTACATATTTAACCCTACTGGGACATTTTATTAAAACCAGAAATAAATTAAAAAGCAAAGCATTTATGCTGTCAAAAAACAAGATAAATAACAGTTGAAACCCGTAAGTTACTATTATAGCCTTATACCATTCATTGATCTAAATCGGCTCATTGAGAGATCACTTTAAATCTTTGGGAGAGAGTGTTGTAAATTGTGGAAAGATGGTCAGTAAATCACTGACAGAAACAGGTGCGGCAGCATCGAAATCTCCAAGCCATTTTTCTAGCTTGCGGTCTATTTAAACATTCAATTCAATACAGTCTGCCGGTTTTAGCATTAGGGAGGTTCAATATCCATTTTTAGGACACACATTGAGATAAGAAAATTGCAAGCACTGAAACGGTTTATAAGGAGATGCTCAAATTGAGGGGTAACTACTTTTCTATAAAATTGTGCCTCTTAAGGCAACAAAACCTGCTTCTAATATTTTACTAAAAAACACACTCATTAAAACTTTTTTCCAAACATTCCCACATATACCCACACCTCAGTACAAAGATGTCTCTGCATGGTGTAGGTCGTAGTCTTTGGTCATCATAGCATTAGTTAATGCCATCTTGCTAATACCATGCCTCTATCCACAGAATTAAGCCAGCTTTTAGCTGTAACTTTTCTTTTGTTTGTCAAAAAACAAAAGGAAGAATATGATTGACTGTTATACGCAGAGCCTTTCCTTTTCATTTTTTCCATTCCTAAAAATAAACACTTTATAACTTTGCATCTTGGCTTCAGAGTTTCCGTTTTTTATTATGCTGCAGTAGTGCAGTCTTACCTCTCAAAGATGCATATGTGTCTTGTTATTATGCGGTATACTTGCATTCTCAGAACATTATAGAATGACTTTGGACCCCCATGGAGTCCTTTCCTGCATGGGCCCAGTGCCAAAGACAGACATTCGGTGGGCTGCTGATAGAGTGCAAATCTGTCAATTAACAGACCTTTTAGCTTTTTTCCATAATGTCTTGGCAGCATGTTTGTTACTTGACAGCTTTATGAGAGCCTTTAATCAGCACTCTGTTGTGGCAGGAGGTAGGTAGTCTGTTGTTATACAACCTCTGGTCTGGGGACGCTTTTAAACAATGGATAAGATCAACCATCTCTGAGAGATAAGACAACACTGCTGAAAAAACTAAATAGTAGAGATTCAGAATATTACAAACAGTACTGTTTAAAAATAAGGCTCAAAATTCTTAATCATAAAGAGTCATAAAGAGCAAAGTGTTTTTACCCGGTCAATAAGAAGGTTGCAGAACTCTTGCAAAAGTACAATGATGCGTTGAGGGGTACAGTAATAGAGGGAATTGGTCCATATTAGAAATATGGTATGGAATAGTGGCAAGAAGAAATCCTCAATGTCTGGGAAGTTTGATTCCTCCAAGTGGGCAATGTAAAACTTTAAAGGCTTAAGATACAGTTCAATCTCTTGTGCTTCGGTAAAAGCTGCAGAAAAACAAAATATACAATCAGAGATTTTACTTATTAAATTGTTATTCTAGCCAAAAATGGTATTTTGTAGAATCTCAAAATTAAATTGTCCACTAGCTTCCTTTACATCTTGGTGACTCCAGTGATGAATCTATCTGCTGCAACCCGCTGCGCCTGCATCTTGAACTTTGTAACAAGCAGAGTAAAATGCTCTTGTAGAAGTAGTGGCACAGGGGTAGACATAAGAGCTCAACCATGGATGTAATGCCAATACCACAAGGAGTAACAAAGGTCGGTGGGTGATTCAACTAATCATGAATGATGATAGAGTAAAAGACAAGATGATAGCAACCAATCAGATCCCAGCGAATGTATTGAATATAAAAGTTATCTGTTGGGGTGATCTCCTTCTATACAACCACTGCAGCTAAATTAGTTATAATGTATTTTCCTGATGGTTTGTAAGGAGGTTTGAAGTATGTAAGAGCCAATACATTATTTTACGTTGTTGCAGGATACTGCAGTATTTATGATAGATTTTTGGACAATCTTTACTATTTAGGGGCAGGGAGGACAGAAACACAGGACCCGGCAGTGCTGACTTAGTTTTAAGTGGTGCAAATTTCTGGACTGTCATCTCATTTCTGGTTGCACTACTGAGAGCAGCAGTAGGCACTGTGGAGGTGGCAGCACTGTTATCATTCACTCCCAGAAGTGTGAATTTTCATGCACAATTGTGGTTACGATATCTTTACTTAGAGCTCTCAAACTGCTTCAGGAAACAGTGCATCTGTAAGTACTCTTAATATAAACTACTTACCTAAGTAGCATTGTCAGCAGGGCTGCTGTTAGAAACCATGGGGCCCCGTACAGCCATCCTGATGAGGCACCCCCAACCCCTCCTCCATCCCCCAAGGTGCAGGGGAACAGCGGCACTGACTTTATCCATCTATGCCCCAAAAATCAGGACCTGCTGGAGCATTGACAGAGCAATGCTTGAGGGCTGCGTTTAAACAGGTAAGTCCGCTATAATGTGCTATTGTGCAGTGCAAACTAACACAAATCTGCAGGGGGCCCAATTTTTTTTTTTTTATATGACTTTACTACCATTTTAAAGCTGAGCAAATATTGTCTAAATATGAAAGTCATGTGCATTCTTTCATAAATCTTAGTTTGCTTTGTGTACTTCTTCCAGGTCTGTGCAGTAATCCAGTATGAAACTTTATCTCTGAGCAGGAGCTTCCTGTAATAAAGACTGGTCTCTGCTGCTCTCTCTTCTTGTTCAGGGTGACTGGTCTTGTCTCTGCCCCTTCCTGTAGTTTTCTGCAGGAAGCCTGTAGGGGGTGGGCCTGCTGGGCTCCTCCCACAGCTCTGCTCTCTGCTCAGGTGATGTACAGTACAGTGCTGATATCGCTATTTTTACAATATAATGCCTGGATTTGTCAAGGCATTTTGCCACACAAAGTGGATGTATATCCTTTGTGGTTATTAAGGAATATTTTTAAACAAAAGTTTTTGTGCCCAGAGTTCAGTTTCTAATACTGAGAAAGCTGGCATGGACAGGGGGTGTCCCTACATTTGCTGCCATCTATATATTTATTATGACACATTCCTTTTGGACTGAAGATGCTTTATTGCACATCCATACAGTAAAAATCACACCTGACCATGAATGTAGCACAACACTTACTTGTGAAAACACACAAGGGAACAAAGGAGTCCGTTAGTTTTTTTTTGTGTGCGGATCCTCACTTGGGACCTACATAAAAAATTGGCTTATGCAGCACACCATGTAAGTAATTGATGTGTGTCAGGCTGTATCTACTCATTCGTTTCCTATGAGTCCTTGATGAGCTTCTACGTTGGAACGTGTGCAGCATAATTGGGCTTTTATATAGCTTTATCATAGAGCCTAATTAATCCACCATTATGACATGTACCTTATAAACATATATGCTGTAATATGAACCTGATATGAACCTGTTTGCATTAGGTTTTTATATTTCATGTGTAGCACCCTCCTAGGTAGGTGCTAGGAAAAAGCATCTATTGCTCCTGCTGCTTATCAGGGAGGGCTGAGCTATTAGTTTGCCTGTCACATGTTTCCAGGTGTGATTCACTGGGTCTGAGGGAGTGTCCTCACTGCATCCAATCAGGGAGCTTGTTGGACAGTGGAGGAAACCCAGCCAGTGACACATCAGGTTTTATGACAGTCCCAGTGGGAGGGCATTCCTGCAAGGCATCCTGGGATTGATCATAAATACTGAGGGGACATGTGACAGGGTGTCTTTGGTGGGAAGCAGAGTCCCAGGAGGAGGTGGACGGCTGTCTTTCCTCCTGCAGTTTGAGAGGAAAGTGGTCTTAAGCAGTCGGCCTAGTGAACCGGGTGTGGAGCTGAGCTGCAGATGCTCCAGAGTGCTCACAGTGGAGCTGCTGGCAGAGTCTCTTGGGAAAAACTGTGTCCGTGAGTACCAGGAGGTTTGCCAAAGGGTCTGGCCCAGCAAGGGGGACCACTCCAGTGAAGCCAGGGGATCAAGGAGTTAGCTCACACAGAGAATATTACAGATAGACGTATAGATACCTATAGATAACCATAAAGAATAGGGACAAGGGGGTGCCAGGAAGGGCCCTGAAGAGTGTTCTGCAGTACAGTCAAGTTTATCTCGATAGTTCATTAATTACTTCTTCACCGCTACTGACAAGGTGAAGCAGGGGCCTTGCCGCATTCAGAAATATTCAGTCATCCCAGCAGATTGTGCATAGTTATATAAGTTGGAGTATCCCACTCATTCCCTTCTCCTACCCAAGTTCTCAATAAGAACACAAAAACCAAAGCTACTGGACTGTTTCCTGACTGAGCTAAAACACTTGGGAAAATGTTGAACTGTCATGCTGTTGCTAATGGTAACCCAGGGGAACCCATAACCAGCAGCTCCCAAGGGAGTAGTGCTACACATGATTGAGAATAAACACTTTATGAGCACTAGTTTTTTGTCAGTCCGTATATAATACCTATTTAGTCATTAACCACTTGAAGACCAGGCCTTTTTCTGACATTTGTTGCTTACAAGTTAAAATCAGTATTTTTTGCTAGACAATTACTTAGAACCCCTAAACATTATATATATATATATATATATATATATATATATATATATATATATATATATATATTTTTTTTTTTTTTTAGCTTTTAGCAGAGGCCCTAGAAAGTAAAATGGTGGTTGTTGAAATTTTTTATGTCACACTGTTTTTGCGCAGCCTTTTTTAAACACAGTTTTTTTGGAAAAAATACACTTTAATAAAAAAAAAAAAACATTACATATACCCCAATTTTTTTGTACAATATAAAATATGATGTTATGCTGAGTAAATAGAAATCTAACATGTTATGCTTTAAAATTACGTGTGCTTGTGGAAGGGCACCAAACTATAGTCCTAAAAAATCAACATAGTCAAAGCTTTAAAGCTTTCTACAGGTTAATAGTTTAGGATTACAGAGGAGGTCTAATGCTAGAATTATTGCTCTCGCTAAGACGTTTGCGCAGATACCTTACAAGTGGTGTGATCACCGTTTACATATGTGGGCATGACCTACGTATGGATTTACAACTGCGCACGAGCATGCTGCTTCCAAAAGTGAACTCACTGTGAATCTGCCGCTTGGATCACTCTTATGCAAAAGCTGACCACTTAACTAAAAATAAAATACTAGGGTTGTGGCATCTAGCTGAAGCCATAACCCCGGTATTTAATGTCAAACTAAAGACGTATATTTGCAGTTAGGTGGTCGGCAAGTTTAAATGTTGACTAGTATTTATGGTAACAATATAAAGAAAAATTAAAGAAAGCCTGTAAGTATTGCTTGTACAAACTGACCATGTGAGTTAAACCAAATGTATTAAAAAAAAAAAAAAAAAAAAAAAAAACTTCTGTTCCACACACAAGTGTGGAGGGGCTCTAACTGTTCAGCCATTAGAAGCTAGAGAAATGCTTATGCACTAAAAGCTGCAGTTTTACTTTAGTGTATACTATGAATTTGGTGACTCCAAACATTGTGCTACCTTCATCCACTCTATTGATCAAATCCATGAAACCAGTGTAATAGCTGCTCCTCTTTTCTTGCAGTTTATCAATCACTTTTTGGAATTCTGTAGTCTGCAACTGTAGAACAAAGAGATAAAATATAAATTTCAGTACATGGGTGTAACCCATCTTTAATGAAACAATATAATAGTAGGGACTTCTGTTGAAAAAACTAAGAGCAATGAAGAGCAATCAATCATATAGCATACCTTTAATTATTTAGTGTGCTTAGACCAAATTACACATTATATGAATGGTAGCAATGCAAGGGAAGTGTTTCTCTACAGAGCATTGGCATTTTATTCAATGAGACAAACTATTCAGAGCATCCAATCAGAAATCATAGTTCTGCTATTTAACTACAGAAATAAAAAAAAAGTGTAAAACCTCTAAATCAAAGTATACTACCAAAAGTCCATTACAAGTAAAGGAGGTGAAAAAAGTTTAAAAAGCAAAAGTGTTGAAGAAGCTACGCACAATGCTTCCCAAACAATTGTATGTGTCTTTCCAGGTGAAACACTCAACCACTTCCTAGAGGTAAGTTAAGCTAGTTATACACTAGTAGTAGAAGTAGTAGAATTGAGTTAGTAATCTTTCGTTTTAAAAACATTGGTTCAATTTTCAGATTGTTAGCAAGGTCAAATTAATGTTCTTTTTTGACTACAGTGACAGTGAGAAGTTTTGAAGGAACCAGAAGGAAATTTTTTTCAGGAAATTACATTCATTCTAAAATCGAATGTTAAAAGCAACCAAAGTTTTGAAGTACTTTCAAATGAGATTCGCCAAAGTCATTAAATGTACTGAGAATTTTCGTACAAATAATACTATGAATATTCATACGAAAGTTTGTTCTGAAATCTACTAGTGTATGGCCAGCTTTAGGCCTCATTCAGACAGATAATGAAAACGGGAGGTTCAGCCATGTTTTTTTACACCTCCTTAATGCCTAGCTTTACTTCGATCCCACGGCAAATTTAAC
Organism: Pelophylax lessonae; assembly: GCF_965119305.1. Lineage (NCBI taxonomy): Eukaryota > Metazoa > Chordata > Amphibia > Anura > Ranidae > Pelophylax > Pelophylax lessonae. Next base: position 248,722,444 of record NC_138773.1, on the reverse strand, counting down.
TCAGCTTGTCAAGTTGACAGGCAGCACTGCCTGTCAAACTTGCCTATTGAAGTCAATGGGTCTGCCCCACAACCATGAGTTTGGCTTGCCGTTGCAGCATAATATTTCCATTCAAAATCGTTGTACACTAATATAAAGGGAGTCAAGAAACAGACGTTCAGGAAGAGTTGGCAGTATCACAACCTGAATGTCTAGAATGCTACTATTCTACCACCCTTTGAAAAGTGATCCAGCACAGATCACTTTTCAGGGCATGCAACCATCGGAACTTAGCCTAAAACTCACCAGTAGGGATGATCGAACTTTTGAAAAGTTCGGTTCGGCCAGAACATCCGAACTTCCCGAAAGTTCGGCCCGGATTTCAGAACCCCATTGAAATCAATGGGACCCGAACTTCGGTAATCAAAAAACACCATTTTTAAGCCCTAAAACCCAATAAATGCCCCTAAAAAGTCCCTAGGGTTCTGGGTCATGCCCCATTAACTATTAATCACACAAAAATAAAGTTCTTAAAAATTGTCATTTTTGATAAAAAAAGCCAATTATTGAAAAAAAAAAAAAAAGAGAGAGATTTTTTGATTTTGACTTTGGATTTAGTATCTGGGGGTCTAAAAAGTGTACATGTGAAGTTTCAGCTCTGTAGCATGTCCAGAACCATGAAAAAAAAAAAAGATAATTTTTCAGTAGAACAGGGATGTGGGACCCTCCTTTTACACCTATATGATCTTTTTTTCTGGTTCTGGACATGCTACAGAGCTGAAACTTCACAGGTACGCCTTTTAGACCCCCCAGACACAAAATCACACACAAAAAAGTTCTTAAAAATTGTCATTTTTGATAAAAAAGCCAATTATTGAAAAATTAAAAAAAAAAAAGGGATTTTTTGATTTTTACTTTGGATTTCGTATCTGGGGGGTCTAAAAGTGTACATGTGAAGTTTCAGCTCTGTAGCATGTCCAGAACCATAAAAAAAAAGATTGTTTGTATTAGAACACTTTCAGCTCAGGGGGTTGGCTTCTCTTCTCGGTTTTCACACCTTGCCGGTTTCAAAGCAGGCATTTTTTTGGGTTCTTTGCAGTCAGGAAAAACATCTGAACTTGTTTATAGTGGTACTGTGCACAAGTTCTGATGTTTTGCCTGCCTCCAAAAACCCCCAAAAAATGCCAGCAAAAACACACCTGGGCATTTTTTTTTTGACGCTAGCGTTTTTTTTGGCATTTTTTGGGGTTCTTTTGAGGCAGGCAAAACATCTGAACTTGTGTATAGTGGTATATATACACACATAATTATATGTATATAGACACCTAGCCATATATAGGTGTGATAGTAGCAGAAATATATTACTGTAAATGATTTCATTAGCGCAAGCATATATTTCTGCTACTATCACACCTATATATGTCTAGGGGTATATATACAGACATATATGTGTATATATACCCCCTATACACATATTCAGATGTCATGTCTGACATCAAACATGTCCTCAAAAAAGCACTGGCAGTGGCAGCCCCTGCAGCATGAAAAATGCTTGGCTGGTGAGAAGCCATATTCCTGTCCCGAAGCAACTCAGAGAAATGATCATTTCTCTATAGCGGTCACCCTGCTATGGAAGGGTTTTGTCACCCTTCCATAGCAGTCACTGTCAGTTAACCCTACACTACACTACGGTCCCTTTACACTTAACACTTTCCCTACAGAAACTAAATTTTTGAAGCTAACTTAAGTGTAAAGGAGCACTCTAACTACACTAGATATCCCTTTCCTCACACTAAAAATAGCTAAATGACACTTTGTAACACATTAGAACAGAACAGCATTCCACTCTCTTCCATGTCCCGTACAAGAATGCTAGGAATTTGGCGGGGGCGATCTTATATACTGGGGGGCGTATTCACTAATGATTGGTCTAGGGACCCCCTAGTCACTCCAATCACATTCCTAGCATTCTCCTGCCCCCTCAATTGTCTTTTGCTAATGGTTCTGGTCCAATCACGGGCTTTTAAAGCCCATTTCCTGAAGCATTGCATTTTGGTCGGTTCTGGTTGCAGAATTCCGAACTTTTTGGGCAAAAAGTTCTAAATTCGGCCGAACCTCGAACACCCAATGTTTGGGCCGAACCGATGGTGGACCCGAACCGTTCGATCATCCCTACTCACCAGAAGAAAATACCTGTTTTTAAAGAAGATCTAAATAGCACAAAGGTGTAACACATTTCTCCAATCTGGCACTGATTGCCATAAATCTTCATAATCAAATAGATTCCTATTTGATAAATCTGTGACATGAGGGGGCGCGGTCTCCTGATGATGTCATCGGGGGCCACGCCCCTAATGGCTATATAATAAGCTGCAGAGACCGGAGACCGGCATAATCACCGGAGACGTCGTCGGAGGAGGACCGGAGGAAGAAGAAGAGCCGACAGAAAAAGAGCAGAAGACCGGAGAGGAGAAGAAAAGAAGAGAGGACAGCAGAAGGGCGGACAGCAAAAGAGCAGAAGACCCCGGAGAGGAGAAGACAAGAAGAGCGGACAGCAAGAGAGCAGAAGACCGGAGAGGAGAAGACAAGAAGAGCCGGATGAAGATTTTTAATAAACTTTCCAAAACGTCTCCTGTCGTTATTTTCATACACTGCCTTTTATGTGGTGAATGAGTAGGGGTACAGTGTACCCCATACCCATTCACATAGGGAGGGGGTCCGGGATCTGGGGGACCCCCTTGTTAAAGGGGGCTTCCAGATTCCGATGAGCCCCCTGCCCGCAGACCCCCACAACCACCGGCCAGGGTTGTGGGGATGAGGCCCTTGTCCTCATCAACATGGGGGCAAGGTGCTTTGAGGTGGGGGGTGCAGAGCTCCCCCTGCCCCAAAGCACCAACACCCACCCATGTTGAGGGCATGTGGCCTGGTGTGGTCCAGGGGGGTGGGGCCGCTCGCTCGCCCCCCCCCTTTCCTGGCCTGCCGGGCTGCATGCTCGGATAAGGGTTTGGTATGGATTTTGGGGGGGACCCAAAAACGGCGTGGGGCTACCCTCAAATTCCATACCGGACCCGAAGGGCCTGGTTTGGAACCTGGGGGGACCCCCACGCAGCTTTTTTCCCATTTTTGGCGTGGAGTTCCCCCTCAAGATTCTCACAGTGCAGGTCGCGCCGCAAGTCGGATCCGACTTGCGGTGCGACTTCCATTCAAATCAATAGGCTCCCATAGGGAACCATTGATTTTGAATGGAGGCAGAAAAACGCTGCTAAAAGCAACGTGGCCAAATGTGCAATAACGCAAATGGAAAAAGCTACTGAAAGCACATTTAACAGCTGCTTTTTCCCGGCGTCAGAAATAGCTTTGCAGGACGTTTTTTCTAACGTCCCATGTACATGGAGCCTAACAGGAAGGTATGGCTAAAGCTTGTTTGGCCATACTTCTCATGTGGGTCATATTTCTGACCAGCAACTGGTTGAGCCTCCCAGCTCAAGGCCAGTGAGCGCTGGAGGGGCAGAGCAGAGAGTGATGATTGACAGTCAGTGCAGTTGCTCCAGAGCTTAGTGTATGAGCAGAAGCTCTGCTGACTTCCATCATCCAATCATATGCAAGCACAAATGCTGTTTTTTCATTTTTTTCTTTTCTTGCATTTGATTGGGTATTCTTTGCAAACTGAAGCTTTTCTTGTTTACTAAGTCCTGGAGCAACTGCACTTGCAGAGTACAAGTCTATTTGCCTTTAGTATATAAACCCCATTGTGAGAAAAAATGACAGATCCTGCACTGAAAAACAGCAGTGTTAAAAAAAATTGCACCAGAAGCTACTGATCAACATAGTTGAAACCTAGAACAAGTATGTGAGTAATTGAGAGAAGAGCACTGTTTCATTTTACACTGTTTGGTTTCTACCTGGTAATGAACACTAAGCAAGTTTTCTTTCTGCATTGTCCAAAACTCCAGCTCATCTGATGGGCCTGGATGTTCACCTTGTAGGATCTTCTGTGCAGAGTCTCGATTTAGAATATCAGTTATCTGATGAGTCCACTGGATTATCATTGTCTCTATGTAGTGAAGAGTGATTCTTTCATTGCGTGTCATGCTGATATGGGAATAAGAAAATAACTTAATATGGTGCTATTTATTTCATTGAGCATTTATACCCACAAAACAACTAAAAGCAAAAAACACCTTATTCTCCCCAGCCAAAGATGTTCTTTTGGCAAAGGATCCAATTTGTGTGTTTTTTTTTTTTACCAATCTAATATTGTCTGGTGGTTGCATTTATTTTGATCCATTCCTGTTTTGATGAATAAATGAACCCCTGACAGTTTTCCCCATCTATATCATATGATGTATATTTTAAATCTTCACAAAATGATGGGAAATCCCTTTTTTGTATGACTGATGTGAAGATGCAATGTATATGTAAAGCGCTGCGTAAATTGACAGCGCTATATAAGAACCTGAAATAAATAAATAAAATAAATATACAGATGGCACAAAAAGTTGTCCCTATTGGAATATTTCATTTCACCTCCTCTTCTGGTGAGAGCTGTAGAATTTTGGATTCTCTTTCATTTTCTGTCCCTGTGACAATGGTCACCGGCACAAACACAGAGAGAAAATCTTTCCAGTAGGGTCACAGACAGCAATAAAAAGCCTAAGGGACATTTTAACCTTTCTCTCCAAAACTAACAAAAGAAGTTTTGGTGTTAGCAACAATTTCAATAAAATGTAATGACATTTCTAGTCCAGTTGTGACCTGCAACTGAAACTAAAGATGCCCTCTATATCAATTTTCACTTTTCAGCTTAGGCTACATGCATACACCACACATCTTTTGGTGTTGTCTCCAGCAAAATTCACCTTCCATAGAGAGTGATATTAATGCTCTAAAAATGCACTGCATGAAAAAACGCACAGGTGTCAGTGTAGCTCAATCTATTTTTCTCAAACATGAAGTCTAAATAAAAACATTTTACCTATATTGACATACAGACCACATAGCCCCAAGTAAAGGGTACAGGACATTCAACAAAATGTTGGTAAAATGAAACCACTTCATTCTGTAATTTTATTGCTTGACCATAAATTAATTGTAAAGATGCACAGACTTTTATGGATAAAGAGACATCAAAGGAAATATTTTCTGCATTTCGCAAAAAAGTGTTTAATTATAAGAATATGGGTACAGGCCCGCCAAAAGTAGAACCCACTCACTCTAACAAACAACAAGGGATTCTTGGTCATAAATAGATAATTTAGCAAAATCCTAGAGCACTGAAATCCAATGACAATAGCATGTTGGGGTATCTAGAGACTAAAGCAGGTTTCCTATGTAACTAGTGGTAGGTAAAATTTAACGGGTGTTATGTTTTTACTAAGACCTCCTACATAGCAGAGGTTACACAGATTGCAGTATGTTAGAATCCCAGGTCATGGTTCTCAGGGTTGCCCTACTGGCACGATAAAGGCATGCCAGGTAGACATATGATACATAGAGAAGCAGATTGGGACAGGGGGTAGACAAAGATCAGGCCAATGTCATTATCAGGTTAGCAGGCAGTTCAGATGAACATAATAGGATATAATGTCCATAGTCATACCATCATATGTATAATTAGTATGTTACCCTTAGACGGTAGGTGTTCCTTTTACCACAATCACCGGGACCTCAATAAATAAAAATGAGGTGCAGGTGGAATCCTTCTATCCCCACAAAGAAGGTGAAATCCTTCTATCCCCACAAATCCCTCACCTTCCCCTCTGTCCCTCGCCTTTTTTTCTAGCTCATTGTATTTGTTTATATACAGTAGTTTGGTTTGGTTTAGGTTTGCTTCACTGTCATGTTTCTTTTTCAATTTTGCTTGGCTTATGGCCTCCTGGTGTTGAATAGGTGTTGTTTGTATTATTAAGCTTCATTGTAATCATATTCAGTCTGATTTCAGTTCCATAAGTTCGGCTACACTAAACTGGTCATTACTACTGCCGCTGGATACCTGCACCCACTATCCCTTACGCTATCCTCCTCTTTTGGACTAAAACAATAGACCTCACATGTCTAAACACTTAATTAGAAAACCCTTGACTTTGTATTATCTCACCCCTGCACTCCTTGCAACCTTTCCAACACTCCTTTTCCTGAGAGTTCCGTATCAGCACACTTGGGTGAGGCCCCGCCCACCCCCTACGTGATCAAGAAATATCTATTTAATTTTCAGCTCACCTCAGCCTTTTTACCTCTTATGGTCAGGACAAGTGGCATCTCCCTTCCTAGCTGGTCTAATTGCTGGCTGTTCATCCATATCTGGCCTGCTGCTGGACACAGTCCCTGCTTTTTCTGCTAACAGCACTTCTGACAGGGAGCCCCACTGCTGGTCCTCAGGGTGGCATCATGTTGTGTTTAACCACTTGCCGACCGCCCCATGCAGATTTACTGTGGCAGGGTGTCTCAGCTGTGCATAATCACGTAGATCTACGTGATTATGTACACGTGGTTTTGGCAGCGTGCGCGCCAATTTTTTGTTGGGAATGTTTTATAGCAGAAAGTAGAAAATATTGGTGTTTTTTCAAAACTGATGCTCTTTTTCTGTTTATAGCGCAAAAACAAAAAACCGCAGAGGTAATCAAATAACACCAAAAGAAAGCTCTATTTGTGTGGAAAAAAGGACACTAATTGTATTTGGGTACAGCGTTGCATGGCCGCGGAAGTGTCAGTTAAAACAACACAGTGCCGAATCGCAAAAAATGGCCTGGTCATTAAGGGGGTAAAACCTTCCGGGGCTGAAGTGGTTAAAAAGCCAGATTGTGGGGTGCTGGGGTGGCTTGCTGTGGCTCTCTTGCGGCCACTGTTGGAAGGCTGATCCCTTCTATGGCAGCTACCCACTGGTGCCTCGGGTGGCTGCTGATGGATGGCTGGGTCCGTTCAGTGGCAGCGGCTTGTTGGGGCACTGTAGTGGCTGGCAGATCGCTGTGTCTGCTGCTAGGGACGAGCCGCACTCGATCCCTGCTCTTTTCTGTACTTCCAGGATTGAGATGCGGGCCAGCATGGAGTGCACGCTGGAGGTCTCTGCTCTGGGCATATGCAGAGCATACCTCCCAATCGTCCCGGATTCTGCGGGACTGTCCCGAGACTGCAAGTAAGTCCCAGGGTCCCGCAGATCTGTGCTGGTGTCCCAGAATAAGTTTGGGCACTAGGCTGCAGTCAGTGAAATTTTCCACAACGAATGCAATGTATGCTCTCACACACTGCACCTAGGGATGATTTCTGTCAGCAGGGGCACCAACTGCTTCTTTCCCATGCCTTAATCTTTTTTGCAGCCATATGTTGCTAGGACCGCTGACGTTTTGCAGGCAGGCAAAACTCCACCTCCAAGTTCCGCCCCCCCCCCCCCAGTTCCGACTCCTACTTCCTAGCTCCCAGTGGCTCCTGGCAGGTAAGGTAATGGCACACAGGGCCGGGACAAGATGGAGTGGTAGTAGTGCAGTGCAGAGCAGCAAAAGTGTTTTTTTGGGAGGAGTGTGGTCTGCCTTGGTCAGTCACACCACCAGAATTGATATCTCAACCTTTGCAGCTGCGCCTGTCTCTGCTTTCTGCCTGGCTCCTGTTACAGGAGCTAACATACAGATCCTCTCAAAGTCCGGGAACTGCAGGCATCTCTCTGGGGGTGGGTTGCGGGGGCAGGGCGATGAAGTAGTCTAAACCACCAGGAGCCCCAGAGAGTGGAAATCTCCCATGCTGCTGAAGTCTATGAATTTAGTGAGGAGGGAGGGGGGAGTTCTGTACACTTTGAGAGACTAAGGTGGGGGGAAAGAGGGACTGATTGTGCCATGCAATGTGCAATGTGATCTGTGCCTTCCATGTAATGTGCAATGCGATCTGTGCCTTCCATGTAATGTGCAATGCGATCTGTGCCTTCCATGTAACGTGCATTGCTGTCTGTTTCTTCCATGTAACGTGCATTGAGGTCTGTGCCTTCCATGTAATGTGCCATGCTGTGACATGCTGTATCTGGTGGCAGGCAATGGTGGCAAGTGATATGCTCAGGGCTCCCAGTGATTCTGCATTATGATGAGTTCAGTTATTTAATTTTATTTATTTTATTTATAGAAATGTAGCAGGATTTCCAGGCATTGGGCCTGATGTGGGTCTGCCATTGTTACCGGTAACACTTCCAACACATTTAAGTTGAAAACCCAAGTATGAGAGCTGAGACAATGACCATTCCGGCATCTTTGGTTGTTTTGTTTATTTTGTAATGGGGATGGGAGAAGGGAATGAGTGGGATACTCCTCTGGCTCAACTAGGTTTAACTGGGACACTTTGTAGAAAAATGCCTGTTAGCGCTGTCCTGACGCCAGCTGTATGCCGACCAACACTCCCTGGCGCTTGAAAATACTGTTTTGCTGAAATGTGCTGAAACTTCGACTTTAACTCCTTGGTTAACTCAGAAGATCCAGGACTATAGTAACACTTGACTCTTGGCACTCTGTCTAGCTCAAAAGTCCTGCAAATGGCTCCCTCCAGCCCTTCACTGACTGTGGTAGCTCCTTGTAACTGCTTGTGCTGCTGCAACCCTAATACTGTACACTGCACACTGTACACTTGACTCTTCAGGGCCCAACCGCTGGCGCCCCCTCTACACTTTCAGGGCCCTCTAACTAGGCATCCCCTCTGACACTTCAGGGTCCTCTCACTAGGCAACCCCTTGACACTAGCTCACTCTTGGATCCCTGGGACCTTCACCGGAGTGGTCCCCTCTACACCAGGCAGACCCTCAGGGGCAATTCACAGTACTCACGAACTTGGAATGCTTTCCTGGAACTGAACCCCTCTATCTCCACTGGTCCTCGGCACATTGGATCTTCTCTGCAGATCAGCTCAGCTCTCTCTGTACTCTCAGGCAACCACCCGAGACACCCGATCCTTCTGACAGGAGGAGAGACAGCCGTACTCTCCCTCCTGGGACTCTGCTTCCCACCAAAGACACTGCGTCATGCGTTCCCCTTAAACTTATACCCACTCCCAGAATCCTCTGCAGCAGAATCTGCCTTCTGGGGTAGATACAGGCCTGAATGGGCCTCTGATTGGGTTTCCTCCACTGCCCAATGAGAATCCTCTAATGGAGCCAGTGGGGAGACTCCCCTCTTAGCAGCCACACCTGGGAGACATGACAGCCCAGCTGAAAATCATGGCCCTGCTGTTAGGCAGACAAGGCCCACTATACTTTGCCTAGCACCTACCTTGTAGGGTGCTACAGAAATAATGCGTTTCAATCATCCTGACACCATATGAACTATGGTGTCGTGATAATTAAAGCGCTAAAAGCAGCCATTGCCCCAACAAATCACACACGGCCAACACCCCCCACGGAACTGGTCACCGGTGTCAAAAAGGCTGATGTACACTATATTCTACATTACATACTTCTGACCTAAGTATTCATTGTCTTAACAGAAGCTGATTTGGCCACGCCCATTTTTTTGCAGAGGCTTACGTAGCATGCCGCAGGTCTTTACCTCAGTCAAGTGTCCCTCATTCTTAAGTTCAAAAGTTGGGAGGTATGGCAGAGCCACCCTATCAATCAGTGGAGGGGGAGGTGAAGCCAGGCTTAAGGGAGCCAAATTTTATGATGCTTCTGCCTAAGAAGCATCTACTGCTACTGCTGTGCACTGTGTATGCTCTGTGCAGTCTGCCTGTGCCTGCTGTGCTCCTCCCCCCAGGTATTACTTGCAACTGCAAGGTTTAATCCTGTATGTTGCCTGCTGTATTTGTTTGACTTTTTCTCATGCTGGTTCTTCGTTTTTATTACAGCAGGACCAACATGCCTACCCCCTCTAAAGATCAGCGCTCACAAAGAAGGTAGGGGAGATGTCAATGGATGCATTTCTAATGACCCCGATATTTCCCGTCTAATTCCTCATGCCTGTCTGTGCTATCCCAGCTCCTTAGGTCTCTGTTATGGTTCTTCTCGGCGATAAGAAGAAAAAAGCCCGGGAAGGAATAGGAGACATTCAACCTCATGTGAAGACCAACGCTCCCGCAGAAGGACAGATGCTTCTCATTCCCATTCTGCCTCGAGGTGTTAGCTCTCTGCGTCACGATACCGCAGAGACTCACATCATCAGCAGCCCAGACCAGGAGGATAGTGGGCTTTCCCTAAAAGGGCCATGCCAAGCAAGACAGCTTGTGAGGATTGCTTCAAAGAAGCAACCAAAGACCAAGAACCTGATAAAAAGGAAATGGTGTCACTGATGAAGCAGGCGTTTGAAGAAACACTAAAGACAGTTGCATCACAGACGCAGGCTTCAGCTGCTCCAGTTCCATCTACCTCACGCTCCTTATCACCTCAAGTGCCTCCAGCCACTCAGGTGAATCCAGAGGCACAGGGTCCTTTGGCTTCAAATGCAGCTTTTTCTGAAGAGGAGGATTACCAGTATGATGGTTTTGACTTCACCCTAGTCCAACCTTTTGTAAAGGAAGTTAGGCTCACGTGTGCGTTTCACGTGTTTCACTTGAAAGGTAAAACATACCCCATTAAGGAATTCCATATGTGCTCATCCGAATATGTAGTCTATTGTCTATCATGTTCATGTGGCTTCTCCTATGTCGGTCGGACCATAAGGACATTACAAAAATGGTTCGGCGAGCATCGCTGTTTTATCACTGAGGGCAAAGAAATATACAGTGTGCCCAGACACTTCTTGGAACATCACGCCAAGTCCACTGAAGGCTTGAGGGTCTGGGTTATTGAGGCCATGTCCAGAGATCTCCCCCAGGCCGAGCGTTTTCGGAAGCTGTGCCAGAGGGAGACCTACTGGATTTATTCTTTGGATGTTTTGTCTCCGGGGGGGCTTAATGAGGAGCTGGAAGTAAATACACTGTTATAGCTGTCAAATTCACTTTTTTTATATAGTCATTTTGAATGTTTCTTCCTGGTTCACCTATATCCCATATACAGATAGTGGAGACTTTATTAACATGTATCTGTACTTGTAACTGCAAGTCCATATAGCTTATATTCATATACCCCACACGCATATAGTGCTGTTTATCCATTTATTCATTATTGGTTGCATAAAATCCATATTTGTCATCTATACAATATCATGTTTCCCTTGATTTAATGTGCGCCCTCTGCTGGTCATTCTTATATACATACTACACGTATACATATACATATTTGCACTATTTTAAATAGTCCTTTATATATTCATTGTCTGCCCTCTCATTTATTATTATTTTTCTTCTTCCCCCCCCCCCCATTGTTTTGTATGTGCCTTACTGGCATCTGTAGTTCCACTGGCCCCCCTTCATTCTTTTGTGTTCTTTTGTCTTTTTTGTGCCACTTAACTGACATTCTTTCATATTTTCAATAATTCCATTTCACTGTACCATTCCCCTCAGTATGTATTTTTTTCACATATAATTTTATTTAGTATTATTTAGTATCTATATTTATTCATCGCCTTTTACCTATGCCTTTTATGTATAAATCTACATTCCGAGCTGCTGCTGTCCCAGTTCCCGCCCATGGTCCTGCCTATGACCTTGCCCCCAGTGGTATATAAAGACACGGCCATGTGTCTGAGTTATTGGCATTAAGAAGGAGCCAGTCGACGCTCTGAAACGCATACCCCCCCATTTGACATCACTTCCTGGCATTTGTGTTCCACGCTGGTCCCGGCTGCACGGCCGTCCTTCCTGGTTCTTTCTCCTGCGGCCCCCCTCTGCTGGTCGGTTGGGATCTTCACCATCAGGCTGCACATTGGACCACCCCTGGGACCACCTGTCACTGGATTCCTTGCCACATCCTATGATGAGCCTGGTTTATTTTAATGCTAGTAAGTGCATTTTTATCCTTTGGCAATAAAAGTATTTTTTTTTCTGCACTTAGAGGTGCCTTCTGTTTGTTTTCTTTCGCTCCACCTGTGTTCCAGCCGTTTCTTCTGTCTATGTCTGACGTCCAAACCGGCAATTCCTGTATAATACATGCTGATCCCTGTCTTCTTTGATGTAGGTGGAGTACAACCTTCTTTTTTAAATAAATGATTTGATATACATACACCATGAGAGTGTTTCTTCCTCTCCCTCTCTATATGGCAACACTGGAGCTTTGAATAGGTTATTTATATACATATTGAATGGATGAAAGCAGCGGTTTGAAATCATTCCTGTGACCTCAAGTACGACATCTCGGATTTTCCCATATGCCCAATTTGACTCCCTGTAAAAGGGATCAATTAAGTCTGGTGAGTGTATAGTGCATTTGCATGCTGGTGGAGAGGAACCTTTCCTATACTCCTATACTCACTGAGGATGCTAGTCACGCGTAGGATTATATATGGACTTCACAATCTTTATGTATTTTTTATAATTTAAATGAAGATGTATTTATTTATTTGTCTATTCACTATTGTTTATTCACTATGGTGATATGCATTTTATGATGTAAGAGCGCGGTTTCTTTGTTTCTTTTTACGGTATATGTGTTTTTTACACTTTAAAACCTGCAGCTCTTTATTGTACTTTATTTGTTTTTTGGTTATTGATTTACGCAGGTTTAGAACCTATTGGGTTCCTATATTTTCTCATTAGCCTCTATTTCTAAGGCCATAGAGGGCCTGGATTCAGAAATCGGAAATGGCGGTGGAGAATGATCTAGCCCTAGCCTCATTCGCCAGTTTGAAGCTAACAGCTCCTTTTATGGCTGAGGCATCTATTGATCTGTTTAGGATGTTGGCCAAAGTTATGCTAAATGCAGTAACTGCCAGAAGAGCCCTATGGCTGAGACCCTGGGTGGCTGACCTAGCATCCAAACAGGAATGGTGTAAGATACCATTTGAGGGAAAATCCATTTTTGGAAACAAGTTAGACACAACTATTGCTAAGGCAACTGGTGGAAAATCAGGGTTTATTCCACAGCATCAAAGGTTGCTTCGCTGGAGAGGTGCAGCTTTTAGAAATTCAACAAGAACCAGAGGCAGAAACGCTAAGTCTTACAGGCCAGGAAGGGAATGTCGGCAATGGCCGAACTCTTTTTGACTATCTACCAACTTACATTTGTCATGTAGGGGCCAGGTTATTCAAGCTTTGTCAAGTGTGGGCACAAAATATAAAGGAACCTTGGGTGATTTCTACCATCAGGTACAGTCACAGCTGGAAGTTCCTCAAACATCCTCGCAGAATTTTTGTCTCAACGAAGATGCCTTCATCAAAGAAAAAACAGGATGTCTTTTGGGAGCACATAGAAACCCTCCTGAAAACAGGGGGCGATAATCGCCGTCCCCCAGCAAGAGGGTTTTTCTGGAATCTGCTCGCCTCTGTTCTTGGTGCAGAAAAAGTTAGGGGCTGGGAAGCCAGGGATAACCCTCAGGGGTCTCAAAAGGTTCATCAAGAAGGATCTATTCAAGATGTAATCGCTGAAAACTATCCTGAAGGTCATTCAGCCAGGAGATTGTCTTCTGTCAGTGGACCTCAAGAATGCTTATTTCCAGGTGCCAGTTGCTCCGATCTGTCAGAGGTTTCTATGGTTCGCAGGGGGAAAGCTCCACTTCCAGTTTGTATACCTGCCCTTTGGGCTGACCACATCTCCTAGAGTATTCACAAAGATCTTTGTGGCCCTGGTGGCATACCTGAGGTAGCAGGGCATCCGAATAGATCATTATTTGGACGACATTCTTCCCCTAAATCAAGACAAGGACACACTCCTGGCACACCGGAAGATAACCATGTTGACAATGGAAAGCTTTGGTTGGCTGATCAATAAAGAGAAAAGTCACCTTGTGTCCACTCAGTCTCTGGTGTACCTAGGTGCAAAAGTAGATACTCTAATGGTGTCATTACAGGAAGACAAGATGTCCTGCATCCTAAATACGATGTCAGCAGCTCGAAAGAAGTTGTACCTGCCACTTCTCCGTATGATGACCTCAACCATTCCGATGAACAAATGGGCACAATGGATCTCATGCCCTTTCAAACTGGTCTCCTAGAACAATGGAGGAACAATGGAGGTCGGAGGACCTTGGGCAGAAAATCCAAATCACATCCCGGATGAGGTCATAACATCAGGCAGAAGAGTATCTGAGCTAGCAGCCTTGGCATTTGAAGAATGCTTCCTCTCTTTCTTTCCAGATAGAGTGGTGCTTAGGTCGATGCTGGGATTTGTACCAAATGCTCCCAATGTTCCTCTCAGGGAATTCCCAAGAACCAAATCCGCTTGATGTCGGCCATTCATTGAAGGCCTATTTGGACGCTACGGCCGATCTCAGAACACCAAACCATCTCTTCATCATCCCTAATGGTCCTCGTCCTCGAAAGGGCCTGAGGGATTCTGGTAGAGTGATCGCCTCAAGGCTATCTCTTTGGCTTACAGAGCAAGGGGTTTGTCTGTGCGTGAGGGTGTCACAGTGCATTCCACTATAGGGGTCTCAACCTCCTGGGCAGCAGCGGGACAAGTTTCTCTGGAAACTATATGCAAGGCAGCCACATGGACTTTTATGCATACCTTTATGATGCCTTATTGTATAGAGCCTGTGGCTCTGACTACTGTGAATTTTGACAGGAGTGTTTTGGCTTTTGCTTCCAGTAAAAATTTAATTGTCAAGCATTACCCTCCCGTGTGTGGCTAGTTAATTCCCAGCTGTGCTGAAATGGAGCTGTTAGGAAAACGGAAAATTGTTTTACAAATACTTACTTTAATTTTCCTTTCCTGAAGGGGCTCCATGGCAGCACAATTCCCACCCAGTTACCCCCAGTACGAGTTATGCAACACTGAGGTTGAGGTTGTAGATATGTTCTGATCACCTCTCCCAGCTGTGCTGCCCGTGGAGCCCATCAGGAAAGGAAAATTATGGTAAAAGTATTTGTAATTCAATTTTCCATTTTCCTTTCTCTGATCACAACCTCATGAGCATTTAGGCTTTTCCTGTCTTCAACCTCCTATTCCTCCATCCTTTAAACAATTATCAATAGAAACCTTTGCTATTTCTTTTGTCTGTTTTGCAAGGGACTACCTCTATGGCAAAATCTCACCCTTGTCCTGCTCCAACCTGGCAACATCTGTCTATATCAGTTCACTATTATCCTCCCTGGACACACTCACTTGCCTTACTACACACAGAATTAAGCCCTATCAGCTACAACCTTGCCAAACAGAAGACACCAGAATTCTCAAAAGATATAGTTGCGCTCTTGAGCAATTGTGGTGTAAAACTGAAAATATAGTTCCTGCTTCCACACTGCCAAACAAATCTATTTGATTGCTCTCATTAACACCCTCCAATCAATTCCTTGTCAACATTTTTTCTACAATTTAGGCTGGGCTCACACTTATTCAATTGCAGACATCGCATGTGATTCCCACTGCATTGCTGTGCACATCACATGCAATGCCTGTGCAATGCAAACAATGCAGTTTGTATGGCTGAAATCGCATTCAGACCAAAAAGGTGCTATGGGTTTTTTGTCCGCACTGGAATCGGATCGCATGGGTGTTCATACCCATGTGATCCGATTCCCTCCGATTCTACAGTTCGCACTGCATTCTGCAAACCGTTCTGCAAATTAACTTTATATTGACACCCTCAGCAGTTTACAGAGCGCAGCGTGAACTGCCTGCAAGTATAATGCGGTGCGGGAACCCACACAGGAATCACTGTGGTTCTCAGCCTAACCCAGCCTAACTTTCTGTTTCATTCTCCACTGCCTTTACCTGCTAATTCACTCTTTTCAGGAGACTGGCAATCATTTAGAATACAGATTGAAGCAATTTGTGATGAGATCTCCACTTTCCAGTTATCTCCACCTAACATGCCATGTCCAACTCCACATTCAATACTTTCCTCTTTAACCACTTTACCACCGGAGGATTTTGCTGTCTTCTGTCTTGCGATTCGGCGCTGTGCGACTTCAACTGACAATTGCGCGGGCGTGCGACGCCGTACCCAAACAAAATTTACGTCCTTTTTTTCCCACAAACAGAGCTTTCTTTTGGTGGTATTTGATCACCTGTGCGATTTTTACTTTTTGCGCTATAAACAAAAAAAGAGCGTTTATTTTGAAAAAATAACAATATTTTTAACATTTTTTTATATGAAATTCCCCCCAAAAAAGATGTAAAAACCAATTTTTTAAAAAATTTTTGGCCAATTTGTTTTCTGCTACCTATGTTTGGTAAAAAAAAATCACAATAAGCGTATTTTGATTGGTTTGCGCAAAAGTTATTGCGTTTACTAACAAAGGGAAAGATTTCTGTCATTTTTGGTGTTTTTTTTTTTAACGCGTAATGGCGGCGATCTGCGATTTTTTTTGTGGGACTGCGACATTGCGGCGGACAGATCGGACCCTTGAATGACATTTTTGACACTTTTGGGGGTACCAGTGACATTACTGCAGTAATCAGTGCTATATATATGCACTGTTACTGTAAAAATGACACTGGCAGGGAAGGGGTTAATTTTATTGGAGAGGGAGGGGTTAATGTATGCCTGGTGCTTACTGACGTGTGTGGGGGGAGGTGACTGAGTGAGTTATGGACAGATCGGATGTCCAGCTATGCTGAACAGTCCGATCTGTCACTCCCTGTCACTATGGATCTCCACACTAGATCCCCGGCGATCGGGGCAGAGCAGCTCCTCCCCTGGCCCGACTCCCGCTGTGAATGAAAACAGCGGGAGCGAGCCTCCGGCAGCGCGCAAGCGCCGCCCAGAAGGGGGAGTGTCTGACGACGTTAATACTACGTCGTCAGACGATAACGAACCACTTTGCCGCAGTAGTACTACCGTACTCGGTCGGCAAGTGGTTAAAAATCCTGTTACCATAAAGAAGGTTGTAAACTCTTTTGTAATGCCCACCTAATCCTCTAGCTCACATCCTCAATTGCTCTATCTCTACTGGTATCTTCCCCAACCCTCTAAAATATGCACTGGTCACCTCCAACTGGATCCCACAACCTAAACAACCTAGATCCCATCTCCTTGCTCCCATTTATCTCCAAACTCTTAAAACGATTAATCTACAACTAAATGAGCAACCACCTCCATGATAACAGCCTTCTTGACCCCTTTTAGTCTAGATTTTGCCTGCAAAACTCCACAGAAACTGCCCTCCTAAAACCTATCAAGCATCCTCTGATATCCTCTATTCTCTGCATAAATTTCCTCCCTGGGTCAGCTGATATCTCACCACGGCTTACAAAACCGTTTCTATGCTGATGACACCCAAATCTATCTCTCTACTTCCCTGCTCATCCTGTCAGTCTCCTCACACACCACTGATTTACTGATGGACAAACTGAGCTCACAATATTCCCTCTCCCCCATTCTATCGCCTCTGACGTCT
Source organism: Pelophylax lessonae (assembly GCF_965119305.1). Lineage (NCBI taxonomy): Eukaryota > Metazoa > Chordata > Amphibia > Anura > Ranidae > Pelophylax > Pelophylax lessonae. The sequence goes on along the minus strand of NC_138773.1, from coordinate 248,705,131 downwards.
CCTTAAAGATTAATGGCACTACTATTAGACATGTGCATTACTCTAGTAATTTCGTTTTGTTAAATTCGGTTTATTCGTTCAATTTGTATTCAGAATTCGTATTTAGAATTCATATTCTGATTTCGTTTTATGTCTTTTTCAAATTTTCTTTGAATTTACCGATTTTTTTTTTTTTTCAATTCAAAATATTCAAATCAACAAATTTCAAATCAGTTTAACAGAAAATTTTTGATTTTTTTTTTCAGTTCGAATGCGGCAAAGTGAACAAACAAAAGAAAAATCTTTTATAGAAACAAACAAAAGAAAAATCTTTCTATAAACTTCACTTATACTGTATTTCCGATATTCGGACATTACCGAATCTCCGAATACCGAAAAATTTGTCTGAATATTTATTCCAAACGAAAGGAGCCGCACATGTCTAATTACTATCAGTATCTCCCATTCACGCCAGGATGCTAAAAATAATCCTAAACTCTGACCTCTCTTTTCAGCCCCACATCCAATCATTGTCCAAATCTACACCCCTTCTTAACCAACAACACCACAAAGCTGCTAATTGACTCCCTGGTTATCGCTTGCCTCAACTACTGAAGCTTCCTCCTGATTGGCCTACCTTTACATATGCTATCCCTCTTTAGTCTATCACGAATGCCGCTGCCAGACGTATCCATCTTACCAATAACTTAGTGTCTGCTACCTCTCTCCAATCCCTCCAATTGTTTCCGCTTGCCCAATGAAAAAGTTTCAAAATACTTACAACTACATGCCATCAGCCATCCGCAACTCCGCAATATGTCATCCGCCATCTACAACTCTGCCCTCAGCTACATTATCAACCCTGTCCTAAAATATCAAACTGTTCTCTTTGCTCCTGACAAGACCTCCAGCTCCCCTGTTACCTCGTCGCCTTTCCAGAGCCTCTCCTACCCTCTGGAAATGCCTTACCCCAATCTGTGCAGTTAACTCCTATCTCATCCGGCAGGCCTATTCCTCCACCCATTAAACTGTACTTTCACATTCTCCAACAGCTCATCCCTCATTTATTATCTTTTGTATCACTTGACCCTCCCTTTTAGAATGTAAGCTCCCACATGCAGGGCCCTCTGATCTCTCTCGTATTGAATTACATTGTGACTGTCCTGTCTCCCTTTATTTTGTAAAGCCCTGTGCAAACTGTTGGCTCTATATAAATCCTGAAAAATAATAAGGATACCAGTATCCTGTGGTGACTGGGGGAAAGGGTGCACCAACATTCTAAGGTTAACAGGATTAGAAAACAGATACGATTAGCTGGGTGGCAAACTGGCCAAACTTTATTCACGCTATAGTCACACATAGACTTATTAATCAATTAAAGTTAAAGGAATTCTTAAATAGACGCCAAAAGACATTTGTAATAATCAGAATCTTTACTTTTTGAATCACTATAATAGTGCAGCCTTAGGCTCCATGCACACTGGGCTTAAAAAAATGCCAGTTCCTTTGGCAGAAGAAACGTTTATATAGAGCTTTTTTTGTACATAGGTTAGACGAGTTTAGGAGAGTTTTGCGTTTTTTTCTGCCAGAAAGCTCCAATCAGAAACGCAAACCAGAAGGGTTTTTTCCTGCCTCTAAACGTTGAGCTCAAGATATGCCTGTAATCTTCCTAATGTGCATGGACACATAGGATAGCATTGAGCTGCTTCAACAGGCAAAACACAAAACTCCTGCAGTAGCAGCGGTTTTTAAACAAGTCTGCATGGAGCCTTAGCTCTCAAAGATTGCTCGATTTTTTTTATTATTGCATGTATTCACGCCACGTCAGTGCAGTAATGTTAGGTTTAAATACTTTTCGATCAATGCTGGTAAAAGAAACCAATCACATAACAAAACCACTGTCTAAATTCTATTAAAGAAAATTAAAGGATTTGTTGATTGACAGTTTCACCCTCTAGCAGCCTAGGCCACATGTCAGTCATTAGCCCTGAGCTCAGAAAAACTACAGATCAGCCTAGATGGATTCCTTATAGCCTGACATATTTGCTGTGACCAGGAGGTCTAAATAACAGAACATACACCTAGCCCAGAAAGGTAAGGCTGTGCTTCTATAACCTTTTAAAGGGAAATGTTACAGATGATGGTTTTTAAGTACCCCCATGAATTGCTAGGACAAGGCACAAGTGAATGAAAATCAATGAAACAGTCTAAAGCTGAATACAAGTAAGGTTGCCACCAGGGTTGGTGCAAGGATTTTTGACACCCTAGGCAAAACCAAATTTTGCCATCCCACCCCCCCCCCTTGACTTTGCCCCTGACTCTACCCCCTTTGCCTTGCCCATGTATCAGTGGACACATTAATATTCACCAGTATTGATGTCAGTGAACGCATTAATAACCCCCAGCATTGATGTCAGTGAACGCATTAATAACCCCCAGCATTGATGTCAGTGAACGCATTATTAAACCCCCAGCATTGATGTAAGTAGACGCATTAATAACCCCCCAGCATTGATGTCAGTGAACGCATTAAAGAACCCCAGCATTAGTGTCAGTGGAAGCATTAAAGACCCTCGTTTTAGTAAATCAACACCAATGTCTTTTGGAGACCCATAAGGGTGCAGCGAGGAAATTTAGATCTAATGGGTCAAAAGCAGGTCTTCAAGGCTGAGAATAACCCTTGGGTTACACCAATCGCTGATCAATACCAGTTGGGGATGTCAGAGGATGCATTAATAACCCCCAGCACAGGTGTCAGTATTATTAACCCCCCCCCCCCACATTGGTATTCAGTGGCATTGAAATTTAACCCCTTCCATGACAGCCAATGTGGGGGAGGGGTGGGCGGTCAGATGGGTGGGTGGCAGGGCTTCTGATAGGGGGCCCCACACAGGGAGGGGGATTAGTGACAGATGACAACTGTGTCTCTCTTCCTCCAGCAGATGAAAGCTGGCCTGGTCTCCCCCTCTCCTTGCTGCCCCAGCTTTCAGCTGCTAGAGGAAGAACTGCATAGTGCCAATATTGTACTACTGCAGAACTTGATCCAGTGTGGTGCGCTCTAAGCACCAATTAAATGTAAGTGCGTCATACTCAGTTTTAATAAAGCAGTTTTTACCATACAATATTGGCACTATGGTATTTCTCTTCCCCTATGTACAAGTCATCCCTAAGGGACCCTGAGGGACCCGAGTATAACGCCATCAGTGGAGGAGCAGCAGCCCAGCCATCACCAGATTTTGGATAGCTTACAAGGCTCCCATTGACCAAGCTTAAGTGTAAGGTCACACGCAGTGAGGTGAGGCACCCACCCGAGGGGGGAATCGCACCGTGATTGTGTGTTTCACTAGGATGATCCCAAACACCAGTGATTGGGACCCCTACCACCACATAGGAGCACTTTATATGGACAATTTTTAAAATAGATTGTTTATATTATTTCTCACATAATAGCTTATTCTGCACGAATATATTGCACTGTGTTATTTGACATGCAATTTGTAATTTACACATATCTGGCCACTATTTAGAGCCAGCTTTTGAATTTCAGTTATAACACTGTTATATGTAGGTTTTACCTCCCCATTGGGAGATTATTGATTTAGCAAGAATTCAAGCACACCAGGCCCAGATCCACTGCAATACACAATTTTTTCTCATTTTCCATTTATACTTTCACTTATTTATTCACTTTAAATTGTTCTACAGGTGATTCTAATTGATAGCAGCGCATAGAGACACATAGGTTTGCGCAGCACACAAACACATTTTATTTATTTTTTATACACTCTTATTAGAGGAGTGAACCGTGCTAGCAGAATTACCACCATAGATTGCGCACAGTCACACTTAGCATTATTGGCTCTAATGTTAGCTCTGCTAGGTGAGCTTGTTATCTCTGCAGTTATCCCTGCAGTTCTTTCTATACTCCTTGTCCCAGCCTGTATATTTTTTTTATCTCTCTCCCCCTTTGCCCTGTCTTCCTTACACAGTCACAGCTGATCAGCTGCATTTCCATAGGGTGAAGAGTTTACTGCTACAGCGGTTCCATAGCTGCCTTTTATCTTGTCCCAGTGCAGTTTAGTGTGCTTTGTGTAGCTGGGCATCCCACTCCTCTCCCCCAGACTGCTTCCTGACCTGTGCAACTTTGCTTCTTCTCCCCAACACTGTCAGAAAAATTAGCCAGAGAGAATCATGGTGGATCCATAAAACAAAAGTACTTATCCCTGGAGGGCTTAAGATAGAATTGGATCCATTTGAGGATGCCCCACAGATGCTCAATAAGGTTTAGGTCTGGAGACATGCTTGGCCAGTCCATCACCTTTACCCTCAGCTTCTTTAGCAAGGCAGTAGTCATCTTGGAGGTGTGTTTGGGGTTGTTATCATATTGGAATACTGTCCTGCAGCCCAGTCTCTAAAGGTAGAGGATCATGCTCTGCTTCAGTATGTCACAGTACGAGTGATGGGCCAAACACCCCCCTGTTTGGTTCGCAAAACAGGGAAAAAGTTCTAACAAACATGCAAATTCTATTCAAGTCTATGGGACATGAACATGAAAAATCAAAAGTCCTAATTTTAAAGGCTTATATGCAAGTTATTGCCATAAAAAGTGTATGGGGACCTCGGGAATGCACTAGGCGATATGTATCAATGCAAATTTTTTGTTTTAAAATAATCGTTTTACAGAAGCAGTGATTTTAATAATGCTTGTCCGTCACCCACCTTGGCCTGCCAGTCTGCATGCTCTGATAAGGGTCTGGTATAGATTTTGTGGGTTCCCCACGCCGTTTTTTTTTTTTTTTTTTTTTTTGTGTGCCTGTTAGGGCCTGGTATAGATTTGGGGGGGGGGACTCCATGCTGTTTTTTTTCTTTCTGCCATAGGGTTCCCCTTAACCACTTAAATACAGGGCACTTTCACCCCCTTCCTGCCTAGACCAATTTTCAGCTTTCAGTGCTCATTGGCAGCTATGGGAAATATTGGTCAGCTTGGCATCGCACTGCTCCCCGTCTTTGACATTGGAATCTATGAGAGATCTTGGTCAGCTTGGCATGGCACTGCTCCTGAACTATAAGTGACAGGGACACAAAACTTGGGGAGCACTGAAAAGGGACCCAGGACTACAACATATCTATACATTTTAAAAGTGGGGTGTAACCTGAACACTACACTGACTGCACTAAACTAACTCAACACACTATCCACTAACTACTTACCTAACCTCTATTATCACACACTGTACACGGCTACCATGTAAGCAGCAGCATTATTTAGTGTGGGGCGTGGGCGTGCACCATGCCTTTGGCCAATCATGGCTATGACAGAACATTGTGCTGTGATTGGTCAAAGCATACAGGTCAGGTGCATGCTTTGGCCAATCAAAAGCACTTAATGCACTGCAGTCGTGCATTGCATTATGGGGCTCTCATTGGTAGACAAACTTGCTGCTGAGCACCCCGGGTGTTCGTGTGTTTAGCGAACACACAAAACACCCGATGTTCAATTCGAACGTAATATCCAGCCCATCCCTACACAGTACATATTGGCATTCATGGTTCCCTCAACAAACTGTAGTTCCATAGTGCTGGCAGCACTCATGCAGCTCCAGACCATGACACTCCCACCACCATGCTTGACTGTAGGCAAGACACACTTGTCTTTGTGCTCCTCATCTGGTTGCCGCCACACACGCTTTACACCATCTGAACCAAATAGGTTTACCTTGGTCTCATCAGACCACAGGACATGGTTCCAGTAATCCATGTCCTTAGTCTGCTTGTCTTCAGCAAACTGTTTGCAGGCTTTCTTGTGCATCATCTTTAGAAGAGGCTTCCTTCTGGGACGACAGCCATGCAGACCTATTTGATGCAGTGTGCAGAATATGGTCTGAGCACTGACAGGCTGTCGCCCCCACCCCTTCAACTTCTGCAGCAATGCTGGCAGCACTCATACGTCTATTTTCCAAAGACAACCTCTGGATATGGCGCTGAGCACATGCACTCAACTTCTTTGGTCGACCATGGTGAGGCCTGTTCTGAGTGGAACTTGTCCTGTTGAAGTGTTGTATGGTCTTGGCCACCATGCTGCAGCTCAGTTTCAGAGTCTTGGCAATCTTCTTAAAGCCTAGGCCCTCTTTATGTATAGCAACAATTCTTTTTTTTCAGATCCTCAGAGAGTTCTTTGCCATGAGGTGCCATGTTGAACTTCCAGTGACCAGTATGAGAGAGTAAGAGTAATAACACCAAATTTACCACACCTGCTCCCCATTCACACCCGAGGACCTTTGTAACACTAACGAGTCACATGACACCAGGGAGGGAAAATGGCTAATTGGACCCAATTTGGACATTTTCACTTAGGGGTGTACTCACTTTTTTTGCCAGTGGTTTAGGCATTAATGGCTGTGTTGAATTATTTTGAGGGGACAGCAAATTTACACTGTTATACAAGCTGTACACTCACTACTTTACATTGTAGCAAAGTGTCATTTCTTCAGTGTTGTCACATGAAAAGATACAATATTTACAAAAATGTGAGGGGTTTAGGCCCCGTTCACATAGGGGCGATCCGACTTCGTGGGGCGACCTCCGAGGTCACGGTGCGAGCAGTGCGCCGTGACCTCGGAGCGGCCGCCACGGACTTCATAACATTGAAGTCTATGGCGGTCGCCTTCGGGTCGCCCCAAAGAAGCTCCGGACCCTTTTCCTAAGTCGGAGCGACTTGTGTCGCTCCTATTAGAACGGGTCCGCAGCTTCCCTATGGAAGGGGACCTACGGCGACCTGTGAGGCGACCAGGTCGCCTTAGTGTGAACGGGGGCAAACTCACTTTTGTGAGACACTGTATATATGGAGTACATGGGGCTATTCTCTATTATATATAACCACTGGATGGGGCTAGCACACACATTATATATTCAGAGCATGTGATAGAGGCAGTTCCATGTATAGATAGCTCACATATTGCTACAAACACTGCATTTTAGATATTAGAAGTAAGGTGATCAGCTTGTGGGATAATAAATATAAGTATATGGTCTGCCTGGATAGCTTGTATCAAGTTTAATAAGACCTGTGACGCTCCGATATCATGGCAATGGGCATTTGGCAGTTACCATGGGAACTGGGCTGCATAAAAACAGGAAGCGTGATGTAGTCCACTAGCCTGAACCTTTGAGAAAGCCCATTGGGCGCTACGCGTGAGGTGGGCAGTGACGTAATCACGCTGGGACTATGTGGAGCTGCGTATGCAGAGGATTGTATTGTAAAATGCTTGTTTTTTACTTCTGAAATGTGAGTAGATTTTATATGGAAATAAATACTATTTATTATTTACCCAATGGTTCTTTTTTTTTTTTTTAATTTATATCTTTATTGGTGATTTTTTATATATACATACATTTCAAACAAACATTGTCATGTTCTGACCAAACCCCACCCCGCCTTTTCCCGAGACCGCCTCTTTTATTCTGTGTAATAGTGATGGGACTCTATACCATCTGGTTAGAATTTTATACCCTGTCTCTTGGATCTTACAATCTAGTGACGATTGATGAACTAATCTCAGGATCTTATTTATCTGCTCTTTTGACCACACGGTATTTAACTCCTGCTCCCATTTTTGGATAAACGGCAATTGTTGGTCTCCCTCATCTTCTGACAGTTGTGTATAGAACCTTGAGATCAGATGGCCCGTCGCTTTACCTGTTCTACACATATTTTCCAGGTCCGTTAGCTCTCGTGGTGCGTACCCTTTCCGCTGAACTGATCTAATATAATTATACAGCTGATAAAGGCTGAAATAATCTAACGATTCTCCTGCACCTGTCCTAAGTTCTTCTAGGGAGGGCATAGGCCCATTTTGCCATATATCACATAGGCGCCTTTTACCATCTTGAGCCCACCTACGGATTCTGGCATTTATACACCCCGGGGGAAAATCCGGGCTCCCCAAAATTGGTGTCATCGGAGATAGACCCGGGGCTACCCTCCAATGCGACTGAATTCTCTTAGTTTCTTTTATAGTCGCTCCCACTGTAGGATGTTTGAGAATAGCGTCTTTAGATTCGAACACCGACCATGGGGCTGGGGGGTTAACTGTCCTGTTTCCTCATTCTCTAAATCCACCCATCGTTTGGTACGTTTATTGCAGTGCCAGTCTACCACCCTTACTAAATGGACCGCCCTGTAATATCTCAAGATATCTGGGAATCCAATCCCACCTCTTACTTTGGGTAAGGCCAACGTCTGCATCTTAATTCTAGGGGATTTGTTTGCCCAAATATAGGCACGGAGTATGCCCTTAATTGATTGAAAAAATTCTTTTGGAACTGCTATTGGAATTGTCTGCATTAAATACAAAATACGGGGTAACACATTCATTTTAATAACGCTACTGCGCCCAAACCACGTCACTGCCAACAGCTGCCATATTCTGTGATCTGCTTTAATCTTTCCTACAAGCGGAAGGTAATTCTTTCTATAGAGATCCTCGGGATCTGCCGTTAACTGTATCCCTAAGTATTTGAGCGTATTTGAGGCCCATTGAAACGGAAACGCTATTCGAAGTGCTCTCTCTTCTTGGTCAGATAACGATACGTTGAGTGCCGCTGATTTAGTTACATTAATTTTATAGTTAGAGAACCCACTGTATGTTTTCAGGGCGTCTAGAATATTTGGTAGTGAAAGAGAAGGGTTAGTAGCAAAAAACAGCAGGTCGTCCGCAAACGCGGCCACCTTGTGTTGTTCCCCCCCGCTTTGGATTCCCGCTATATCCGGAGAACTCCTCCGAATTCTACACAGTAGGGGTTCCAGGCACAACACGAATATAAGCGGAGATAAAGGGCACCCCTGCCGTGTGCCATTAGAGATAGGGAAGTAGCTTGACCTCCATTCATTTACCCTAACCGCAGACGTAGGGACCGTATAAAGTGCCAGTATAAATTGCAGCATTTGCGGTCCCAGGCCTATATATGACAGGGTGGCCCGGATAAAATCCCACGCCACCCTGTCAAAGGCCTTTTCCGCATCTGCTGCGAAAAGAACCATCTTCTTCCGTGATGTACGTGCCAGATGTATTAGATCTATGGCTCGAATTGTATTATCCCGGGCCTCCCGGGTAGGAATAAAGCCCACTTGGTCAAAATGGACCAGGTCTGCCATATATGGTAAGAGCCGATTTGCTAATATTCTTGCGTATAGTTTCGTGTCTACATTTATCAAAGATATCGGGCGATAGCTACCACAACACAGGGGGTCCTTCTCTTCTTTAAGTAATAAAGTAATATGCGCCCGTAGAGAATCCAACGGGAATGCCGCTCTTCTTCCCACTTCATTGAAATGTGATAGTAGGGGGTTCTTTAAACGCTCCCCAAATTTCTTGTAGTAACTTAAAGTAAAGCCATCTGGGCCAGGTGCCTTATGTGCCTTGGTCTGTGAGATCGCAGCGGCCAGCTCTTCCCCCGATATCTCGCCTTCCAATGTCAATACTTGGTCTTCTGAAAGAGTACGCATGCCCGAGTCTCGTAAATACTCCTCTATCTGCTTCCCCTTTTCTGGACTTTTCTTACTCCCCATTTCCGGTAGGTTATATAGTGACCGATAGAAAGAGCAGAACTCTTCTGCTATGTCAGCTGAAGTGTGAACCTCCCCACATTTTGTATTTCTAAGACGTAAAATTTGAGTTCGTCTTTTTGGGCCCCTCAATACTCGTGCCAGCATCGCCCCTGGTTTATTTGCATATTCATACAGGTGTCTTTTCAACCATAACATATTTCGTACTGTCTTTTGAAAAAGTACCTGATTCAATTCCTCTCTTACCCGCATGAGAGGGATCAAGTGAGCTTCCGCAAGTGTTCTCTTATGCTGCCTACTCAGCTGTTCAATTTTAGTTAGATATTCTTTAATTTTTGCCTCCCGCTCTCTTTTACACTGTGCACCAAACTGTATCAGTACCCCTCTTATCACGCACTTATGCGCTTCCCAGACCGTGGAAGGTGAGAGCGACTCCGATGTATTTTCTATAAAGTAGTTGTGTAACGCCTCATCTATCTTCCCCTCCGCTTCCGGGGATTGTAATAAGGCCTCATTTAAACGCCATGATCTTGGACTACAGTTTTTTGATTCCTATTCTATACTCACATACACCGGGAAATGGTCAGAGATTGAAAAATCTCCGATATCTGAGTCTGTCACTAACGGCAGGTCTGCCTGGGTAACCAGAATTCTGTCTATCCTACTATATGCCTTGTGGATTGGAGAATAGAAAGTGTAATTTCTCTCTCCCGGGTGCATCAACCTCCATGGATCGATGAGGCCCAGGAGGGAGATCTCTTTTTGCAGCCTTCGTAATTTAGCAAATGACATATATGAGCTTCTTTTGGAGGTATCTAACAGAGGTTCTGGGGCATAGTTAAAGTCACCTCCCATCACTAAGTGCCCTTCCCGGAATTCCAAGAAAACCGGAATCATTTTCTGTAAAAACATTACATGCTCATAGTTGGGAAAATAGACATTTACGAGGGCTACCTCGACCCGTCCTATCCACCCCTTCACCAACACGAACCTACCCATTGGGTCAGCCAATTCCTCTTTTAGGGTCCACTTCACAGCACTTGATATTAAGATGCTCACACCCTTTGATTTGGCAATAGGGGATGTAGCGTGGTAAACCCATGGGAAGTCTTTATTGTACAATTTTGGTACTGCATCTTTGCGGAAGTAGGTCTCCTGGATGAAAGCTATTTGTGTAGCATCTCGTTTTAGATCCCCCATAAGTCTCCTACGCTTCTGTGGGGTTGATAGTCCCCTCACATTATAGGTCGTGATCTTACAACCTGCTGTCCCCCCCGGGTCGCTCCACCTCCAGCCACCATTGTGGACGGTCCCCCGCCCCCCACGGCCACACAAGCTATGCAAGGCAAGAAAAAGCAGGACACAGAAAAAAAAAAAAATTTTTAGCAAGAAAAGAAAAGAAACCCCCCTTCACCCACACAAGTATGTATATACTATTTATTACCCACTACCCCTACCCCCCTCTAATGGTTATCTAAACCAGCGCAACCAGGCTACTACCTGAGGGGGCCGTGGTTCCCAAAACCCCGCGAGCAAGCCACTGTACCTGGACACTCTCCTTCAAGAACAAGAGAAGATAAAAAAAAAAAGAAAAGGCTAAGCTCCAAAAATTGGAGCTAAGAAAATGGGCTCTACTCCCTCTCACCCCTACCGTGGTGTAAGGATGTAGTCCCTATCCTCTCACTGACGGACAGTAAAATTATAGGTTTTAAGTGTCCAGCTAGAGGAGCTCTGCCTCGGTGGGCGATCGCCTCCTTTCACATAATGTCAATGTCCTACTCCCCCGCCCCAGAGACCCCCTCTTACACCTCCCAATCTAACGAACCCTAAGTATGATAATGAACACACTCTAGGTTTGACTTTCCCAGCCTTTCCTCCTACAAAAGGTGGCGCGGCCCTGTACGGCCAAGACGTCACCCCTCTCCCCTAGGGGAGCGGTTCTCTCGAGGCCCATATGCGCCCCTGGGTTGGAGTCACACTACCTCGAGCCAGGTCGCAGATGAAGGGGACTTGATTGCTACATAGTCAGATCCCCTGCTTGTACCTTCTACTCCTATCCCTCTATGGGTTCCCCTCCCCCTCCCCCCCAATTCCCCTCCTGAGGGCCCCGGGGCCCACTCACCCCCCCTTCTACAAAACATTTACCCTCCCCTCTACTCCATCTTAACCCTTCGGACTTGAGCTAGGTCCTGGGAAGATCTCTCTTACTCACTTCTAGTTGCTGTTAACCATAGCTATTCCCTGAGTCACTATACCCTCTGTATACACCCTAATAGTGATTTAAATTCGGTATTATTCGGTCTCACATATCTTCTTTTTTGTGTTTTAAGCGTGTCCCGCACAAAGTGAGGGAACACTCTCGAGTTACCTCTACCTCAGTGCCCCTTTCCCTCGTGACCCTTAAGATCGTGCCCCGGCCCTCAGTGGCTGGCAGGGGCACGAACACAAGCATAAAAAGAAAAGAAAAAAAAGAAAAAAAAAAAACCCCCTTGTGAAATTATAGTTGATCTCTACGGATACAAATATATAGTATCTAATTTTCCTGTGAAGCAAAAAATCCAAAAACACACACCACAGTTCCCCCATAAGAAAAACATGATAAAATAAAACACATCACACAAAGAGTAACCCCCCCCCATCCCATACGAGGGTGACTCAGATGGTAAGGACATTTAAAAAATAACACAGAAAAAATACAGAAAAACGCCCATTTCTCAACACAGCAAATGTTTGGGGCGGGTGTGGGGATACCAGGGACCTCCACACATTTTAACGTTCCCCCCTCCCAAAAAAAGAGGGAGAGGAGGAGATAGGGAGAACCCCAAAAACTAAACAAGGCATGGGAAAAATCGGGAAGAAAAAAAACAGAAAAAGACCATGGAATAGGCCAGAAACCTGTATGCAACACTTTTAGGTTCGTTATATTATTGTCTCCTTGTCCTGAGCCTCTGTTTTGCTCCCACACCTATCTACTCCAAATTTCACCCATGTTGTGTGGTTCAATTCATGTGGTAGTTCACGGAGTTTCCTAGGACATCTAACCAGTCACTCACATGGATTGGGGCACACCCCAAAAATGTAAAGAGCGCGGGAAGCTGGTCTGGCCATTTCAATAAGAACGTTTCTCTGTCTTTCACCACTTTCAAATGGAAGGGGTGTCCCCAAAAATAGGTTGCTCCCACTTTTCTTATGACCTCTAGGAGGAGTTTAATTGCGGCTCTCATCTTTAGGGTCCCCCGTGAAAGATCTGGCAACAATTTCAACTGAGAACCTTCATACTCGATCTGCCCTTTTGCCCATGCATGTCTCATTATGTCTTCTTTAAGTGAAAACAGGTGAATCCTAATCAAGACATCTGGGATTAGATCTGTTCCCGTCCTTCGGGGCACTTTAACCCTGTGCACTCTGTCAATTTCCATTTTTTCCATTTGGGGTCTCTCCAACAGACCATTCAAAATACCCACTACCGTGGTTCTGAGCTCTGGGCCCTTTACGGATTCCGGCAAGCCCCGCAGTCGAATATTATTCCTCCGGCTGCGGTTCTCACCATCATCCTGCTGCAGCCGCAACCAGGTGACTTGTTTTTGCAGCTGTGCTCGTGAACTTTCTAATTCAGAGATTCTGACTTCAAAATCACATTGTACTGACTCTGTATTCACCAATCTGCCTTCAATTTGATCAACTTTTTGTTTTAAACCACATATTTCCATTTTAATGTCACTCACGATTGCTGCAGCCATATCTTGGATATCCTGTTTCGTCAGGATCAGCTTTACAAACTCACCCCACTCCGCTGTTGATGGCATTTGGGGCTGTTGCGGCATAGTCAGGGACTCTTTGGGCTCTTCGTTCCTTTGTTCCTGCGATATATCCATTACTAAAGGCTTCTTCCCACCAGAAGAGACCCCAGTAGATTGAGTGTTTGTAGCTTTGAGCCCTTTCTGCTGAACTGACATTCCTGAGTTTGTTTGGCGTTTCTGTGATGCCTTGATCCCACCAGTACTTTGTGATGCCACTGTGTGTCTCAGAAAATAAGATGTAATGTCTGTCCTTCTCTCTAGGGCTTGCTTCGGCTCCGGGCTGGCTGCTTGAGTCATATATACGGGGGAGACGAGCGACCTCCGCATCTACTGTCCCAGCTGGCACTCAACCCCGGCTCTCCTCCTCCTCAGCCCTTCAGCCTCACACCGACCCGCACGGTCTTTCACCCTATGCTGTACCTCTCTCACTCTGAGGCAGGGTCCCGCACTTTCAGCATATGACCGCCTGTTTCCTTGCCACCACCACTGCTTTATGGCTCCCCGAGCCTGGATTTCCCCATTACCGTCCTCCGTGAGCCTCGGGCCCCGCTCTGCACCTAGCGGGGGAGGGGGGGAGAGCCGACTCACTCACTGCACGGCGCTCTCCTCCACCACGCAGAGCTCCTCACTGCTTGGCCTCTCACGGAGCCATTGACGAACCACGCCCCTACCCAATGGTTCTTTTCTCTTGCTTCCTATATGATTGACACCGCGCTACAGCTTTATTTTTTTCTTGGAAGGGGCCTTGTCAAGTAGTCTGTGCAGGGCCCCGTGATTTCTATCAGCAGCCCTGGCGGGTGGGCAGTCAGACAGACAGGCAGGTGGCCAGAAGGGCGTGCGGGCAGGCAGTCAGGCGGGCAGGCAGGCAGACAGGCAGGCGACAGCACAGTCGGGCTGGCGAGCGGGCAGCAGAAGGTTCAGACATGTGAGCAGGCGAGTGGACAGGTGGCAAGGGGTTCAGGCAGGCTATCTCCAAAGCTATCCGCATTTCCCCATCCCACCCACACAACAAAAGCCTGGCAGAATAGCCAGAGGAGATCCAGTCCCGCAGCTGGAGAAAGGGGAGGAGCAAAATCCTCCCTCCAGCAGCCATTTAAGCCTGCAGGAAGTCCCCTTTCCTTCATAGGCTGTCCCTAAGTCACACAGCCGAGAAGGAACCTCCGGCTCCCCCTACTGATGTGCTTTCTAGGCCAGGGCCTACCTTGCCTATAGATAGCGCCGGCCCTGGTTGCTACCTTTTAAGGAGAAATACTAGCCTTATGATCTCTTTCCTGTTAATGAAATAGGCAACAAATCCTACTTGTACCAGCCAGGAGGTAAACCCCTCCCCTACATTGGTGGTCACTGGCATTAAAATTTAACCCCTCCCATGACCACCAATGTGGGTGGAGGGGGTTAATAATACTGACATTACCACAAATGCAGAAGGGGGAGGTAGGTTAAAATAGCACTGCCATGAGGACAGCGCAAGGTGGGGAATGGGGGGGGGGGTAACTTTCACTGCCACTGACTCCCCCCATCCCCCACCTGCATTGGTGGACACAGCAATGTTAACCCCTTCCTTACTTCCAGCCTGCTGCAGTTACATTCCCCTGGTGCTCTGGCAATTAAGTACAGCTTAGCTTACCTCACCTCACACACTTGCTCCTGGTCAGCTAACATCTCTCTCCAAATGCCGGTGGGTGGCCAGACAGGCGGGCAGGCAGGCAGACAGGCGGGTGGAAAAATGGGTTGGTGGGCAGGCAGGAAAACAGACAGATGGGCGGGTGGGCAGGCAGGAAGACAGGCGGGCGACCAAATGAGCTGGGAGACAGGCTGGCGGCTAGGTGGGTGGGCGGGCAGGCAGACAGGCGGGCAAGAGGACAGGTGGCAAGGGGTTCAGGCGGGCAGGAACTCCAAAGCTGTCTGCATCCCCATCCCGCCACCACTACAAGAGCCTGGCAGAGTAGACAGAGGAGATCCAGTCCTGCAGCTGGAGAAAGGGGATAAGTAAAATCCTTCCTCCAGCAGCCAGGTAAGCCTCCACTGTGCTGTATCCAGCGACAGGAAGTTCCCTTTTCTTCTTAGGCTGTCCCTAACTCTGTCCCTAACTCGCACAGCCGAGGAGGAACCTCCAGCACCCCCTACTTATGTGTGCTCTAGACTGGCGACTACCTTGCCTTTAGAGGCGCCGGCCCTGGTTGCCACCTTTCTAGGAAAAATACTGGCCTTATGATCTCTTTCCTGTTAATGAAATTGGCAACAAATCCTATTTGTACCAGGCAGGTGGCCACTCTGCATAAAGAACAAACAACCAGAGACTTCTTTGTAGTAAAAGGAAAAAAAGGATAGGGGATAGAACGAGAGAGGTGATAGAATTAAATGCAGGCAGATGTATGACACTCACTAGGCCAGCAAACTGATCTGGCCTCTGCCTACATCTATAAAAGAGTTCAGCTCATTGCCTTTGTTGTAATTACAGTTGGTAGATAACCATGAAATCTATAGACCGGGGAATGCTAAAGTGGCCTGACTAAGGCTACAGCATGTCCCTTGAACCTATGGTATTAGCCGTTTTTTACAAATCATACAGTGGAAATATGATAGCATACTACAAAGAACGATCTTGCTGTGGTGCAGCATAGACTGAGATAATTTTTCTTTAATCTTTTCATAAGTGAGGCTCACAGTAGGGTGTCAGGCTACTCAAAAAACGTTGTCTTCATTTTGTACTTTACTGTCCTCAGTATCATGCACCAATATTACTTGGCAGCAGGCAGGGGGGTCCAGTCCTTCCATGTAAAAAGGTTGCACCGCTTCTGCCACAGACATGCCTAAAGGATTCCTGGTGAAGAGAAGTAACAATTTCCCACCGCTAACCTACTGAGTGCAGGATGAATACAAGGACAGAGCGCAGCCCCCCCCCCCCCCCCCCCAGCATTAATGGTGTAAACTAAGTCTGAGCAGAGGCCGGTTTCATGCCCCACTAAAGACTCTCCTCCCCCAGACAGCCCTGAGTTTGGTCAGTGAGCAGAGAGTACCTGGAGTGGAGCTTCAGCCTGGAATGGGGGTCAGGAGAAGGCCAGGAAGAGGGAGAGTGGGAGGAGGGCCGAGTCGCTGCACCATGGGCCTCTGGTTTGTACTTGCTCCCTGGGCTGAAAATTGCCAGTCAGCCCCTGGCAGCAGCGCAATCCTGGAGCACAGAATAGTAGAATACAACCCAGACTATTGTAGACATATATAGTTACAAAGCAAAAAAAATCTGAAATTCCTGTAACTCACATATTTATTCCTTCATTTTCTGGAACTGCAGGCAACGTTAAGAATGTTCTTCCTGAAATGAGACCTTGCAAGTTCAGTATTTTACTCTTCAGCTTCTCAACATGGCTCCGTATGTCTTGTAAATAGTCCTTTGGCCAATCCTTATAGATCAATGAATTTGATAGAATTGTAAGCAGCACCTGGTAGAGGCAATGTGGCTATATCAGTAGGGCATTTATTTGAAAACTGCATGCAACATGTTTTTAAAAAAAGGTATTATATAATAATGGGTTGCTTAAGGCAACTCAAATTGCTTAACCTCCAAATACGAAAAGGCTTCTTCACAGTAAGAGCTGTGAAAATGTGGAATAGACTACCTCATGACCTGGTTCTGGCCAGCTCTGTATATTGTTTTAAAAAGGCCTGGATTGTTTCCTAAATGCACATAATATAAATTGATACTAACATTTATATATAAAGTTAATCAAGGGAATATCCAAATGCGTCTAGGGGGATCAGGAACAATTTATTTTTCCCCCAGCTGGGGCAAATTATATCATGCTTTATTGGGGGGGGGGGTTGCCTCAATAGGCGTATATTTATTGGTTTGCGCAAAAGTTATAGCGTCTACAAACTATGGTGTATATACTGAAATTTACGCAGCTTTTACTTTCTGACTGCCTATCTCATTTCCTGAAATGCTAAAATGTACAAATGCTAAAATTTGCAGTACAAAACCCCCCAAATTCCCCTTTTTGGAAAGTAGACACCCCAAGGAATTTCCTAAAAGGCATGTTGAGCCCATTGAATATTTAATTTATTTGTCACAGGTGTTTGAAAAAAAAAAATAATAATAATTTTTTTTACACAAAGTTGTAATTGAAATGATATATTGCTCACGTATGCCATGGATATATGTGGAATTACAACCCAAAATAGATTCTGCTGCTTCTCCTGAGTATGGGATACCCAATGTGTGAGACTTGTTGGCAGTCTAGCCGCGTACAGGACCCCGAAACCAATCACTGCCTTTAGGCTTTCTAAGGGCGTAGATTGTTGATTTCACTCCTCACTACCTATTACAGTTTCGGAGGCCATGAAATGCCAAGATAGCACAACCCCCCCCCCCCCCCCAAATGACCACTTTTTGGAAAGTAGACACCCTAAGTTATTTGCTGAGAGGCATGTTGAGCCCATGGAATATTTTATTTTGCCCACACATGCCATGGGTATATCTGAAAAAACACCCCAAAATACATTCTGCTGCTTCTCCTGAGTATGGGGATACCCTATGTGTAAGACTATTTGGCAGTCTAGTCACATACAGGACCCTGAAAACCAATCACTGCCTTCAGGCTTTCTAAGGGCATACAATATCTCCTAAGAGTGTGTACACCCTCAAATTTTTGAAAATATTTTATTATATCTTTTCATTTGACAACACTGAAGAAATCACACTTTGCTACAATGTAAAGTACACCCCTAAGACAAAATGCCCAAATTGGGCCAAATTGGCCATTTTTCCTCCCCGGTGTCATGTGACTCGTTAGTTTTACAAGGTCTCAGGTGTAAATGGGGAGCAGGTGTGTTAAAGTTGGTGTTATTGCTCTCACTCTCTCATACTGGTCACTGGAAGTTCAACATGGCACCTCATGGCAAAGAACTCTCTGAAGATCGGAAAAAAAGAATTGTCGCTCTATATAAAGATAACCTAGGCTATAAGAAGATTGTCAAGACCCTGAAACTGAGCTGCAGCTCAGCGACCAAGACCATACAGCAGTTTAACAGAACAGGCCTCGCCTTGGTCGACCAAAGAAGTTGAGTGCACATGCTCAGCGTCATATCCAGAGGCTGTCTTTGGGGAATAGACATATGAGTGCTGCCAGTATTGCTGCAAAGGTTGAAGGGGTGGGGGGTCAGCCTGTCAGTGCTCAGACCATACACAGCACACTGCATCAAATTGGTCTGCATGACTGTCATGCCAGAAGGAAGCCTCTTCTAAAGATAATACACAAGAAAACCCGCAAACAGTTTGCTGAAGACAAGCAGACTAAGGACATGGATTACTGGAACCATGTCCTGTGGTCTGATGAGACCAAGATAAACTTATTTGGTTCAGAAGGTGTCAAGCGTAAGTGGCGGCAACCAGGTGAGGAGTACAAAGACAAGTGTGTCTTGCCTACAGTCAAGCATGGTGGTTGAAGTGTCATGGTCTGGGGCTGCATGAGTGCAGCCGGCACTGGGGAGCTACAGTTCATTACGGGAACCATGAATGCCAACATGTACTGTGACATACTAAAGCCAAGCATGATCCCCTCCCATCAGAGACTGGGCCGCAGGGCAGTATTCCAACATGATAACGACCTCAAACACACCTCCAGGATGTCCACTGCTAAAGAAGCTGAAGGTAAAGGTGATGGACTGGCCAAGTATGTCTCCAGACTTAAACCCTATTAAGTATCTGCGGGGCATCTTCAAATAGAAGGTGGAGGAGAGCAAGGTCTCTAACATCCCTCAGCTCCATGATGTCGCCACGGAGCTGTGGAAGAAGCTCTGGTGACTTTCATGCCAAAGAGGGTTAAGGCAGTGCAGGAAAATAATGGTGGCAACACAAAATATTGACACTTTGGGCTCAAATTGGACATTTTTACTTAGGAGTGTATTCACTTTTGTTGCCAGCAGTTTAGACATTAATGGGTGTGTTGAGTTATTTTGAGGGGACAGGAAATGTACACTGTTATACAAGCTGTACACACACTACTTTACATTGTAGCAAAGTGTCATTTCTTCAGTGTTGTTACATGAAAAGATATAATAAAATATTTACAAAAATGTGAGGGGTGTACTCACTTTTTTGAGATACTGTAAATTGTTTATTTCACTTTCCCAAAACTTGTGGCAAAATATAAAATATTCCATGGACTCAACATGCCTCTCAGCAAATAGAGTGTTTACTTTCCAAAATGGGGTAGTTTGGAGGGGTTTGTGCTATCTTGACATTTCAGGGCCCCTGAAATTGTGATAGGTAGTGAGAAAGAAAAATAAGCAATTTACACCTTTAGGAAACCTGAAGGCGGTGATTGGTTTTCGGGGTCCAGTACACAGTTGGGCTCCCAAAAAGTCACACACATGTGGTATCCCTGTACTCAGGAGAAGCAACAGACTGTTTTTTTTGGGGTGTCATTCCACATATACCAATGGCATGTGTGAGTAATATATAATTTAGTGACAACTTTGTGTAAAAAAAAAAAAAAATGTAATTTTCCCGAAACTTGAGACCACACCAACATTGGTGTGATAAGATGCTTTCCCAATTTCCCAATGGCGCTGTTTATATCTGGCAAAACCAAAGTCATGTAATGCTCGTAGCTTCTGGTATCTTAGGCCATAGAGATGATTGGAGCCACTCTGGTCTCCAATCATCTTTATGGTTAGCTGATGGAACCACCGACTGCAGTCTCGGGTTACGCGGTGGTACAGAAGAGCCTGGGAAAACCGTGGAAGGCGGTGGGGGGGGGAGTCCCCTCCCATTGCTTGTAAAAGCAGTCTAGTGGCTAATTATCTGCTATGATTGCTTTTTCATGAAAGCCGACCGCTGGCTGTAAAAAACGATACCAGAAAGTGTGTGGTATGCCCACCATTAGACCTCCCAGCATCCGCCCACTTCTAATGTAGGGCATACATGCAACGTTCTTTTTTTATTTTCGCTCAGCCCATGGGCTGAAGGAAAAAAAAAAACATAGCAGAGTCCTCCATTCGCAACGATCGATGTGGATGAAGAAATCTCTGCCAAGAAAAGTGTTAAAAAATATATGGTGAAGCATAGGGGAGATCTGCCCTCTGTGTCCTCCCCATCCCCTATATTTCACCATACATGCTCTTTTTTTAACTGTGGTGGTGAAATCACTTCCTACAGCACTGCAGTCATTGATTTATGTATATGCTGAGAGCAAAAGCTAATGCTGTCAGAATAAACAAATCAGTGCTGCAGCTGATGGGCGTACCTGCAAAGCAAATAACAATAAAACACAGTAACAATAAAACATTACAATATAATAGTACACAGTGCAGTAAAACAGTAGAATGGTGGTATCTGCAAAGAAAACTATGGTTAACAATGAAAATACAGTAACAATAAAACATTACATTATAATAGCATACAGTACAGTAGAATGGTGGTATTTGCAAAGCAAACTATGGTTAACAATAAAAAACAGTAACAATAAAACATTACAGTATAACAGTATATTATAAAATACAGTAAAAGTAGAAAGAGTAGAAAAGTACAGTAAGAACAGAGAATGAACTCAAAACGACAACTATCTTTGGCTTTTTTATTTTTATTTTTTTTTAATATAAAATTATTTTTGTAACCTTTTTTTTTACACTTTTTTTATAACTGCAAAAAAACTGTTCCAGGCTAGGGTCTCTCAAAATGCGAAAACCATCTAACATCTTCCGAGACCCTGTGTGAAAGTGTGCCCTAGACTGTGCGGTGCTTTACCCTCTACTAATAGTCTACTGGTGTGTGGTAGGGATGGAAACAGTCCCTGATGCAGAGACCAGGTTGGCTAGGACAGGAGGGACAAAAATAGCGGGTGCCACGCCTATATCCACAACATCTTCTTTGGGGTGCTCATTGGGTAGGGGTACCAGGAAGGACATCTGGAAAATGCCTCCTTTGCAGCCGGCTCACTGCATCTGGATTGTGAATTTGGGCCACAGTACCTTCTGGATACAGAAGGGCTGTGATGATCTCTTCCTGGAATTTTAGGAAGGCTCCACTTCTTCCTGACACTTTGTATAGCACATAAGTGTTCAGCAGAGCCAATTGGAATAAGTATACAGACACTTTTTTTGTACTAACATCTGGCCTTACAGGCAATTAAGTATGGCACCATCATCTGGTCGTTGAAGTCCACCCCTCCCATGTTAAGGTTGTATTCATGGACACAGAGGGGCTTCTCAACAACACCAGTCACAGTTGCAATATGGACCTGCATATCTGTGTGAATGGAGGACAGACCGAAAATATCCTGTGTGTCCCTCTGCTTCACTGCAAGCAATTTATTACACTTCAAGCAGGCTGTTTCCCCCTGTGTAAGTCGGGAATCTATAAGCCATTGGGGGAAGCCCCGGCGATTCGGTCGCCCAGTGCCACATGCGCCAATTCCAAAATAAAAAAGGTGACTAAAAAGTGGCACGCTTGTGTAATAATTGTCCATGTATAATTGGTACCCCTTTTCGAATAAGGGTGATACCAAGTCCCAAACAATCTTGCCACTGCTCCCCATGTAGTCTGGGCACATTGCTATCTTTTCCCTCGTAAATCCAGAAAATACATATATAGCCTGTTGCCGTGTCACAGAGCTTATACATCTTGACCTCATATCTGGCATGCTTGATAGGGAGAAACTTTTTGAAAGCAAGGCGGCCAGAAAATGTAATCAGGGACTCATTAACACAGACAGCTTGTTAGGGCGTATACAAGGCTGCAAACTTCTGGTTGAAGTGATTTACGAGGGACCGAATTTTGTGGAGCCATTCATATTCAGGGTCACCCCGAGGACGACAGAGTTCATTGTCACTGAAGTGCATGAACCACAGGATTTGCTCATATCTAGTCCTGACCATAGCAGCAGAGAACACGGGCATATGACGAATTGGGTCATACTCACTCTTTTTAGTAATGCCCATGATGAGGGATAGGCTCAGAAATGTTTTAAATTCAGAAACAGTGATATGTTTCCTTGCAAATTCTCTGGCAAGGGTCAAATTTGCGGCGATGAATTGATCGGCATATAAATTGCTTTGGGCCACAATAGATCTGTACAGATCTTCTGTGAAAAACAGCTCATAAAAACCAAGGGGAGTAAAATCGTCTGTTTCCACCTGAATTCCAGGTTGGTCAGTGAATGGGGGAAGTACAGGCGCTGCAGAAGTAGTGGGCTCCCAATCAGGATTTGCAAGCGCATCAGGAAGGACACTATGGGCTCTACGGGTCTGTCTTAGAATTGTTGGTGGCTGCGGGACACAACTTGTGCTAGCCACTACACCAGCTTGAACTGCACTTATGGGACTCACTATGCCACCAAGTGTTACTGCAGTGCTGGTTTGACTATAACCAGGATGTACTAAGCCACTGGTGCTTGCCAATTCACCAGAAGGTTGAGCGGCACTAGTACTAGTAGTGAAAGGGTTAAGTGGGGATGATCAGGGGGTTAAATCTTTATTAGGAAATGTATGGCGGGTACCCTAAACCTATCTGGGACTACCTCTAACTGCCTTTCACACTAACTGAAGTCACAAGTGACACTAATACAGTGATCAATACATTATCTGTATACTGTATATAGTGTACACTGTGACAGGGAGTGAAAGGGTTAACGGGAGGGTGATCAGGGGTTAAATATGTGCCTATGTGTACTGGTGTCAGTGTAGTACTTGTATACTCACTGTTTTATGTTCTTTTCTCTCACGCTGGAACCGAAAAGGGCTCCAGGAGAGAAGATTGCATGATTTCCTCTGCCTGTGTTTACAATACACAGGCACACTGTCATTGGCTGCTGCAATATGAGGTCTTCAACTGGATACTGATTGGCTCTTGTTGGAGCCCGGACTGCTTATATAACAGCACAGGCCTTGCTTGGCCTTAGTGCTGTTCTGGCAGCACTTGCTGCATGCGGTCCTTTGACTGCTATCCTGCTATCCAGGTTTGTACCTTCATTCAGGGGCTGTGCAAGGATTTTTGCCACCCTAGGCAAAGTAAAAATTGCCGCGCCCCCCCCCATATGCTCTCCCAACCCCCATCCCAAGTTGCTGAAGCTGTTAAAACCAGTGGCGGCTGGTGCTCCATCGGTCGGGGGGCGGCAGATGGACCTGGCCACTGACGGACCCCCCCGTCACTCTCTCTAGAGTCCAGTCCAAACCATATCCCCCCCGGGCGCCAGTTCTCCTCCTCCTCCTCCGCCAATAGGATGCCTTCTCCTTTGGCCAATTGGGAAACAGGTCTCTGGACCCGCTTCCTGATTGGCCGGGAGGAGAATCAGTGTGGCAATAGCAAATATTCATTTGCTACTGTCACACAACTGGGTGAGCTCAGGGTGCAGTGCTCTGCGCCCCGAGCCCACTCTTTTTTGAAGCCTATTACAGCCTCTGGCTCTTATCACGTGCTTCAAAAAAAAAAAAACCCTCATTGGAATCCATTCATCCGGCGCCCTGCATGTAGATTAGGGGGCCAGGCGCATGGATGGGGGGGTGCCCCTGTGCCCCTAATGAACAGGCCGTCACTGGTAAAACCGCTTCAGTGACTTATGGTAAGTCACTTACCTCGGGTCAGGCTCCGCCGGCACCCCTGCTAAGTTGCGCCCTAGGCGGCTGCCTAGGTCGCCTTACTCATAGCGTCGGCCGTGCCTTCATTGTTGTGTTTTATGGAAATTGTGCTTGATTGTTCCCTGTCTTTCTGTTGGCATTTTTATTTACTTATAGACTGATACACTTTGTCTTTGTTTTTAGCTCATCTGTGTTTGAATACATTTGGTTCAATTACTGACCAAATGTCATCTGGGCTATCACCTACATATTTATGCAGATTTGGCTACACATATATGGCCATTGCCTTAAATGTAAGTCTCTGCCAATATATGGCTTTTGTTTAATATGATCTTCTAGTAAGCATTTTTCTTCTCAGTAAAACATTATATAATATGTACCTTTTTGTTTACACTCTCCTATGCAGCTCTCAGGTGTGCTTGGCGGGCTGGGTTCTATTTTTGCACCCCCAGTGCTATCACCCCTCTTGGGGACGGTGGGCGGGCCACCAGTTTTGCTTTAGCCATTCGTTTTATGAAGATGACCACCTACATACTAGCTTAATACCCCTCGGGCTAACTTGGCATGTAAAGCATCTCACTCTGTTCTGGTCAGTATCCAACTCATTGTGCATGTCATACTCGACTATATTGTTGCATGTCTATGCTTTTTATATTTATAACACTGTGTACTCATTATCCCTTTTCTGTATTTTAGAACATCTATGTATAAAGGTATGTGAGCATCCTGAAGAAGAGCATAATTTTGAAGTCTCGAAACGTGTCGGATGTCTCACCATTTTGTTTCATTTTTTTTCATAGAGGTTCTTCTTTTGCTTGTGTACTGTTCTACTTACATACAATAAAATATTTTTATGCTGATGTTCAATAAATGTATACATTTTATATTTATACGCCTATGCCTTTGTGCTTGTTGTCCGATATTGCCTATAATAGTCCTGTGTTTTGGAGGGATTTTCTTGTTCTATATGTATAGATTATGTTTTAAAGCTCTTCCATCAAGCATATTTATTTCACATCATTGATTCAGAAGCCTGTATTGTAGTCAGCTACCATGAAAATCTACTATGAAATCGCTAACCCTTCCATGGTTCTAGGCATAGACTTTATAAAGCTTACCTCCGTGGTGAGCACAGTCACCTGCTCCAGGACTAAGTGAGAAACTTCACACATGACAATTTCAGAATAAAAGTCAGTTTGGGAGATTTTCTTGGGCCTTTTCTTCAGCAAACAGAACAGCTTACTTCTCCATGTCACAGATAACTGTGTGGGGGCAACATAATTTGAAAGAGAATCAATGACAGATTATTAAAGAGCTACGCCAATACATTTAATCAGTGGTTAGGTAACCTTATTCAGGAGAATTTGCAACTGTGCTGAAATTTAAGATTACTTTTATCTGAAATATTAAAAAAAAATAACCTACTGCAATCAGACTAAGAAATCTTTTTACTGCTTCTAGATAGGACTGCAGCCACTTGTCACATTATTCTGTCTTTTCCTACATCACTCCTATGTTCCCAGGTGCACATGTAGAGAAGCAGTGTACCTAAAGAGCTAGTTAACCTTTACCAAAAAAAAAGCTGCCTATGCCAGTAAGGGGCACCTATATGTAGAAACAAACTGTGCAGCTTTACCCAAATGTAAAGTGGTTGTTAACCTCAGACATGAAATATGAGCAAAGCATATGGTGTGTACTTGTCTTAATCCAGATCACTAAGTGTTATTTGTGTCTGCTGCCAAGTTTTCCTGACACCAACAGGGAAAGGAGCTCCAGCACACAGCCTGTGATTGACAACCTAAACCCTGTTCCTGTGTAAAGAAAAAGGGGGGGGGGGAGGGGGTTGTCTCCTCCCTTCAATTCGCTCAGTGAGCTCTGCAGAGTGTAACTTCAGATACCTACTCCCTTTTTTATGACAACTCAGACATGTTTTATAAATTATGGATTTTGAACAGATGCAGAGAAGAAAATACTACTGATTAACTGATACAGCTTACGTTGGAGGATTTATCTCTGTGTATCCCCTGAGGCCAGTCACTTGTCACTTCACTGGGTATATGTAAGGGTTTACAATCACTATAAATAATGCCCTTCCTATAGGTGTAGGCCATTTACATACTTTCCGAAACCTCACTAAATAAAAAACCCATAGATGGCATTATGTCTTGTTGCTAGGATGTTGCTAAGAGAAGTCTAGCTCTTACTGTTCATCTCCATCATCACAGGAGTTAGCTCTTCCTCTAAATCAAACCCCCTAATGTGCGCTTTCTCTCCCCCCGAGGTCATGTGCAGCTCTTTGGTACTTTTTGTGCGGCCTTCGGGGCCCCATCAGACACTAAACTGATTCCCTATTTCCCTGTTATATTAGTGATTTCTACCAGCCTCATGTAATATGTATCCAGTGTCTGACAGTCTCCTGCTCCATATCTGCAGTCTCTGACCATCTCTTGTATCATGTCCGCTGTCTCTGACCAGCAGTCTCTGACCACATCCTGTATTATATCCATAGTCTCTGACCATCTCCTGTATTATGTACACAGTCTCTGACTATCTCACGTACCATGTCTGCAATCTCTGACCATATCCTGTATTATATCTATTGTCTCTGACCATCTACTATATCATATCTCCAGTCTCTGACCATCTCCTGTATTATATTCATAGTCTCTGACCATCTCCTGTATCATATCCACAGTCTCTGACCACATCCTGTATTATATTCATAGTCTCTGACCATCTCCTGTATCATATCCACAGTCTCTGACCATCTCCTGTATTATATTCATAGTCTCTGACCATCTCCTGTATCATATCCACAGTCTCTGACCATCTCCTGTATCATATCCACAGTCTCTGACCATCTCCTGTATTATATCCATAGTCTCTGACCATCTCTTGTATCATATCCATAGTCTTTGAATATATCATGTTGTGTGTCTGCTGTCTGTGCTAATGAATATTCACAGAACTTTATGTACAACCCTTTGGAGATATTGGGGCCACACTTGTTGCCCACCATATCTAGAAACTTGACCATAACTGATCTAAATGCAGGAAAAAGCGATCTGAGAGGCATAAACAATGTTTCTTTTCCTCAGATAAGCTTCTCCTGTGTTTTGATAAAAGCAGGACTGCCAGTGTGAATGAGACCTAAAAGTACAATGTTGAAAGGGGCTGTGAATGGTATGAGGGAACAAGTAGGCCTCTCACTCTCCCTTCACAGCATCCAACCACCTTACCTCAGTCAGATTGTCCCCTGATCTCCACACACCCATTTCTCTCATGGCGGACAATGTTGAATTTAGGAAGGTACACACAGTGGTTGATTTTAGCAGCATTTTATATTTTCTGAAATAACATATTCAAATAAAGTTGTCTCAAAAATAGGTATTTGGGGCTAGTAGTGGATACTTCATGTCTTTGTCAGATGAATCCATAATTTCACAACATGGCATGCGATTCCTGTCCTCAGCACCTGAGGGAGCACCAGCCAGCTCCCATAGCACTCCCTCAGGAATTACCACAGACACTACAATGGAGGTCCTTCACATATAGATGAAAAAGATGTGAGGAGACTGACTCACTCAGCTCACCTCACACAGCTGTTACCTCAGGAGCTCCCGCCATCCAGCAACTCTTCTGGGATTGGATGAGAGGACACACTGTACTCTCTACAGGTACCAATCCCAGGACACAGAATCCAGGAACTTTCCAGAATCACTGGGGAGACAAAAATGTAACCCATTCTGTCTAGTCCTCATATATATAAATATATATATATATATATAGTATATATGACCTAAGGACCAGTTCACACTTAAGTGCGGTCCACGTTCCTGTTCCATTGCTGTGCGATTCAAAGTGGTGCACTGTTGCAGCCCATTCATAAATGCACTGCACCAAATCGCATGGTACTGCAGTACTATGTGATATGGTGCAGGCATGTTTGCAATCTGCATTCGGGGTGCCGTTAACAATGTAATAGCATGGGAACTTGGCCAGAACAGGCATGTGAGCAGACGTATCTCACTGGGCTCCCGTTTTTGATCCTGTTCCTCCTGCCGGTGGTATGGCTACATATTGCCACCCACCGGAGCTCCCTAGCCCTCCTGCGGGCACCCAACACTGCCATGACTAGACAAAAAAAAAGGAGGAATTCCAACATGGCACCCAGCAGCCCCTTCCACAGGGTGATCTCCTGAGCCTGATGACCCTGATTCTCTCCCTGAACTGCAGGCAGCTGAGCTGTTAGACTCGCCCCCAGAGCAAACAATGTATTGGCAGCCACAGCAGATCGCAAAGGCAAAATGTTTTAACCACTTGCTTACTGGGCACTTTTACCCCCTTCCTGCCCAGGCAAAGTTTCAGCTTTCAGCACTGTCACATTTTGGATGACAATTGCGCGGTCATGCAACACTGTACCCATAAAAAAAATGTTATAATTTTTTTCACACAAATAGAGCTTTCTTTTGGTGGTAATTAATTATTCACCACTGGGTTTTTTATTTTTTGTTAAACGAAAATAGCCTGGAAATTTTGAAAAAAAAAAAAATAAGTTTTTCATAGTTTGCTAGAAAATTTTGCAAACAGGTAATTTTTCTCCTTCACTGATGTGCGCTGGTGAGGCTACACTTATGGACACTGATAGGCTGCACTGATGGGCACTGATAGGCTTCACTAATGGGCACTGATGTGCGCTGATGAGGCAGCACTGTTGGGCACTGATGAGGTGGCACTGTAGGGCACTGATGAGGCGGCACTGTTGGGCACTGATAGGTGGCACTGAAGGGCACTAACAGACGGCACTGATGAGCACTGATTGGCAGCACCGGTAGGTGACACTGATGAGGAGACACTGATGTGCACTGATTGGCAGCACTGATGGGCACTGTTGGGACTGCCCTGATAATCAAGAAACTGATAATCACTGCCCTGATTATCAGTGTAGATGTCCCTTTTACACAGTCATTTATCAGCTCTCCTCTCCTCACTCTGTCAGCATGAGGAAAGGAATTCCAATAACCGGCTTGTGTTTACATCGTGATCAGCTGTGATTGGACACAAATGATCACGTGGTAAAGGGCCGCTGATTGGCTCTTTAACCTGATCTGTGATCAGCTGTGTCCCTAAGACACAGTGATCACAGATCACACACCCTGGCGCCACAGTGGATGTGCTCACGGGAGGCCATCATATGACGCCCTCCCAGAACTGGCCGGCCGCGCTGTAGCCGTCATTCGCTATAGTACGGTTGGCAAGTGGTTAAACATGGTGCAGGTAACGCACACAGAACGTAGGTTTTCCCGGTGTAGTTTCTTTTTAAAGTGGTATTAAACCCAAAATGTATTATATTGCAGCTTACCTGTCATTAGTTGCGGTGGCGGCATTCATTTATTTTTATTTTTTTTTAGCCTTTTTCTCTCTTTTTTAGCTAGTGATTTGGCCAGTAACACACCTCTTGTATTAGAGTGCATCCACTCTGGATGAATGAGCAACACAGACACCTTTGGACAGCTTTTTTACCTTTGAGATAAAGGTTTTACATAAATTAATAAAAGCTGATTATTGTAAGCACTCCTGTCTGTAGGAAATGGTTTGTTTTAACCCACTAATTGCTACATCTGCAGGACAGCTTGTTCTGTTGAAACACAACAGACTTACTGGCTAGATCACATTAGATCACTAGATACTGTAGGCCCTGTTAATATTAGACAATCTGGAATCGTGGCAAAACGCACGATGCACGTTTGGGTGCCTTTATTCTTAATAGCACCCCAAAACGGTATGAGTCTGCCTCGGTTGTCACGATACACGCTTAAAAATCGCACTAAGCTTGTGGCCCAAAAAGGGGCAGGTACTTATTTTGGGCCACAAACAGGCATAAGGAAGCCTATAGTGGTTCACATGAGAACAGTTACGACACCAGCCTTTTGATGGTTTGACAGTTTGGTTAAGCACAAGCAACTGTGACAGTTATTCATAACAGGCTTTTGAGAAAACAGTTAAAGTGTAACTGAATCCATCAATTTAAATGTTTCCCAAACAGTTCCATTCAAGACATGCTGTTGCTTGAGCTCTCAATGATACTATTGAGCCATCAAATGGCTGGTGTCATAATTGATCACATGCAACACTATGACAACTGCAGATTAAGCAGAGGCTGATGCCCCGTACACACGTACCGATTGTCGGCCGTAAATATTCGGCCGACGACCGATCGGCCGATTGTAGGCTTGTTAGTATGATGCTTCCGACAGCCGACAGCGCATTTTCGGCCGAACAGAATCTGTCGTGCAGGCATTAAAATTTTTGTTGGCCAACACCAGAACGGCCGATTGTTCGGCAGTCAATACAGAATTCGGCCGACAGACAGCAGATTAGCAACACTGGGCATGCTCAGAAAAGAAAAAAGACAAGGAAAGTTAACCATCACATGACATCACTTCTGCAGTCGGCTGTTGTTGGCCGACAAAATTCGTGTGCAGTCTTTTGCAGTTTTCAACAGACACGACAGCCCTGGACAAAAGACGGCCGATCGTTCGGCCGACGATCGGTACATGTGTACGAGGCTTTAGATGGCAAATTCTTTGGCTCTAAATAATAGGAGGGTTTAGTCCCATTTGAAATCAATGTGTTTAGTTACGCTTTAAGATTTGACACCCTAATCTAGTAGAGTTTTGCATTCTGGCTTTTCCTGACCACACTGTTGTCTCATCCTGGTTGCCTTGCAGTCCATCTAGCTTCGGACCCTCAGCTATCCTCAGACCACCACTTTCACCCAGTCTGCTGGATCTGGCTCATTGATAAGGCATAATACTCCTGTGTAAGTCCTGGGGGGAGTGCATCAGACAAATTAAGCTTGACTGCAAAAGCATCTGCCAAGTAAAGTACAGCAAGTGTAGTCCTTGTTTCTGAACATTGAGCAGAATCTTTACAAACAAAGCAGAAGAAAGACATGCATTTAAAGGCCTCTAAGCCCCGGTTCACACTACTGCGTGTGCCGGGTTCGCATGTCATGTCGGAGCGCACTGCTCCGACATGACATGCGATCAGCTGTGCGGTGCGAGTTTAGCCATACAGTTTGTATGGCTAAATTCGCACCGCACCCGCAGCAAAGACGCACAGGAGGCATTTTTGCTGCCGCATCAGGATCGGATCGCACAGCGGTTCACACTTGTGCGATCCGATCCTGTGCGTACTGCACGATCGCACTGCGATATGCGATCAAACTGGGGGTGTCGTTAAGATTACATTGACACCCCCAGCGGATCGCATATGGCAGTGTGAACTGCCGGGGGTGCGTGTGCGATGCGGGAACAGGCTGCGAATTCGCAGCCTTCCCGCATCGCATCAGTGTGAACCGAGCCTAAATCAGAAAACTTTGTATTGTATCCTCTACACCAGGCATGTCCAACCTGCGGCCCGGGGGGTGCATGCGGCCCAGAACCGCATGCAATGCGGCCCACTGACCTCTGACAATTTTATTTTTTGCTTTGGAGAAAGGGAGTCGGGTCGGGGGCATAGCCACAATGCCTTGCAGTCCATCTAGCTTCGGACCCTCAGCTATCCTCAGACCACCACTTTCACCCAGTCTGCTGGATCTGGCTCATTGATAAGGCATAATACTCCTGTGTAAGTCCTGGGGGGAGTGCATCAGACAAATTAAGCTTGACTGCAAAAGCATCTGCCAAGTAAAGTACAGCAAGTGTAGTCCTTGTTTCTGAACATTGAGCAGAATCTTTACAAACAAAGCAGAAGAAAGACATGCATTTAAAGGCCTCTAAGCCCCGGTTCACACTACTGCGTGTGCCGGGTTCGCATGTCATGTCGGAGCGCACTGCTCCGACATGACATGCGATCAGCTGTGCGGTGCGAGTTTAGCCATACAGTTTGTATGGCTAAATTCGCACCGCACCCGCAGCAAAGACGCACAGGAGGCATTTTTGCTGCCGCATCAGGATCGGATCGCACAGCGGTTCACACTTGT
This sequence comes from Pelophylax lessonae, assembly GCF_965119305.1. Lineage (NCBI taxonomy): Eukaryota > Metazoa > Chordata > Amphibia > Anura > Ranidae > Pelophylax > Pelophylax lessonae. The sequence continues at coordinate 248,673,228 of NC_138773.1, read as the reverse complement.
GCGATCCGATCCTGTGCGTACTGCACGATCGCACTGCGATATGCGATCAAACTGGGGGTGTCGTTAAGATTACATTGACACCCCCAGCGGATCGCATATGGCAGTGTGAACTGCCGGGGGTGCGTGTGCGATGCGGGAACAGGCTGCGAATTCGCAGCCTTCCCGCATCGCATCAGTGTGAACCGAGCCTAAATCAGAAAACTTTGTATTGTATCCTCTACACCAGGCATGTCCAACCTGCGGCCCGGGGGGTGCATGCGGCCCAGAACCGCATGCAATGCGGCCCACTGACCTCTGACAATTTTATTTTTTGCTTTGGAGAAAGGGAGTCGGGTCGGGGGCATAGCCACAATGCCTTGCAGTCCATCTAGCTTCGGACCCTCAGCTATCCTCAGACCACCACTTTCACCCAGTCTGCTGGATCTGGCTCATTGATAAGGCATAATACTCCTGTGTAAGTCCTGGGGGGAGTGCATCAGACAAATTAAGCTTGACTGCAAAAGCATCTGCCAAGTAAAGTACAGCAAGTGTAGTCCTTGTTTCTGAACATTGAGCAGAATCTTTACAAACAAAGCAGAAGAAAGACATGCATTTAAAGGCCTCTAAGCCCCGGTTCACACTACTGCGTGTGCCGGGTTCGCATGTCATGTCGGAGCGCACTGCTCCGACATGACATGCGATCAGCTGTGCGGTGCGAGTTTAGCCATACAGTTTGTATGGCTAAATTCGCACCGCACCCGCAGCAAAGACGCACAGGAGGCATTTTTGCTGCCGCATCAGGATCGGATCGCACAGCGGTTCACACTTGTGCGATCCGATCCTGTGCGTACTGCACGATCGCACTGCGATATGCGATCAAACTGGGGGTGTCGTTAAGATTACATTGACACCCCCAGCGGATCGCATATGGCAGTGTGAACTGCCGGGGGTGCGTGTGCGATGCGGGAACAGGCTGCGAATTCGCAGCCTTCCCGCATCGCATCAGTGTGAACCGAGCCTAAATCAGAAAACTTTGTATTGTATCCTCTACACCAGGCATGTCCAACCTGCGGCCCGGGGGGTGCATGCGGCCCAGAACCGCATGCAATGCGGCCCACTGACCTCTGACAATTTTATTTTTTGCTTTGGAGAAAGGGAGTCGGGTCGGGGGCATAGCCACAATGCCTTGCAGTCCATCTAGCTTCGGACCCTCAGCTATCCTCAGACCACCACTTTCACCCAGTCTGCTGGATCTGGCTCATTGATAAGGCATAATACTCCTGTGTAAGTCCTGGGGGGAGTGCATCAGACAAATTAAGCTTGACTGCAAAAGCATCTGCCAAGTAAAGTACAGCAAGTGTAGTCCTTGTTTCTGAACATTGAGCAGAATCTTTACAAACAAAGCAGAAGAAAGACATGCATTTAAAGGCCTCTAAGCCCCGGTTCACACTACTGCGTGTGCCGGGTTCGCATGTCATGTCGGAGCGCACTGCTCCGACATGACATGCGATCAGCTGTGCGGTGCGAGTTTAGCCATACAGTTTGTATGGCTAAATTCGCACCGCACCCGCAGCAAAGACGCACAGGAGGCATTTTTGCTGCCGCATCAGGATCGGATCGCACAGCGGTTCACACTTGTGCGATCCGATCCTGTGCGTACTGCACGATCGCACTGCGATATGCGATCAAACTGGGGGTGTCGTTAAGATTACATTGACACCCCCAGCGGATCGCATATGGCAGTGTGAACTGCCGGGGGTGCGTGTGCGATGCGGGAACAGGCTGCGAATTCGCAGCCTTCCCGCATCGCATCAGTGTGAACCGAGCCTAAATCAGAAAACTTTGTATTGTATCCTCTACACCAGGCATGTCCAACCTGCGGCCCGGGGGGTGCATGCGGCCCAGAACCGCATGCAATGCGGCCCACTGACCTCTGACAATTTTATTTTTTGCTTTGGAGAAAGGGAGTCGGGTCGGGGGCATAGCCACAATGCCTTGCAGTCCATCTAGCTTCGGACCCTCAGCTATCCTCAGACCACCACTTTCACCCAGTCTGCTGGATCTGGCTCATTGATAAGGCATAATACTCCTGTGTAAGTCCTGGGGGGAGTGCATCAGACAAATTAAGCTTGACTGCAAAAGCATCTGCCAAGTAAAGTACAGCAAGTGTAGTCCTTGTTTCTGAACATTGAGCAGAATCTTTACAAACAAAGCAGAAGAAAGACATGCATTTAAAGGCCTCTAAGCCCCGGTTCACACTACTGCGTGTGCCGGGTTCGCATGTCATGTCGGAGCGCACTGCTCCGACATGACATGCGATCAGCTGTGCGGTGCGAGTTTAGCCATACAGTTTGTATGGCTAAATTCGCACCGCACCCGCAGCAAAGACGCACAGGAGGCATTTTTGCTGCCGCATCAGGATCGGATCGCACAGCGGTTCACACTTGTGCGATCCGATCCTGTGCGTACTGCACGATCGCACTGCGATATGCGATCAAACTGGGGGTGTCGTTAAGATTACATTGACACCCCCAGCGGATCGCATATGGCAGTGTGAACTGCCGGGGGTGCGTGTGCGATGCGGGAACAGGCTGCGAATTCGCAGCCTTCCCGCATCGCATCAGTGTGAACCGAGCCTAAATCAGAAAACTTTGTATTGTATCCTCTACACCAGGCATGTCCAACCTGCGGCCCGGGGGGTGCATGCGGCCCAGAACCGCATGCAATGCGGCCCACTGACCTCTGACAATTTTATTTTTTGCTTTGGAGAAAGGGAGTCGGGTCGGGGGCATAGCCACAATGCCTTGCAGTCCATCTAGCTTCGGACCCTCAGCTATCCTCAGACCACCACTTTCACCCAGTCTGCTGGATCTGGCTCATTGATAAGGCATAATACTCCTGTGTAAGTCCTGGGGGGAGTGCATCAGACAAATTAAGCTTGACTGCAAAAGCATCTGCCAAGTAAAGTACAGCAAGTGTAGTCCTTGTTTCTGAACATTGAGCAGAATCTTTACAAACAAAGCAGAAGAAAGACATGCATTTAAAGGCCTCTAAGCCCCGGTTCACACTACTGCGTGTGCCGGGTTCGCATGTCATGTCGGAGCGCACTGCTCCGACATGACATGCGATCAGCTGTGCGGTGCGAGTTTAGCCATACAGTTTGTATGGCTAAATTCGCACCGCACCCGCAGCAAAGACGCACAGGAGGCATTTTTGCTGCCGCATCAGGATCGGATCGCACAGCGGTTCACACTTGTGCGATCCGATCCTGTGCGTACTGCACGATCGCACTGCGATATGCGATCAAACTGGGGGTGTCGTTAAGATTACATTGACACCCCCAGCGGATCGCATATGGCAGTGTGAACTGCCGGGGGTGCGTGTGCGATGCGGGAACAGGCTGCGAATTCGCAGCCTTCCCGCATCGCATCAGTGTGAACCGAGCCTAAATCAGAAAACTTTGTATTGTATCCTCTACACCAGGCATGTCCAACCTGCGGCCCGGGGGGTGCATGCGGCCCAGAACCGCATGCAATGCGGCCCACTGACCTCTGACAATTTTATTTTTTGCTTTGGAGAAAGGGAGTCGGGTCGGGGGCATAGCCACAATGGCTTCCAACTAACGGTAGGCAGACGCTGCCTCAGAAGGGGGGGGGGGAGAGCATGTGCAGTGTTTCTGACTCCTACCACCATGACCACTTCAAATCACTGAAGTGGTCATGGTGGTTAGAGTGTTCCTTTAATATCTCTCAGGACAAGAAAAACCTCTGTATACTGATTCCATTTCATTTGATCATCCTCTAGTTGTGTTAAATTAGTGCGGGAGGCGCGGTGGCATTTTATTACTTATGTACCTTAACTATAGTATATATTTTATATGCGGCCCAAGAAAATTTCTCTACACTCAATGTGGCCCAGAGAAGCCAAAAGGTTGGACACCCATGCTCTACACCATGGGTCTCCAAACTATGCCCCGCGTGCCAAGCGCAGGGCACTACAGGACCTTCTTCCATCCACTTGTGCTACACTTCCAAGCTTGCACCCTGCCAGGCTACAGCCAGTAGTACAGTAACAGCCAGGCTGTAAGCAAAGTAGTGGTGGACCACTGATAGGTAATCTGATGTAAGGTGGACTCTGATGGTGACCCTCATGTAAGGGGAGCTTTTATTGGGGACTCTGATGTAAGGGGGGGACTCCTAAGATAATTTCTGATGTAGAGGGGGGCAATGATGGGGACCCTGATGTAAGGAGAGGTCTGATGGGGACCCTGATGCAAGGGGGGCTCTGATGGTGACGCCGATGTAAGGGGGCTTTGATGGAAACACTGATGTAAAGGACGCTCTGATGGGGACCCTGATGTAAGGGGGGCTCTGATGGGCAACCTGGTATAAGGGGGGAGTCTCTAATGGGAACCCTGATGCAAGGGGATCTCTGATAGGAACCCTGATGTAAGGGGCATTCTGATGGGGACCCTGATGTAAGGGCGACTCTGATAGGGACCCTGATGTAAAGGGGGATCTGGCAGGGACCCTGATATAAGGGGGACTCCAAAGAAATTCTGATGTAAGGGGGGCACTGATGGGGACCCTGGTGTAAGAGAGGCCCTGATAGGAACCCCTATGTAAGGGGAGCTCTGATGGGGACCTTGATGTAAGGGGGGCTCTGATGGGGACCTTGATGTAAGGGGCACTCCGAGGGTGACCCTGATGTAAGGGGGGGCTCTGATAGGGACTCTGATGTAAGGGGGGCTCTTATAGGGACCCTGATGTGGGGGGTACTTTGATGGGGACTCTAAGGGAAGTGGGATTCTTATGGGGACGCTGATGTAAGAGGAGCTCTGATAAAAGGGGGAACTCCTAAGATGGATTCTGATGTAAGGGGAGCACTGATGTAAGGGGAGACAGAGGAATGTCACCAACACACCATGGATCTCCATTGTGGGTCCAAATCTTTATTCAGTGATCACACAAGAGCAACATTTTGGAGCATCTTTTTACCCTTCATCAGACATGCGATGAAGGGGTCATGTGAGGCTCTGAAACGCTCTTGCTGTAACAATGTGATTGCTAAATTTGGACCCACATTGGAGATCTACGGTGTGCTAGTGATGTACTTTTGCCTTGACTAACTTTGGTTCCAGCCAACGGTCGCTACAGCACCTGCTTACATACACAGTATTTTTTCCAGGAATGTGTGAATTGGTACATGGTGTAAGGGGGGCTCTGATGGGAACACTGATGTAAGGGGTGCTCTGAGGGGCGCTCTGATGGGGACCCTGATGTAAGGGGGTGCTCTGATGGGGGCCCTGATATAAAATGGACTCTGATGGGGACCCTGAAGTAAGGGGGTCTTTGACAGGCATCCTGATGTAATGGGGCTCTGATGGGAACCCTGTTGTGATGGACATCCTGGAGTAAGGTGGGCTCAGATGGCGACCCTGATTCAAGGGGGCTCTGATGTGGACCCTGGTGGAAGGGAGCTCTAATGGGAACCCTGATGTAAGGAGTACTCTGCTATGAACCCTGCGGTAGGGGGGGCTCTGATGCGGACCAAGGACCATGATGTAAGGAGGGCTTTGATAGGGATCTTGAAGTAAATTTGTTCATTTATTATTGTATACCTGATTTTTTTGGCCTGTGAATATTTGCAAAATATACAATGTGTCCCTCATAGTGACAGTTTTGGCGACCTCTGCTCTACACTATCTCACTCAACGCCTCCTGTGCTAAAAATGCCTTAATCTATTTTGGAAGCTGGCTACATGACTAGTAGTCTGTCATTGTTCACTAGAGGGACCACCCATACATTTTTTATGTCATGCTGTAATAGAAATAAGACACATCTGAATTCTACATGAAACATATTGTAAGGGTAATCCCAAAACTCACGGGTTTCAATAACATTTTGACTGTTGAAGCCAGATTGAAAATTATATTTATTTAGACAAACATGTAGGTAGGAAGCCATGTTTGGAGAGCAAGTCAATCACATACATTCTGTTGGCTTAATGAACATTGCTCTATCTGACTAGGGTTTCCAATACAGTTTTATACACTACAGTGGGTGGCACCTAGCTATCTAATTTCCTTTGAAGTCACATCTCATTCTTTGATAACATTCTTTGAAATGCGAAATGGACATTTAACGTAGACATGTCACTTCCAAAGCTTGTTGGCTAAACAGGTCTTCGAAAGGTCAAGTAAGCAATCTTAACAGCTGTTATACAAAAGGACTTCTCACACAATATATATATCCAATATATCTGCTTAATCATAAATCCATGTTTGATAATCATAAGTAAATATTTGATAAACAAAATGGCTGCTTCCCTTTTCCTCATCAATATCTTCATGGTTAACCTTGCAATCAGTACCTATAATATGTGTTTACTGAAAATACCAGTACAGTAGTTCCCTGGTATACAATATGAACCTTAACCACCAGTCTCTCTTTGGACTGTGCTGTAGTTAAATGACTTTATACTAAAGTAACTATAGCATACTGTATGTTACACTCACCAGCTCATCTGTAGCATGTAGAGTGCTCCCAGGTCCTGTAAATAAAAGAAGCTTCCTTTGTTCTGCAACCTCAAGGAAATTCAGTAGAAGCCTCTGGTTATCCTCTGTAGAAATAAACCTGTTCCACTTCTCAGCTTTGAGTTTGAGGGACTTAAAGGCGAGTTCCTTGATGTAGTCTATGCGTTCATCACCAATCACGCAGCTAAGAGGCGATTCAGGTGGAAGGGTACTGCCAGCGTCTATGCCAGGGTCACTCCCTGGACTAAAGGAGAGTCTGTATGAAACTGACACTGAGCATCACAGTTTAACATCTCAAAAGCATAACTCCAGCTTTTCCACATGTCATTTTTTCAGAATAACATAAAAAAAACTTTAAAAATAAAATCTATTTTCTATGGTTGTTTTAAAAAAGTTTGTGAAAATCCCAAAGCTTTTTCTAGATTTCTGCATGACCACCTCTTAAAAAATGATCACATCCTTATCAACATTTTAGAAATAAAGACACTTAGTCCCGGTTCACATTTGTGCGATGCGGGAACGCTGCGAATATGCAGCGTGATCCCGCATCGCATCCGCACCTCTGGCAGTTCACACTGCTATATGCGATACGCAGGGGGTGTTAATGAAGAGTTAACGACACCCCCAGTTGCGATCGCATATCGCAGTGCCATCTGCAAGTTCGCACAGAATCGGATCGCACTAGTGTGAACCACTGTGCGATCCGATTCTGCAGCAGATAAAAAAAGCCTCATGTGCGTGTTTATTGCGGATGCGGTGCGAATTCAGTCATACAAAGTGTATGGCTGAAATTCGCACCACACATGAGATCATTTAGCAGCAGTGCGCTCCGAATTACATGCGATCTCTGCAATCGCACAAATGTGAACTGGCACTTATCCAAAAAAACTGAATTGAATCTTACCAAATCTAATTTGAATAAATTATTTAAAGCTGAAGTTTAGCTACATATTTTTTATCTACAACTTTAGCTACATTAAAAGAAAAGTTTGGCTTTCTAAAAAGAACAAACATTATAATTACCTTGGTGGATGCATCAATCCAATGCTGCATCTGTCCCCTGCCAGCTCTCTAAGGAGAACCGAACGATCAAACTCTGATGATTGCTCCGTTTTCCCTCTGCTCTAAGCAGATTGCCAGGATTGTCAGTCTCCGGCTCTCTGCTCTTCCCCATCCCCAGCACTCAGGGGTGTGCTGGGTTGTGGAGGGGGCAGTAGGGGCTGACTCAGGCTGATTGCTAATTGCAGGGCTGCCCTGTTCTCTTCCTGCTGTTTAGGTCTCCTGGTCCAGCTGCACTAAAGATGGTCAAATGGGAACATGATCCCCCTTGCCCTCTCCTTCACTGAGAAAAGTTTTTCCACTGACTACACTGCCTGTAACACCATTGATAAATGTGAAAGAGTCTGATCAGTCACAGGATTCCCTTCCTCATTTACAAATTGTGTTACAGGCAGTATAATCAGGGAAGTAACTTTTTTGAATAAAGGTCAGGAGGAGGCGTGCCCCCGTCAGATCACCTTTAATACAATTGAGCCCAAGAACCTTAAAGTATAACTAAAGGCAATTTTTTTTTTTTAGTTTTGGATAGAGTAGAGGTAGATTAAAACACCTGTCAATTTTTATTGCTATCTGTGCCCCTGAGATTCAACCTATTTGTTCTGTTTACTATTATCCTTAAAAGTCAAAGTAAAAGAAAATCAAATACCCAAATTTTGGCTTGTCCTCAGAAAAGTAATAGAGGGGAAATATTCCAATGGGGACATTAGTTATGGTGACTTTGAGGCCCCAAGGAATTCCCTTAATTTGCAGGGATTTCCTCTCGCTCCCTGTTTAGCTATGAGACAGGATGTGAAGGGAAATCTCCGCAATGGGACACAGATGGCAAAAATAAGTCTGACAGGGGTTTATAACCCTCCCTTTATCTATCTATTCACTCTATTTACTTCTCTGGAAGTTCAGCAGCAGGAATAGGGCAGGGCAGCCCTGCAGTAAACATTTCTTTAGAATCCAGCAGACTGCACATCGTGGGACATTCTCCATCACAGGTAAGTAATGTATCTAAAGATGTAGAAAAAAAGTCAGGTGGCCTTCAGCAAACTTGGGAAAAACATAGTTTTTTGTTTTTGTATAGCGGTTGCCTCCTCTGTTAGACCCCTTTCACACGAACGGACTGATCGGGTCAGCCTGTCTGTTTTCAGGCGGACCCAATCGGGCCACCCATTGACTTTTATAGAGAGGCAGATGTCAGCGGACACCTGCCTGGAATCTGATCCGACAAGATCCGCTGAAAACGGATGGCGATACGTTCGCCATCTGTTCAGCGGGCTGGGTCGGATGGAATGTGATGAAAACCGACAGCCGGAACTCTGACAGGTCCGTCTCTGCACAATTCGCAGAGACAAACCTGTCATCGGCTTGCTCAATGGGGATCAACGAAGCAATCCCAGCTGAGCATGCAGAGTCCGTTCAAACGGATCCGCCCCATGTGAAAGGGGCCTAAATCTCCCAAAATATCACTTTAATTCAATGTTTTCTTACAATATGTTCCTAAATACATGTTACTAGTAAAAAATGTGCCTTCATATCCTTTGATTTGTACAACATACCTGTATGCTGATCTTTGTAGAGCACATCCTTTGTAGAGAATGCAGACTGCAGCACCCCCTGACACTCCAGAGGCTTGGTGGCACTTCCAGAGGTATAAGTGGGCCAGCATTTCCCCCCAGGACTGAGTTTTACCCCAGGACTAAGATGAGGGACTGGAAAGCACTTTGGGCACCAGTCACTTTTGCCTTTTAAAAGATTTATTGTAAAAAAAATCAAGGAGGTGAGGGTTAGGAGGTCCATTATATCATGTAGATCACTTACAGACTCTCAAAATCCATATTTATGTCCAGCTTTACAGTGTCAGAACTGTTAAGACAACCTGGCAACACTGTATGAAGTATCTTAGCTGGTTCACAGATTCCTCCCTGTTTCCTAGGCTCAGTGCATCCTCCTCCAAGTTAGTCACCAGTCCCTTGCGATAACAAGGGTCCTCCCCTGGGTCCCCTGCTTTGTACAGCTTCCCCCATCTACAGGCAAGACAGCTCCAGGACCCCTTTAGGCATAGATCCATATCCAGCACTTATTAGAACCCGACACAGGCTATGGTGCTTAATAGCAGAGTTTCATCCAGCAGCACCTTCCCCTGGCCTCAGCCCGGGGGAGAAGAGCAATCATCAGGCCTTCACTAAATTTTTATGGCCTCCACCAGCATGCACCAGTGGCCATGAACCTTCTACTGGGCTGGCTAAAGGAAATATAAATATTAATAACTCATTTTTGTCATGAAATATCATATTATTGCCAGTGGTACCAGTGACATCTACTGGCAGCTGTGAGAAATCACAACCCAACTGAGCTTAGAGAAAGACTAAGTAAAAAACTACACAATCAGTCTGGGCTAACTACCACTGAGCCAAAAACTAAATTTAGGCAATAGCACCTGTTTAAGACAGGGTGCTATAAGACATCATGCTGAATGAATGTGTACTGATGGAGGCACTTGTCTTTAGACATTTTTCTGTAACTACCTTCAAATCCCTCTATAAGTTCACACTTTGTTAATATCCACACAGGTGTAATATTGCATTGTCGTTCTGTAGTTTACTCCACCCTTGTTCATACTAGGTTGGTAGATGCTTAGAAAAAACAGCTTTATTTAAAGCTTTTAAAGGAAAACGTCACTTTCAGTGACGTTGGTCTTTAAATCTTTTTCCCACAGTGTAACCTACATAATAAAATGCCTACTAGTGGTGGCTCCAACATTCACAAGCTGGGACCTTATTTGTTTAAAGACGTTGCAACACACAGTGAAGACTTCTAGAGAAAGGTAGAAGATAACTTCTTTACTAGGTGGGCTACACTAAGAGGGAATCTTTAAAAACCAAGATTTAAAATGTAATTTAACCACTTGTCCTACTGGGCCCTTATACCCTCTTCCTGTCCAAGCCAATTTTCAGCTTTCAGTGCTGTCGCACTTTGAATGACAATTACTCGGTCATGCAACATTGCTACCAAACAAAAGTTTTATCTTTTTTTTTTTTTTTTCGAGACCGATAGAGCTTTCTATTGATGATATTTAATCGCCACTTTTTAGAAAATTTAAAAAACTTTTTAAGAAAAAAAAGTTTTTCTTAGTTATAACATTTTGTAAATAAGTAACTTTTCTCCTTCACTGATGTTCACTCATTAGGCTGCACTGATGGGCACTGATAGGCAGTACTAATATGTGGCACTGATAGGCATCACTGATGGGCACTGACAGGCAGCACTGGTGGGCACTTATTGGCAGCACTGGTGGGGCTTCATTGATCATCAGGACACTGATGATCAGTGCCTTGATTATCAGTGTAGATGTCCCCTGTGTGGATTGCTGCTTATCAGCTCTTCTCTTGGTTAATGCACGGTCGTGAAGAGGTTAAGTAACTAAATACATGCCAGGTGCATTTGTGCAAATTCTTGCAGTTCTTTTGTTCAAAAAGCAGCCACAGCATGAGTAGAAAAGCCTGATCCCTGCAAACATACTGCAGAGAAGAACCTTTGCTCTCTGTGTGGAAATGTTGATCTCTCTGCAAAAATTACCCCTTGCCGCCGCCTGTACACATATATGCAGGCTCACACTCAGATGCTAACAGCATGCTTTCAGCACAGAGACCGGGCTTGGGAATCAAAGGTTCAGGGTCAAAGGTCAGGGGCAGAGTATTTTAAGAAGGAATATAAAAATATTTTTTAAATTAGTATCAGTGTCAGTTAGTGTCACTGTGTTTTAGGTAGGGAAAACAGCAAAATGCATGCCATTGGTTCTAGACCCCACTATGGGTACAAACAACAAATAACATACACATATGTCAGTGATGGTTATCCTTGGCACCCCAGATGTTTTGGAACTATATTTCCCATGATTCTCAATTACACTGTAGAATGCAAGAGCATCATGGGAAATGTAGTTCCAAAACATCTGGGGTGCCAAGGTTCGCCATCACTGACATATGTGGTATTGCTGTGATGATCAGGAGTAGGGGAATTTATTTTGGGTTGTTCTTTGGTGGTAGGTTACAGTAATAGCAAGAAATATACAGGTACATTTTAAAAATATATATTATTTTTACTATTTTGTACCAGTTATTCTTTGATAATACAAAATATCAGGAGATATCCATTACCATTATCCACCAAATGAAAGCCAAAAACAAGGTATAATTCACCTGGGTACACTGAGTAGTTGTGATGATATGTACAGTTTTACTAACACATGTCAATTTTGCAAAACTGTGTTCCGGCGGATTTGTTTTACCCTCCATTGTGATTGGGTTAAGCACGACCCCTTAAAAGTAAGACTCATAGCTGTGCAATGAGAAAAACACATGCTCTCTACTGATTGGAGATTTCCAGTTCTGACCCAGCAGACTGTGTGTCACAGTCACAGGGTATTTCTCTACAGCATTCTCTCAGGGGACAGGCTTTGCTAATCATGCTGTGGCCGATTTCTACAAAATATTAAATTGTAAGATTTTGCACTTTTTGTTTTGAGGCATCTAAGATGTATTTAGATCATTTAAACTGAAAGTTCAGATTGGCTTTAATATCTAACATTCGTAAAAGTTGTCTTTTAATAAGGAGACCACAAAAGGAGTTCCAAATGGTAATACAAGCTTTCTTTTTCAATTGTATCTTATTTTTGTATGCATGTACAAGCTATCAAAGCAGAGGTCCCCAACCAGTGTCACTATATGAGCCAGATTCTAAAATCGAATCTAATAAAAAAAAAAAAAAACCTTACTTTTGCTAAGCCGAAACAATGACTTACAGAAAAATGTAACTGCCATGATACTGTAGGTGGTTTAGTGGAATCAGGTAGTCTATGGTTGGCTTTAGGTATACACTGTAGAAGATGCATAATACAGCAGGTGTACAGCCAGTCCAATGAAGTAACATCAAAATTTGCCAAAAGCCAATCTATGTATATACATCTCCTGGTTCAAAATAAAGTACATTCTTTGGAAAAAGTCCATATTTTTTTCATTGATATGTGAGGAATGCAGCAATTTGGGATAAAGCATTTTCCATAAACCAAGCACACACTTGACAACGATTTCTCCCAACAACATGTAAAGTTCACATATTTATCATTAAACATTGGCATTCCTTAAATTATCAAAATGTTTTGAAAGCTGGAGTTATACTTTAAGCATCTTAAGTAATACTCCACCTACCTCTCCCTTAGCTGAGACAACCTAGAGGACATAATGCAGTTTCTACGGCAGACTTCACTGTTCTTGCTGTTGTTCTGGCTGTCAGCGCAGCTATAAATGAATTATATAGGAAGCGTCCACAGCTCAGGTCCAGAGGTAATTTTATTCTTACTTCTCAGATGCTACCAGCAGTGCTACTCTAGTAACCCAATCTCTTCCCAGAAACACAGCCCTCTCATCAATAGCCATAAAACAAAAGACAGTAAAGAAACTGATAACTTTGGAATTCTCATATGTCTGAAAGCATGGGCATTAATGAGACATGAGAGGGAAGAGAAAAATAAAAAAATGCAACTAGATTTCAAAAATTCGTTTTTAGATTTGTACCTACACAGATCAAGTGTAATGTAACGTATGCAAATGAAAGCAGCCCCCACATCTTCTGATAAATGTCATATTGTACAGTCAAAATACTGCGCACGTACCCTGGAGCAAAAAATGAAAGTTACACTTTTCATTTTATTCTTTAACAATAGCTACTGCCCCCAGTTGGTCTAGGTTAGGCAGGTGGTGGTAAAAAATAAGGGCCTGTTCACACCATATGCACTACGCTGGGCTGGACAGCCTTGCCCAATTCTCTCCTAAGGCACAGACATGGCAAATTGCTTTGTGTCCTATGTGTACAGTTCACACCATTGCTCTGCAGTGGTATGTCCTGAAAAAAAGTAGAATACGCACTGCGTTTTTTTCACTGCAGCTTGTTACAATGCAGTACAACACATCACAGTGCTCTGCTGTGAATAAAATAAAAGAAATGTCACTTTGTAATATTTCAATAAAGCCTAGTACAAACCACAGGGGGTTAAACAAAAAATAAAATGACACCTCTGGTCGGAGCCACTGTACTTACAATCCAATGTTAGTACAGCGATCTCCCTTACTGCTCTATTGTGTTCTGACAGGGGGATGGCCCCCCTGCCAAAACACTCTGCCATTGGCTGAGAACGCTGATCGGGAGCCTTCGGCTGCTGGTTTTCCTGTATGCTTGTCCAACAGAAGCAGGCCAAAGCGGCTGGCTTCTGTCGGACCAGGTGCCATACACATGGTTTTGTGTTCACACTAGCCCGCACTGTGAAAGCGATCCACAGTAAGCCGCTGTAAGGTGTTCAGGAGACGATCCTGCCAGCTCCTGAATGCCTGTTTTTTTTTTTTTATTATTTCTCGTTTTTGATGAATGGAACTTTACAATGGGGCTAACGTGCCACAAATTTGAGTCAGGCATTTGAATGTAAATTTGGAACTGCTGGCAGTGTGAAACAAGCCTAACTTTACTGTTATATCTGTATAGAGAAAAGATTGCTGCACACCATGATTTTAGTGACTTTGTATTTGAATTTTTAGCATGCTGGAAGTTGACTTAAACCAGTTCAAATATTCTCCATACCAAAATGGTACGCCGTTGTTTTATATTGATGCGGCTTATAATTAGACCAGTGTGCGGCCACTATAGATATAGGTAGTGCCAAGGATAAATTTCATGCACAAAATGTAGACATTCACAGCAACCAATCTAAAACTCCTAAAGTGTATGTATCACCCAAAACTTTTTTTGGGGGATAAAGTAGGAGAGTATGGAAGACCTAAAATCCCTATCTGTGCCCTGCTGGGGAGATTTCCCTTTACTTCATGACCAGGAAATGAAACAGGAATTGAGAGGAAATCTCCCCAAAGTGAGGGGTAATCTTTTCGTAGACAGTTGTCAGCAGAACATTTGGGCCTATTGGAAAAATTCCCCTTATATTCTGTCTTGATAAAATGGTCTCTTGCTAGGAGATTAACTTTTTGCTTAACAAATGGAAAACATGGCTCCCTTTGGAGCAGGCTACACAAGAGACACGTTGTAGCAATCAATCTTGTATTATTGCACAATGCTCCAATTCATGTGCGATTAATCACTGTAAAATGCCACTGCATGCTAACTATTTAGCCTTCTCCATAGGCTATTTGCTTAGCGATCATTTTCTACACCTAGAAGTTTACTCACTAGCAGAATTGAGTTACTTAAAGGAGAAGTACAGCCAAAGCTGGTTTGGCTGCACTTCTCCTGTGACCCATTTTCGCCATACTGAAGCTCGCTGTCCGCTGATATCACATAGTGGGTTCAGGCTCTGTCAAGATTGTGACAATAAAGTCGGGAGCCAATCACATGCCTGGACCAGCACCTGGCTTAGCCTCTCGGCAAGTCACTGGGAGCCGGAGCCAGCCGCTCCAGCAGACTCCATAAACCAGCTCTCCAGTAAGCGTGGGGGGTTGGGGGTGCAAAGCAGAGAGCGGTGACTGAGTGACTGACAGTCAATAGCTCTCTGCTCACGGTGCTCTGAGAACCGAGCAATCAGTGGTCTTTGATCGATCGGTTCTCAGTCTTAGAGCCAGCAGGGGACATCCTGCATCCACCTACCTATGAATGAGTTTATTCTGATGACTGACAGCAAATATTTAAACATCTTAATAGTGAGAGATTAAAATCACAATTGTAGCACTAGCCTTATTGATCTAATTTAAAAGCACCTTAAATCAGTTTACTTTGGCTACTAACCTTTGCATATCATCATTTTCATGATGCCTTTGTGCCAAACACACTTTTTCACTACAACAACACACATTATTTGTGTTAATGCGTTGTAATGCCATTCATTTTGAAAGGCACCCTGAAGCACTAAAGTAAGGCACATGCATTGCAGCTCACCACAGTACATTGTGACACACTACTGTGTGCTGTGGTGCGCTGTGTTTCCAATAATGGTGCATGTTTTTTGTTTTTTAGATGTTTTGGTGTTTTAACACAGCACACAAGGATATCAAGGTCTGAATGGGCCCTCACTAAATGATCTGTATAAGTTTGTATAACAGCAATGTCTCTTGCTTGTCCATTGAAGAACACAGGAAATCATATAATGTTGGGTATATGTCGGACACACAAAGTCTTTAGGGTAGACCAGGATTACTCCTCCTTTAATCAACATGCGAGTGTCCTTGAAAGATGGATATCTTTTCTTCAGCTCTGCAAGTGAAAGTCCATTTTAATTCTTGTTCTTATTTTTTTTTTTGTTTTTTTTATTAAGATTCCCTCCTGCATCCCTGCTTGTGTTGGTCTCTGGTTTCTGGACTGATTGTTGCAGAGCTAGCACTGGGTTCCATAATAAGTGCTTTGCAGTTCATGTTTTGCTAACAAGTTAGCCACGGAGCACCTTTCAGGTCCAGAAGTGTGCCATGTACACCACTGGGTGCCTTCAAATTTGCCTCTTTCTGCTAGTTTGCTGTGGAAGGGGTCCATGCTGAGGGACTGCGCACTTATGTCATGTATTGGATGCAGTGTCATATGTGCACTCTGAACTCTCTTTCCCACCATTCAGCAAGAGGAAGCTCTTGAAACTCTGATCTCTAGTCTGTTCCTACTGCCAGTCGACAGTGACCTTGGTAACCTCTGACCTTCAGATCCTCTTTAGCTACAAGCTGCCTGAGTTTGTGAGTACCTGATGCCTTGCTTCATACCCTGAGCTTGTTGCATCATCGCCACGCAATTGCAACATGGACCAGGATGGTCATGCTGCAACAGGTGACCCTAGTTTATGCTTTCCTCGTGATTTTGGGGATGTTTAATTCTGACATCTGGATTCCGGCAACCTTATGATTATCTTTTTTTATAGCTTCTGAAAGATTTATACCACAAATAAAATGTCTAAAATCTTATGAAAATATTTTAGTATTCATCTTTAAATTGGCAGTGCTCGCTCCAGCAGCCTAATTAACCAATTATGATGTGTAGAACTTCTAAGATCATATAAAGCTGCATAAAAAGTAACGCTTATAGCAGTAGAAACATGATATATCTGTGTATCATAACTTACAGCCTGGCTCGCTTTGCACCTGCTGCAGTAATTAGATACATCACATGTGTAATTAAACAGACAGCAGAGCAAATAAGATTGTTGAATCAGGAAGGCTGGCAACTCTGATGTTCTTGATCTTGAACAAAAATACTTTATTTGTTACATGGGTACACAGGCACAGGCTATATGCTGACACGTTTCGGCTACGGAGCCTTCATCAAAGCATTAATATTTCATCTAAAAACTGATATTTATAGCAAAACAAGCCCAAAAAAGAGGGGCAGGTATATCCTAATTAGATACAATCAAGTCAATTAAAAACACATGGAGAAAAAAAGGGAAGAGACACAGCAGACATATAAGAGACATATCATGAACATTTAAGGCCCGTACACACGTACCGATCGTCGGCATACAAACGTCGGTGGACGAAGGATCTGCCGATTGTACGCGTGTTAGTATGGTGCCTCCGACAGATGTCTGCGCACAATCCGCGGACAAAAGTCTTTCTTGCAAACATGAAAATATTTGTATGCCGACACCAGAACGGACGATTGTTCGCCTGTCAGTACACAATTCTGCCGACACACAGCTACAAATCCCAACACGCATGATCAAACCAAATGAGTTCCCGGAAGAATTTTCTCTAGTAAACTCAACATTTTATTCAGAAAGAACTTTCGGCTCGCGGAAGTCCAAGAAATAGGTGAAATGCGGAGCACATGCTCATCTTGATAAATGTGAGAAGAAGGAAGATGCTGCTCATAATGCCATACTTTTCTAATAAAAAGGCATGTGTTCTGTTATGATGAAGATAATGTTTGTCTATTCTATCTGTTCTATCAAATTTTAGAATTAAATAATTTGAACTCTTCACCATTATTTTTGTATTTTCACACCAAAGATCTAACTATTGATATGACCCTTTATTCTTTTATGAATTAATGTCTAAAACATATTTTTCAGGTTATGCACAATATTAAACATGTTAACAAATTCAGATAGGCCATTTTTTATTTTCAATTTTCTTTATTTTTTGGATCTCAGCAAAAAAAAAACAAAGCAAACATCAATACTTTCCGTATAATAAACTAAACATAAAAAAGTTCCATTTGGACAAAATTAAACTAGAAACTGGCAAACAGGGGTAAAATAAATAATAGGGGGTTACACAAATTAAAGTTGCTGGTAACTGTAATCAGGTTGCCATGAGGGCAGGTTTGGATCCTGCTGGCCATATTGCCACTGGCCATGTGGCATTTGGCGAGGTGGTGGGTGTTGTGGAGGTGGAGGTGGAGGTGGAGGTGGAGGGCACGGGTGCTCCTGGCATGCGTGGCTGTGCTCAGTAAGTATGCCGTTTTCAGCGTTTTGCAGCACATCCAGAATAATTTTTCTGGCATACTGACACTGCCTGAGGTCCACCTTATCCAGGATTTTGGCAGTCATATTCCCGAAGGACTCATTGGCCTCCGGTTTCCGACGTAGGGCTATGGTGGCCTCCTGGATAAACTCGTCGGTGATGTCATCCACGTGCTTCCTCTTTTGCCTCCGTTTGGCAGGAGGAGGTGGTGGTGGAAAGAGTTCCGCAGGCTCCTCAGGCTCCACAGGCTCCCCAGGCTCCTGGCTGCAACCTGGCTCCTCCTCAGTGACACTTCCCTGTTGATGAAATGAACAATTGATTAGAATGTTATAGTGTATATAAAAATGCATGTTTGTTATATTATTGTGAACAAATAGCAGACTTTACATACAGTGGCATATCTAGGGTCTCCAGTGCCCTTGTTGAGGAGCTGTATTTGGCAACAACCCCCCCCCCCCCCAAGATCAATGTAAAACT
The DNA here is from genome assembly GCF_965119305.1 of Pelophylax lessonae. Lineage (NCBI taxonomy): Eukaryota > Metazoa > Chordata > Amphibia > Anura > Ranidae > Pelophylax > Pelophylax lessonae. Next base: position 248,654,750 of record NC_138773.1, on the reverse strand, counting down.
GTAACCCACCCCCCCAAAAAAAAATTAAAGGGCATTAAAAGTTTCTAATTTGCCCCTTGTTTGCCCAGTGTAGAGCTCTCTAGTGGGCAATCATTGTCTCAGGTGTGAAAAAGAAAGAGAGGGTTGAGAGCTAGAGAGAGGGAGAGAAAGAGGGGGTGTGAGAGAGAGAGGAGGGGGTTGCAGAGAGAGAGGGGCCTGAACTTGCAGAGGACTTGATGTAGGGCATTGAGGGTGAAGCAGTGCAGGGAAACATGAATAAGGAAGCCACCTGCCTTGCTGACCCAGAGTGAGAGACCAGAGACATGGAAGCAAGGATGGATGGATCATTTGCAGGAGCTGTTAGTTTTGTATTAAAAAAGGTTGAGCCAGAGGAATGCTGAGGCTACAGCAGTGTTTCTTAGGACCAGAGGTGTGCTGGGGATGCAGCAGTGTTTGTAAGACCAGAGGTGTGCTGGGGATGCAGTGAGAGGCAGTCTCAGTCTCCTGGTCTTTTGGCTCAGCTGCTCTCAATGTTTTACACCTGCATGAAGCAGCTCTCAATGTTTTACACCTGCATGAAGCTGCTCTCAATGTTTTACACCTGCATGAAGCAGCTCTCAATGTTTTACACCTGCATGAAGCTGCTCTCAATGTTTTACACCTGCATGAAGCTGCTCTCAATGTTTTACACCTGCATGAATCCGCCTGCAAACTGGGGGTTCTGGGGTGTGCAGGCTGAGTGGATTGTTAAAATAAACAATAAAACAATGCCAATGTTTTTGTGACCCACCCCCCTTGGCCTGCGCCCCTGGCGGTTGCCTGTCATGCCAACCCCTTGCTATGCCCGTTTACATAAAGGGTCAATTATGGTTTAGCTTATAATTTTGTTACATGATTACATTTTAGCAGACAATATATTGTGAAATGCCATACCTGAGTAAAACTCTCCTCCAGGAAATCCTCATCCTGGCTTGGATCTACCGACACTGAGCCCTCTGCCGAAGTAGAAGGCAGTGTAGAAATTGACGGCCTGGATTCCATGGTGTCTGCCAGGAACCGCATGTTATCATAGTACCACAGCCGTGGTACATATACATTCCGTGCCCCTGCTCCAGACTGGGTGGAATCTTCTATTTTTTTTAACTCCCGCCTGTAGGCAGTGCGAATACTGTTTATTTTTTTGCGGATATAATCAAAATTTGCCCCAGGACAGACGGGCTTGTAGAAGGCCACCAAATGTTCCATGGCCTGTTTTCTGAGTTTTCGATTTTTATAATCTGCGGACTTGACTTGCCACAAACAGGGCAGTTGCCTGAACTCATCAATAAAACTTATTAAAAAGTTGTGGGTGGTGAAATTGTCCACCATATTGCAGGACAGTATATGCCTGCAAGACACAAAACAACACAAAACATATTAAAATAGCATGTATTTTGGCACATAATAAAGATATTCCTAATAAAAGCTGTATAGGGCCCAAAACACACACTTTCTATTAAAAGAGTCGTACCTTTGTTTGTGTGGAAAAGTCGTGATTCGCCGCTCGATCGTGCTCCAACTCTCGATATGTCCGCTAGCGAATCGTCGGCCGAACGATCTGGCGTCCTTTAAATACAGCGCAGGCGTCAACTCCTCCTCCAGTGGCGGGCTTGTGCAGGGGTGTGTACGTGCCGAAGATCAGGCCTACATGCGACACTCACACCTGAGGCAGTGGAATAATCATTGTTTAATTAGGAACCATGTCTCAACAATCTGGGAGCTCAATTAGTGGGGGCCGAAGTGATTGGGCCACCCGAAAATCAAGGGCTACACCCATGTCAAAGCCAGAAATGGTGGAGATGGTCTCCATTTTAGAAAAAATGGATTACGATGGAAAGTTGGCAAATTACGATCGGCCCAATGCCAGGAAAGATGGCATCATGGACAAGGTGGTGGCCTGTTTGGTCAAAAAATTCGGTGTCGAGCGATCGAAAGATCAGATTCGGAAACGGTGGTCTGACCTCAAACACCGTGAGCAGGATCAGCTTTCCCAAATCCATCGGATTTTGAAAAAAAGTAAGTTTTATTTTTTTTTTTTTTTTAATCATGCAATATGTTTTTTATAATTTTGTGTATGTTGTATTAACATGTCTAGATTATAATGTCTATGTAAAAAGTTAGATTACTCATTTTAGTTGTCATGTCGTGATTTGATCGATCTATTGTTGATGTTTTAGTATATGACATTAAAAGTCAGGAAGCCATAGTTAAAAATATATGTATTGTGTTGCAACGAACGTTCTTTCCTGCACGAATCTTCTCAGCAAACATTCCTATTAATCACAGATTATTATTCAAACCTTTAAATAGGAGAAAAACGTAAACTCCGTGCCAAACAATGGGAAAGGAGGAGGAGAGGTTTGGCAGCTCCATCGGCAGTTGTGGAAGAAGAGGAGGACATGGGCCCAGATGGTGGCACAGATTCCACTAAAGGTAATTGGTTCCTATGCACTGTCAAACATTAATGTACCATATTTTTCGTAGATAACCATGTACATGTCTTCATATTTGTTACTAAAAGAGCTATCAAGCAGGGCACCATGTCCTAACAAATGTACCTCTTGTGACTTTTATGATATGGCCAATGTTTTGTATTATGTAGATGAAGACATTATGCCTGAGGTGATTCTGGTGGAGCCTACAAGTGACCAGACACCAGAGCAACAAGAAGGTTGGTAGTCACAGATTTTTGTGTAGTGGGATCATAGAAATATGTGTATTTGCAATGATTGTTTAACCTTATATTCTTGTATTCCCTTACAAATTTACATTGCAGATGTTGCGTCATGCCAGGATGTGGCATCCCCAGCCAGGTCTGAACCAATATCTCCTGGCAACTTGCCAAGCAGCATGGAAGCCACTTCAGAAACTGTGGAGGAACCAGGACCAAGTGTCCAAGAGCCAATTGTGTGCCCACGTAGGTTTTTTCAGAATGATTTTTATCAGTGTTATTTTTAGCCTCCAATTTACAACACTAGTTCCCTATGGGAGCCTCTTTATTTGAATGGAAGTCGCACCGTAAGTCGGATCAGGATGCTCTGACTTGCGGGGCCACTTGCGTTGTGAAGATTTTTGAGGGGGAACTACACCCAAAAATTGAACAACCCACCGTGGGTGTCCCCCCAAGTTCACAACCAGGCCTTTTGTGTGTGGTATTGAGTTTGAGGGTATGCCCACAACAAAAAGACAGCGTGGGTTACCCCCAAAACCCCTACCAGACCCTTATACAAGCATGCAGCTTGTCAGGCCAGGAAAGAGAACGAGCAAGCGGACCAAACACCCCCTGGACCACAGCAGGACACATGCCCTCAACATGGGGGGGTTTTGTTGCTTTGGGCCAGGGGGCCTCTGCACCGCACACCCAAAAGCACCTTACTCCCATGTAGAGGAGGACAAGAGCCTCATCCCCACAACCCTGTCTGGTGGTTTTGGGGGGTCATGCGGCCAGGGGGTTCCTAGGACTTTGGAAGCAACCTTTAACAAAGGGTGGCCCCCAGATCCCAGACCCCAATCACTATGTGAATGGGTATGGGGTACATAGTACCCCTACACATTAACCACATAAATGGAAGTGTATGTGAATAACGACAGGAGACGTTTATGAAATGTTCTTAAATATCTTCATCCGGTCTTCTCCACTCTGCTCTTTGGATCTTCTCCTCTCCACTCTTCTGCTGTCCAATCTTCTGCTCTTATGTTGTCTGCTCTTTTGCCCTAGGCTCTTCTTCTTCCTCCTGTCCTCCTCCAATGCTGTTGCCGTGCATTCTGCCCGTCTCTGGTCTCTGCATCTTAATATATATACATTACAACCATGCCCTCACAATGACGTCATCATGCGTTCACACCCCTAATGAATATATAGTAAGCTCAGGAGACCGGCAGAATCATCAGCAACAGCATCGGAGGAGGACAGGAGGAAGAAGAAGAGCCTAGGGCAAAAGAGCATAAGAACAGGGTAGGTATTAACTCGAGAGGAATTTAAGATTACCTGGACACCAAATGTTTCTCTATTATTATGACCTCATGTAGGTGATTCACATTGACTCATTTTTTTTTAATTTTTACAGACCATGTTTTACATAGTTGCACATTAGCCAAATTGACCCGTGAGGCTCTCCAATGCTGCGCAGACCTGGAACAAATAAAGGAGACTGCAACGGCATTACAAATCAAAATGCGCAATTTTGTGGACATGATTGGCAAATTTTAAGCCACAATTTTACTAGGTTTTTAATGTTTGTATTGGGATGTTCCTGATGTTACAATTTTTTTAGAATGTTTTAGGGCATTTTAATTACACTCAGATGTTAAAGAGTGTACCCAAGTTTGGGAAAAGCACTTTACAACACCCTAACCCTAACCCTAACCCTAACCCTAACCCTAACCCTAACCCTAACCCTGTGAATGTTTGATACTAAAACGTTTTTACATTCAACAATGTGTGTTCAATTCTTTATTAGACTTTAGTTGGGGGGTCGAGGTCTAAAGCTGTGTAAAGAAGCACTAAATGTATGATGGCTGTCCTATTCCCATATTTACATGTTAATGAAAGCATTTTGGTCACTGCCATATGCGAGTTGCTGGAGGTGTCAATGAAATGTTAAAGATACCCCCAGTTTTAACGCATATCACAGTGCGATCTGACATTTCACACAGGATCGGATCACACAAGTTTGAACGATTGTGCGATCCTATCCTGATGTGGCTGAATAAATGCATCATGTGCGACTTTTGTGCGAGTGCAGTGCGAATTGAGCCATACAAACTGTATAGCTGATTTTCGCATGAACATCTGATCGCATGTAATAAAGGAGCAGTGCGCTACGATATTACATGCCATCAGATGTGCAGTGTGAATTGAGACATACACTTTGTATGGCTACATTCGCACTGAACACGCATACAAGTCGCACATGACCCTTTATTTCTGATGTATCTGGATTGGATCGCACAGTGCTTAACACTTGTGGAATACAATCCTGTGCAAAAAGTAAGTGGCGGGTCACCCTTATGCAATGCTGGAAGGCTGCAAAGTCGCAGACTTCCCGCATCGCATAAGTGTGACTCAACACTCAAGGTACTAGCAGTCCTAGGATTCAATATGGCATTGATATTGCCAGTAGCAATCAGTGTAGGGAGATCAGTGTAATCTATAGTGTATTGCTTGTTCGTTGCTCTAGTTCACTTTCCATTACCTATATATATAACACTTTGAGATGAACAATGATCAAGTTTCACATAACACTGACATATCCTAACATTGGTGGGCAGTGAGAAGGATGTCATAAATGAACACAACATAACAGGTGTAGGTACTTTGTTAATACCCTAATGTATTATATGAAATATATAGTATGGGCAACTTCTGGACAATGAACACCAATGTAAGGTGACATTAGATGAACCTTGGGTGTGACCTAGTTCTCAATGTGACAGGGTTTGTGTACATTTTGTGGGGTGCAGAAGGCCCTTGTATTTACACCACTGGCTAAAAAATAACACATGGCCATCATCACTTTGGATCAGCTGGTGAGAGACTACAGTCAAGAAACACACTGATGAATGTATTAACCCTTCCAAAGTCACACATATATAACACATGATTAACCCAAATAATTGTGTTTGGCATATGTGCCCAAATGATTATAATCCACAATACAGAATCATTGCAATTTTTGTTTAATGTGTTGAAAAATAATATATCTCTGACATTTATCTTGTGTGTCCAATCTTTAACAAGATTAATGGGTGTGTGACAGTGATTGCTGCCAGGACACAGCTCCTCTCCCCACGAAATAGTCCAGATATTCCTGGCGGATCTGACGGGCCCTGTGTGATGCCAATGCTGACCGTCCAACTTCCATTGACGTCATGGACTCCACTTGGTTAGAAGGTTGGGCCTCTCCACTTGTACCTGGCATAGCAGGGTCAGTATCCAGTTGCTGCAAGACATAATTTTGTGCATTCCTGCGTAGGAAGTTGTGCAAAATGCAGCAACACAAGACCACATTATCCACTTTGTACAGTGCCAGGTTTATGGACGTCAGGAATATCCGGAACCGGTTGGCCATTATCCCGAAGGCATTCTCCACAACTCTGCGAGCTCTGGACAACCGGTAGTTGTAAATCCTTTGGTCTGGGGTGAGGTTCCTCTGAGGGTAGGGCTTCATGAGATGCTCCCCAAGCGCAAAAGCCTCATCTGCGATAAACACAAAGCTCATACCCTCAACAGTTTGCTCCCTGGATGGCAGGTTCAGAGTGCCGTTCTTTAGACGACGAGCGAACTCCGTCTGATCAATAACTCCCCCATCCGAATTGCGGCCATTTTTGCCAATATCCAAAAAAATAAACTCATAGTTTGCATTAACTATGGCTAGCATGACTATACTAAAAAAACCTTTATAATTATAATAAAATGTGCCGGAATTCGGAGGGGGGACAATGCGGACGTGCTTCCCATCAATAGCACCCCCACAATTGGGAAAATTCCACTTCTCCAGAAATTGATCAGAAATCTCCAGCCATTGCTCTGCGTTTGAAGGAAACTGTGGGGAAAAAATAAAAAAAAAAAAAAATAAATAAAATTAGTGCTTGAGCACATCACATTATTAATTACACACACAGTTGTCTGTTAAATGCTTATGCAACTTGCTAAAAAAATATACAACAGGAAGGCAAAGGTTTGGATATGGGGATGTAACATCTACATACATTTCTTTTCAACCTCCTATTGTTCTTATATTGTAAAGGGCCATACACACTAGAAGATTCTCTGAAGACTTTTTCGTGCAGATTTAACTTTTCTATGTAGTGCAAGGGCCTACCAGATTGCATAGGATTTGAAAGTGTTTGTTGGACCTCATATTATTTGGTTTTGGTAAATCGGAAGGATAAATTGTTCTGACAATCTTCTAGTGTGTATGGCCCATTATACTCACCAGCTAGAGCTGAGATTTACAAACTACGGCCCTCCAGCTGTTGCAGAACTACACATCCCATGAGGCCTTGTAATTCTCTGACATTCACAGACATGACTAGGCATGATGGAAATTGAAGTTCGTGAACAACTGGTGGGCCATAGTTTGAAGACCTCTGAACTTGAGCTTTGGTATATGCTGACTTTGAGATTTAGCATGTGGGTGGGGGGATGGGTAAGTAAAACTGGGCATTTATACATCAATTAGGGCTTGTGGTCAGTGAAGGTTTTAACATCATTACATAAACATACAGAATCATAGGTGGGAATGGATGGACTGATGTATTTTAGATAAATCATTAACTAGGTACTAAAACATTGGCCAAGGAATAATTGTTTGAGGGAAAGCAATAAAATGACCCAAATTCAAAATACTGTTAACAGGCAATGCGTTTAGGGACACATAGGAGAGAATGGTGGGGTGGTTAGTGGGTAATTTTACAAATGGTTAAAGATAATCTACATCTTTACTACTATGTGCATGCGGACAGAGGGTAGTTTACAAATAATGGCCTGTGTCAATTGCTGTACATCCAAAAACATCATAATTCGGGTGAAACTAGTAATACATGTAATGTAATGTAAAAAATCAAACATACCTTGATATAGTCCTTCTGCAAGACCTTGATGATGGCAGAGCAGGTCTCAGGGATGATGACTCCAAGAGCTTGGGGGGAGATGCCTGTGGTGAACTTCAGATCCTGCAGGCTTCTCCCTGTTGCAAGATACCTCAACGTCGCAATTAACCTTTGCTCAGGAGTAATTGCAAGCCGCATACAAGTATCCTGCTTCAGAATATAGGGGGACACCAGGGCAAGAAGACGGTAAAAGATGGGATCCGTCATCCTCAAATAATTCCTGAAGTCATCAGGATTATTTTCCTGGAGCTCCCTCAGCAAGGACATATGAGAAAATTGATCACGGTTAAGCAACCAATTTTTCGTCCAGGAGGTCCGCTTCTTCTTCCTATTGCTCGTACGTCGTCTCAGAGCCAAAACTCCAACACTAACGACAGCAACGGACGAATTCACGGTCGCCATAATAAATTCTCGAACGATGTCTCGGAAAATAGCGAAATGTCGTCAACCAAACAAATGCTACCGAAATCAGCGCGAGATGCCCAGAAGGGTCACGGCCAAACACTCACTTCCTCTTTTGTAGCGGCGAACGTGCGTGGAACGTAGTGACGTCATTTTCTGTCGGAAGACAAATGTCCTGGGCAAGTTTGGAGCACTTTTCAACAGACAAACAACAAACACACCAGCCGCGAACATTTGTAGGACGTTCCGTCGGCCGACGATCGGTACGTGTGTACGGGCCTTTAGAACATGTTTTCATATTATTCCAACTAATATAGCAAAACAATAAGATTCATGTTAAAAAATGATTTATGTCCATCCTATAATTCAAGCCATATGGTTTTCTATTATTGAGGGTGTGAATCCACCAAACCTCACGTTTGAGCAAAATACAATGACTATCGTCTCCTCTTGGGGTTTTTTTAACCTGTTCAGCACCAAGAAAAGAAAAAGTGTCACGATTGCAGCGGTGCACTTCTCAGAAATGTTTTGACATATTTGAAATATTTTCGGCAATATTAGTAGTGTCATTCACATGTTCCGAGATTCGAATTCTCAGTAGGCGTATAGTACACCCAACATATTGCAAATTACAGGCACTGCATTGATTTACATAAACCACCGATTTAGAGCTACAATGGTATATATATACAGTATATATATATATACTTAATTGTATATGTTTTATTAGTTATAAAATAAGTCACTAAGGTGCTTTTTTGTGTTTATGGTACTGCTTGAAAGTATTTAGGCCACACATATAGGATCCTGTGGTGGAAAGCCAAGTCTGCGACTTGTTTGGCTTCCGTGAGCAAAACAAGCTAGGTGACAACATTCTGCCTAAGCTAGGGGCCCTTCTACATGAAAAATTGCATCCAGTCTTAAAGAGGTTGTAAACTCACCTTAAAGTCTTTAACCTATAGGTAAGCCTATATTAAGGCTTACCTATAGGTGCTATAAATATCTCCTAAACTTACACAGTTTAGGAGATATTTACATTGCATGCAGCCGATGACGTCATCGGCACATGCGCTCTGAAGGAACGGCCACACGTGTTGTTCCTTCAGAGCCCTATGCTGTGAACGGGGGCTCCCGTGTGCATGCGCAGGAGTGATGTAATCGCGCCCCCGGCCAATCAGATGGCCGGAGGACATGAACGAGGAAGCAGGACGGCCGGACATGTCGGCCGCCCTGTCGCTGAGCGGGCAGCACTGCGGGGGCTTCGTTTTAAGGTAAGTATTTCTTAATGAGCTAGTATGCGATGTATACTAGCTCATTATGCCTTTGTCTTTACAGGTTTTTTTTTCATGAGGGTTTACTTTCTCTTTAAATACTATGCAGATCTTTATCGGCATACAGAATGGGAAAAAGTTCTTTAAGAATTGCAACAATTTTGTTGTATTCTAAAGAAAATGTAGTAACAAAGTTAACTCTATTTTTGTTATAATTGCTACAATGCTTGTGTTTCTTTGTACTGCTATTCCGTATCATCTCCGCCTGATCTCTATGAAGAGCTATATTTTTGCTTCTAGCTATTGTTTTTACACTATAGCCCCTTACTTTGAGTCGGTTTTGGACTACTGTACAGGAGAGATGACATTTAATGGCTGAGCAAAGCAGATAAATGGTTGGTGCTATAGCTTTGCAGTTCTAAGGTCTTGGATTCGGTTCCCATCTGCATGGAGTTTGCATATTTTCCCTATAACTTCCCTATTTCCCAATATCCCAAAAAAAAAAATCCATCTATCTATCTATCTATCTATCTATCTATCTATCTATCTATCTATCTATCTATCTATCTATCTATCTATCTATCTATCTATCTATCTATCTATCTATCTATCTATCTATCTATCTATCTATCTATCTATCTATCTATCTATCTATCTATCTATCTCATACAAACAAAGTGGGAGTTCCCCTATTTTTGGGACTTAAAGGGTAGGGATGATCGAACGAACCCTTGACTGTTCGAAATTCGGTCGAATTCCAAACTTTTTACGGTAAAAGTTCGGAATTCGGCACCAGAACCGCCCAAAATGCAATGGGACAGGAACTGGGCTTTAAAAGCCCCGTGATTGGACCAGAAACATGAGTAAAAGCCAATTGAGGGGGCAGGAGGATGCTAGGAATGTGATTGGAGTGAGTAGGGGGTCCAGAGGCCAATCAGTAGTGAATACGCCCCCCAGTATATAACATAGCCCCGCCAAATCTCTAGCACTGTAATACAGGGGCTGTGGAAGAGAGTGGAAGCAGTTCTGTTACTCCTGTTGCAAAAGTGTCATTTAGCAATTATTAGTGTGAGGAAAGGGATATGCAGTGTAGTTAGGGTACTATATACCACTATAGTTAGATTCAATAATCTAGTTTCTGTAGGGAAAGTGTTAAGTGTCAGGGTGACCGTAGTGTAGTTTAGGGTGAACTGACTCTGACTGCTATGCCAGGGTGACCGAACTCATCCATGTTAGGGTGCCCGTCAGAGAAAAAAGATCATTTTTCTTAGAATTTTTAGTAGAGCAGGGATGGGGTTCCGCTCCTTTCACACCTGGGCGTTTTTGTTTCAGACGTTTATTGGGCTTTTTTGTGGACGTCTTTGGAGGCAGGCATGACATCTGAACTTCTGTGTAGGGGTATATATACACACACACACACATGTATATATATATACACATACACACATATAGGTGTGAAAGGAGCGGAACCCCATCCCTGCGCTAATGAAATTATTTGCAGGGATGGGGTTCCGCTCCTTTCACACCTATATGTGTGTATGTGTATATATATATATATATATATATATATGTATATATATATATATATATATATATATATATATATATATAGATGTGTGTGTGTGTATGTGTGTGTGTGTGTGTGTGTGTGTATATATACCCCTATACAGAAGTTCAGATGTCATGCCTGCCTCCAAAGATGTCCAAAAAATGCCCAATAAATGCCTGAAACAACACACCTGGGCGTTTTTGTTGCAGGCGTTTATTGGGCATTTTGTGGGCGTCTTTGGAGGCAGGCATGACATCTGAACTTCTGTATAGGGGTATATATACACACACACACATATATGTATATATACACATACACACATATAGGTGTGAAAGGAGCGGAACCCCATCCCTGCGCTAATGAAATTATTTGCAGGGATGGGGTTCCGCTCCTTTCACACCTATATGTGTGCATGTGTATATGTATATATATATATATATATATATATATATGTGTGTATATATACCCCTATACAGAAGTTCAGATGTCATGCCTGCCTCCAAAGACGCTTAAAAAATGCCCAATAAACACCTGAAACAACACACCTGGGCGTTTTTGTTGCAGGCATTTATTGGGCTTTTTTGGGGCGTCTTAGAGGCAGGCATGACATCTGAACTTCTGTATAGGGGTATATATACACACACACATATATGTATAGTGCCTTGCAAAAGTATTCGGCCCCCTTGAACTTTGCGACCTTTTGCCACATTTCAGGCTTCAAACATAAAGATATAAAACTGTAAATATTTGTGAAGAATCAACAACAAGTGGGACACAATCATGAAGTGGATATTTCAAACTTTGTTAACAAATAAAAAACTAAAAAATTGGCGTGCAAAATTATTCAGCCCCTTTACTTTCAGTGCATCAAACTCTCTCCAGAAGTTCAGTGAGGATCTCTGAATGATCCAATGTTGACCTAAATGACTAATGATGATAAATAGAATCCACCTGTGTGTAATCAAGTCTCCGTATAAATGCACCTGCACTGTGATAGTCTCAGAGGTCAGTTTAAAGCGCAGAGAGCATCATGAAGAACAAGGAACACACAGGCAGGTCCGAGATACTGTTGTGGAGAAGTTTAAAGCTGGATTTGGATACAAAAAGATTTCCCAAGCTTTAAACATCCCAAGGAGCACTGTGCAAGGGATAATATCAGACCACTGCAAATCTACGTAGACCTGGCCGTCCCTCTAAACTTTCAGCTCATACAAGGAGAAGACTGATCAGAGATGCAGCCAAGAGGCCCATGATCACTCTGGATGAACTGCAGAGATCTACAGCTGAGGTGGGAGACTCTGTCCATAGGACAACAATCAGTCGTATACTGCACAAATCTGGCCTTTATGGAAGAGTGGCAAGAAGAAAGACATTTCTTAAAGATATCCATAAAAAGTGTTGTTTAAAGTTTGCCACAAGCCACCTGGGAGACACACCAAACATGTGGAAGAAGGTGCTCTGGTCAGATGAAACCAAAATCTAACTTTTTGGCAACAATGCAAAACGTTATGTTTGGCGTAAAAGCAACACAGCTCATCACCCTGAACACACTGTCAAACATGGTGGTGGCAGCATCATGGTTTGGGCCTGCTTTTCTTCAGCAGGGACAGGGAAGATGTTTAAAATTGATGGGAAGATGGATGGAGCCAAATACAGGACCATTCTGGAAGAAAAGCTGATGGAGTCTGCAAAGGACCTGAGACTGGGACGGAGATTTGTCTTCCAACAAGACAATGATCCAAAACATAAAGCTAAATATACAATTGAATGGCTCACAAATAAACATATACAGGTGTTAGAATGGCCAAGTCAAAGTCCAGACCTGAATCCAATGGAGAATTTGTGGAAAGAACCGAAAACTGCTGTTCACAAACGCTCTCCATCCAACCTCACCGAGCTCGTGCTGTTTTGCAAAGAGGAATGGGCAAAAATTTCAGTCTCTCGATGTGCAAAACTGATAGAGACATACCCCAAGCGACTTACAGCTGTAATCGCAGAAAAAGGTGGCGCTACAAAGTAATAACTTAAGGGGGCTGAATAATTTTGCACGCCCAATTTTTCAGTTTTTTATTTGTTAAAAAAGTTTGAAATAGCCAATAAATTTCGTTCCACTTCATGATTGTGTCCCACTTGTTGTTGATTCTTCACAAAAAATTACAGTTTTATATCTTTATGTTTGAAGCCTGAAATGTGGCAAAAGGTCGCAAAGTTCAAGGGGACCGAATACTTTCGCAAGGCACTGTATATATACACATACACACATATAGGTGTGAAAGGAGCGGAACCCCATCCCTGCGCTAATGAAATTATTTGCAGGGATGGGGTTCCGCTCCTTTCACACCTATTTGTGTGTATGTGTATATATATGTATGTGTGTACATATACCCCTATACAGAAGTTTAGATGTCATACCTGCCTCCAAAGACGCCAAAAAATGCCCAATAAACACCTTAAACAACACACCTGGGCGTTTTTGTTGCAGGCGTTTATTGGGCATTTTTTGGGCGTCTTTGGAGGCAGGCATGACATCTGAACTTCTGTATAGGGGTATATATACACACACACATAGATGTATATATACACATACACACATATAGGTGTGAAAGGAGCGGAACCCCATCCCTGCGCTAATGAAATTATTTGCAGGGATGGTGTTCCACTCCCTTCACACCTATATGTGTGTATGTGTATATATATATATATATATATATATATATATATATGTGTGTGTGTGTACATATACCCCTATACAGAAGTTCAGATGTCATGCCTGCCTCCAAAGATGCCCAAAAAATGCCCAATAAACGCCTGAAACAAAAACCCCCAGGTGTGAAAGGAGCGGAACCCCATCCCTGCGCTAATAAAAATGATCTTTTTTTTTCTGGTTCTGGACATTCTACAGAGCTGAAACTTCACAGGTACACTTTGTAGACCCCCCAGACACTAAATCCAAAGAAATCTCTTTTTTCTTTTTTCAATAATTTTTTCAATAATTGTCTCTCATAAATCATATCATAAACGACAATTTTTAAGAACTTTTGTTTGTGTGAATAATAGACCCTGGGGCATGACCCAGAACCCTAGGCACTTTTTAGGGGCATTTATTGGGTGTTATTGCTTCAAAATTATGTTTTTTGATTCATATATATATATATATATATATATACAGTGGGTACGGAAAGTATTCAGACCCCCTTAAATTTTTCACTCTTTGTTATATTGCAGCCATTTGCAAAAATCATTTAGGTTCATTCTTCTTCCTCATGAATGTACACATAGCACCCCATACTGACAGAAAAACACAGAATTGTTGACATTGTTGCAGATTTATTAAAAAAGAAAAACTGAAATATCACATGGTCCTAAGTATTCAGACCCTTTGCTCAGTATTTAGTAGAAGCCCCCTTTTGATCTAATACAGCCAGGAGTCTTTTTGGAAAGATGCAACAAGTCTTTCACACCTGGATTTGGGGATCCTCTGCCATTCCTCCTTGCAGATCCTCTCCAGTTCTGTCAGGTTGGATGGTAAACGTTGGTGGACAGCCATTTTTAGGTCTCTCCAGAGATGCTCAATTGGGTTTAAGTCAGGGCTCTGGCTGGGCCATTCAAGAACAGTCACGGAGTTGTTGTGAAGCCACTCCTTCGTTATTTTAGCTGTGTGCTTAGGGTCATTGTCTTGTTGGAAGGTAAACCTTCGGCCCAGTCTGAGGTCCAGAGCACTCTGGAGAAGGTTTTTGTCCAGGATATCCCTGTACTTGGCCGCATTCATCTTTCGCTCGATTGCAACCAGTCGTCCTGTCCCTGCAGCTGAAAAACACCCCCACAGCATGATGCTGCCACCACCATGCTTCACTGTTGGGACTGTATTGGACAGGTGATGAGCAGTGCCTGGTTTTCTCCACACATACCGCTTAGAATTAAGGCCAAAAAGTTCTATTTTGGTCTCATCAGACCAGAGAATCTTATTTCTCACCATCTTGGAGTCCTTCAAGTGTTTTTTAGCAAACTCCATGCAGGCTTTCATGTGTCTTACACTGAGGAGAGGCTTCCGTCGGGCCACTCTGCCATAAAGCCCCGACTGGTGGAGGGCTGCAGTGATGGTTGACTTTCTACAACTTTCTCCCATCTCCTGACTGCATCTCTGGAGCTCAGCCACAGTGATCTTTGGGTTCTTCTTTACCTCTCTCACCAAGGCTCTTCTCCCCCGATAGCTCAGTTTGCCCGGACGGCCAGCTCTAGGAAGGGTTCTGGTCATCCCAAACGTCTTCCATTTGAGGATAATGGAGGCCACTGTGCTCTTAGGAACCTTAAGTGCAGCAGAAATCTTTCTGTAACCTTGGCCAGATCTGTGCCTTGCCACAATTCTGTCTCTGAGCTCTTCAGGCAGTTCCTTTGACCTCATGATTCTCATTTGCTCTGACATGCATTGTGATCTGGAAGGTCTTATATAGACATGTGTGTGGCTTTCCTCATCAAGTCCAATCAGTATAATCAAACACAGCTGGACTCAAATGAAGGTGTAGAACCATCTCAAGGATGATTAGAAGAAATGGAAAGCACCTGAGTTAAATATATGAGTGTCACAGCAAAGGGTCTGAATACTTAGGACCATGTGATATTTCAGTTTTTCTTTTTTAATAAATCTGCAACAATGTCAACAATTCTGTGTTTTTCCGTCAATATGGTAAGCTGTGTGTACATTCATGAGGAAGAAGAATGAACTTAAATGATTTTAGCAAATGGCTGCAATATAACAAAGAGTGAAAAATTTAAGGGGGTCTGAATACTTTCCGTACCCACTGTATATACACACACACACATATATTTTATATATATATATATATATATATATATATATATATATATATATATACACACACACACACATATATATATATATATACCCCTATACAGAAGTTCAGATGTCATGCCTGCCTCCAAAGACGCCCAAAAAAATGCCCAATAAACGCCTGAATCAAAAACGCCCAGGTGTGAAAGGAGCGTAGCCCCATCCCTGCGCTATTGAAATTCTAAGAAAAATGATCTTGTTTTTCTGGTTCTGAACATGCTACAGAGCTGAAACTTCACAGGTACACTTTTTAGACCCCCCAGACACTAAATCCAAAGAAATCTCATTTTTTTCTTTCAATAATTTTTTCAATAATTGGCTCTCTATCAAAAATGACAATTTTTAAGAACTTTTGTTTGTGTGAATAATAGACCCTGGGGCATGACCCAGAACCCTAGGCACTTTTTAGGGGCATTTATTGGGTGTTAGGGCTTCAAAATGGTGTTTTTTGATTACCGAAGTTCGGGTCCCATTGATTTCAATGGGCTTCTGGAATCCGGACCCGAACTTTCGGGAACTTCGGGTGTTCTGGCCAAACCAAACTTTTCAAAAGTTCGATCATCCCAATTAAAGGGCACTGATTTTGTATCAAGTAAAAAACATAATAAAGAATTTTATAAAACATCATCATTTTATTACTACATCACTGAATAAAATACATATAAGCAACATGGTATGAATGAACAGTCTTTTAAATATACCTGTGGGAATTACATTGATGTGATATGACTTCCTTCAGCCGATGCATTTCAGAGATTGAATATCTCCTTCATCAGGGGTGCTAGAGGTAAGTTACATCTATAATACAAATATATGGATCAAAAAAACTTGCCTCGTTTAGAGGACTATACGTTGTAAACGGTATTACATCGAAATCAAAGAGTTACATCCAAACAAAGGGTCCTATAAATGAACATTCCATGTTTTAATAAAAACAAAGTTTTATAGTTCTGCTGATCTGCTCAATCATCAAGGTAATATAAAGTGGAAGGCCAAAGGTGACGCAAGGAAGCGCCATAGAGCACTGTACCCAAGAGAGGAAGGTAGGGAACACTGAGGCCTGAACGACTTGATCCTATAGTAAGAGAGTGTTCAAAGATATTTGTATGTATAGGGCAGTGATGGTGAACCTTGGCACCCCAGATGTTTTGGAACTACATTTTCCATGCTCAACTACACTACAGAGTGCATGAGCATCATGGGAAATGTAGTTCCAAAGCATCTGGGGAGCCAAGGTTTGCCATCACTGGTATAGGGTATACATATGAAGTAGAAAGTATATACAAAATAGGGTGCATATCATTTGGCCCATCTATACCTGGAGAGCAACAGTGAATGTGGATGCCACAGTGTTGGAGTGGTAAAGCTGACTTAGAAATCTGTGGTTATCAGTTATAAAATAAAAATAATTGGCCAAAACCTTATACTTGTATATAAATATATATGTGCATACTCATATGCATGCATATTTGATCGTATATTTAAACTTAGGGGCAATTCCTAAAGGATGTTGAAACATACAGTATCCCACAAAAGTGAGTACACCACTCACATTTTTGTAAATATTTTATTATATCTTTTTATGTGACAACACTGAAAAAAATAACACTTTGCTACAATGTAAATTAGTGAGTGTACAGCTTGTATAACAGTGTACATTTTCTGTCCCCTCAAAATAACTCAACACACAGCCATGTCTAAACCGCTGGCAACAAAGAGGGTTAAGGGAGTGCTGGAAAATAATGATAGCCACACAAAATATTGTTATTAATGTCTAAACCGTTGCCAACAAAAGTGAGTAAACCCCTAAGTGAAAATGTCCAAATTTAGCCCAAATTGTCAATATTTTGTGTGGCCTCCAATATTTTAACCCTCTTGGGCATGGAGTTCACCAGAGTTTCACAGGTTGCCATTGAAGTCCTCTTCCACTCCTCCATGACGACATCACGGAGCTGGTGGATGTTAGAGACCTTGCGCTCCTCCACCTTCCATTTGAGGATGCCCCACAGATGCTGAACAGTATTCCAACATGATAATGACCCCAAACACACTGCCTTGCTCAAGAAGCTGAGGGTAAAGGTGATGGATTGGCCAAGCATGTCTCCAGACCTAAACCCTCTTAAGCATCTGTGGGGCATCTTCAAACGGAAGGTGGAGGAGCGCAAGGTCTTTAACATTCACCAGCTCCGTGATGTTGTCATGGAGGAGTGCAAGAGGACTCCAGTGGCAACCTGTGAAGCTCTGGTGAACTCCATGCCAAAGAGGGTTAAGGCAGTGCAGGAAAATAATGGTGGCCACACAAAATATTGACACTTTGGGCCCAATTTGGACATTTTCACTTAGGGGTGTACTCATTTTTGTTGACAGCGGTTTAGACATTAACACTGTGGCAGGCTAGCTTGGCTGCGCGAATCGCCTTACCTGTACGGCAAAACTCGGGAGCGATCCTCCAATTTAGGATCACAGGTCTCTGTGTTGATTCCACAAGCCCATCCCCCTCACGGTTAGAAAACACCCCCTAGGAATACATTTAACCCTTTGTTCACCCCTGAGTTAACCCCTTCCCTGCCAGTGTCATTACAGTGCATATTTTTAGCACTGACTACAGGCATACCCCGCTTTAAGTACACTCACTTTAAGTACACTCGCGAGTAAGGACACAGCTTGTTCAGCTTGGCATGACACTACTCCCGGTTTTTAACATTGGCGTCTATAGGAAATATTGATCAGCTTGACATGGCACTGCTCCCAAACCATAAGTGACAGGGATACCAAACTTAGGGAGCACCGAGAGAGGACCCAGGACTACAACATATCCTGTTTGTGGCTGGCCAGCTTGCCTAGGTAATCTACTATGTCATAGTCCTGGATCCCCTTAACATGCTCCCCAAGCTTGGTGTCCTTGTCACATGGTTTGGGAGCAATGCCATGTCAAGCTGACCAAGATTTCCTATGGAGCTAGTGTATTTACATGCATTGAAAAATTAAAAAAGGTATTGCTTCACTTTAAGTACAATTTCGTTTTACATACATGCTCTGGTCCCATTGTGTACTTAAAAGTGGGGTATGCCTGTACTGTAGTAATGTCACTGGTCCCCAATAAAATATTAATTAGGGGTTCGATCTGTCCACCACAATGTCGCAGTCCCGCTAAAAACCGCTGATCACCGCCATTACTATTAAAAAAAATTAAATAAATAGAAATTACATAAATCTTTCCCCTAGTTTGTAGACGCGATAACTCTTGTGCAAACCAATCAAAATACGCTTATTGGGATTTATTTTAACAAAAATATGTAGCAGAGTACAAATTGGTCAAATTTTTAACCTCCCTGGCGGTATGATTCTTTCGGATTTTAGGTGCTGAAAGTGGTACCATTATTTTGCTAGTAATTCTTAAGAATGAGCAGCCCAAACCAACTATTTACATATCATTTTTTTTTACTGTGCGTTCTTCTTTATAACATCTCGGGTATGATAAAGTTTGAAACACAAAATCATAAATTATAATATAATAAAAAACTATAAATAAGTTAAAGTATAAGTATATATATATATATATATATATATATACATAAAAAGTACAGTAAAACTGCAGGAAAGGGCAATGGGGGGCAAACTAATGTGATTTTTTTTTTATTTTGCATTGTATCAGTGTGTTTGGTGTGTTTTACATTTGAATTTGCCGCCGGTTCCACCCCCCTGCGAACGTCACGTTGCAGGAGACGGAAGCCGGGGCACGGAGAGGATCGGGAGGAAGATCCGCCGCCAGACACCGCCGAGATACATCGCTGGATCCCGGTGACAAGGTAAGTAACCCTGCTTTCAGGATCCAGCGATCTTCCTAGCAGTACCCCGAGTGTGGCTCGGGGGTTACCGCTCTTGGCTTTGAAATTTAACCCCGAGCCACGCTCGGGAATACCGCTAGGAAGGTTAAAAAAAAAAAAAAAAAAGATTTTTACATTTTTTTTATATTGGGAATGTTATATAGCAGAATGTAAAAAATATTGTTTTTTTGTTTATAGCGCAAAAAATTAAAATTGCGCAGTTGATCGAATACCACCAAAAGAAAGCTCTAACTGTGGGAAAAAAGGACATCAATTTTATTTGGGTACAGCGTCGCACGACCGCGCAATTGTCCGTTAAAGTAACGCAGTGCCAAATCGCAAAAAAATGCCCGGTCATTAAGGGGGTAAAACCTTCCTGTCCAGAAGTGGTTAATGGCTGCGTTGAGTTATTTTGAGTGGACAGCAAATTTACACTGTTAAACAAGCTGTGCA
The DNA here is from genome assembly GCF_965119305.1 of Pelophylax lessonae. Lineage (NCBI taxonomy): Eukaryota > Metazoa > Chordata > Amphibia > Anura > Ranidae > Pelophylax > Pelophylax lessonae. The sequence goes on along the minus strand of NC_138773.1, from coordinate 248,634,767 downwards.
GTGTGCACTCACTACTTTACATTGTAGCAAAGTGTAATTTCTTCAGTGTTGTCACATGAAAAGATATAATAAAATATTTACACAAATGTGAGGGGTGTATTTACTTTTGTGAGATACTGTATATATCATAGGTTAAAAGTCCAATCTGGAAAACGTGTCAGGTGGAGATAACTAACCATTAGGAATTGTCATGAATAATTTGCATGGATCCTAATCAATGTTCAAAGGTTATAGCCATAGCAGATCATGTGACTCAGAGGCGGCTCTAGGCTTTGTGAGGCCTAAGGCAAAACTTGGACATGAGGCCCCACTCACGCCCATAATGGGAAAAATAATTCAAGCGATAAAAATTAACTGTACAAATTGCATATATTAAGAGCCTTAACCTTTGTACTATGAATTCACAGTTTCTAGAATTTTCTCTAACCAATTCTTCTTTAATCAAAGATCATTACACATTGAGTATGTATGTATGTGTATATCTGCTCTTAAATCACAGTCCCCAGCATTTCCCTATAGGTCATGATTCCCTGAGTCCCTCCTTACATCAGAGTTCAGTGTCCCCCCTTACATAAGAGTTCTCCTTTAAATCAGACCCCCCCCCCCCCCCAGCATCTCCTCCTTACATCAGAGTCCACAGAATTCCTATTTACATTAGAGTCCCCCTCTTAAATCAAATTTCACAGAGCCCCCTTTACATCAGAGTCTCCAGAGTTTCCCCCTTACACTAGGGGGAATTTTGGGGACTCTGAAGTAAGGGGAGTTCTGGGAACCCTGATTTAAGGGGGGATGCTGGAGACTCTGATGTAAGGAGAGTTTTAGGAACCCTGATTTGAGGGGGAAAACTGGGTAAAAGTGAATTCTGTGGTCACCAAAGCTCCCCCTTGCATCAGAGTTTCCAGAGTCCCCCTTACACTTCCCTTCCTCAGTCCGCCACAGTCTAGGGCATGACAAGTCCCACTGCAGAAGGCTGCCATACCTGAGTATCCACAGAGGGCACTGTCAATTCCAGTATAGTGCACTGCCATTCCTCCCTGAGGAATGGAAGCCTGCTATGCTTGGACTTGTACTGCTCTCTGTAGGGGACTGAGGAACTACTGCCTGCTATGCTAAGACTTGTAGTGCCCTTGGTGGGGACTAAGGCATGGCAGCCTGCTATTCTGGAACTTGTAGTGCCCTCTGTGAGGAACTGAGGATTCCTCAGTCCTCCACATTCTAGGGCACTATAAGTCCCAGCATAGTGGGCTGTCATTCCTCAGTCCCTCACAGCTGAGGGGAAAAACAACACAGAGTTAAACATCTAAAGGACAACTCCAAACAAAACTACCAATATGCTATATAATGTCACAGCCCCACTACCCCTCACCTTCCACCTCGGGTGCTGTCATTGTGTAGGGCAAAAGGCTCCAGCTCCACCATGTTTGGCTTTGATGTCAGATATGCAGGACTGGCTCAGCTCCACTTTCTTCCCTGGCAACTGACTCTGGCGTCACTGGGGCCCTCTCCTCCTCCTCCAGCCACCCAGGGGCTATTTCCTTCTCCCCCAGCCACCCAGGGACCCTCTCCTTCTTCCCCAGCCACCCAGGGGCCCTCTCCTTCTTCCCCAGCCACCCAGGGGCCCTCTCCTTCTCCTCCAGCCACCCAGGGTCCCTCTCCTTCTCCTCCTCCAGCCACACAGGGTCCCTCTCCTTCTCCTCCTCCAGCCACCCAGGGTCCCTCTCCTTCTCCTCCTCCAGCCACCCAGGGTCCCTCTCCTTCTCCTCCTCCAGCCACCGAGGGTCCCTCTCCTTCTCCTCCAGCCACACAGGGGCCCTCTCCTTCTCCCCCAGCCACCCAGGGGCCCTCTCCTTCTCCCCAAGCCACCCAGGGGCCCTCTCCTTTTCCTCCAGCCCAGCCACCCAGGGGCCCTCTCCTTCTCCCCCAGCCACCCAGGGGCTCTCTCCTTCTCCCCCAGCCACCCAGGGGCTCTCTCCTTCTCCCCCAGCCATCCAGGGGCTCTCTCCTTCTCCCCCAGCTACCCAGGGGCCCTCTCCTTCTCCCCAAGCCACCCAGGGGCCCTCTCCTTTTCCTCCAGCCCAGCCACCCAGGGGCCCTCTCCTTCTCCCCCAGCCACCCAGGGGCTCTCTCCTTCTCCCCCAGCCACCCAGGGGCTCTCTCCTTCTCCCCCAGCCATCCAGGGGCTCTCTCCTTCTCCCCCAGCCACCCAGGGGCCCTCTCCATCTCCCTCAGCCACCCAGGGGACTTTTCCTTCTCCCTCAGCCACCCAGGGGCCCTTTCCTTCTCCCTCAGACACCCAGGGGCCCTCTCCTTCTCCCCCAGCTACCCAGGGGCTCCCTCCTTCTCCCCCAGCCACCCAGGGGCCCTCATCTTCTCCCCCAGCCACCCAGAGGCCCTCTCCCTCTCCCCCAGCCACCCAGGGGCCCTCTCTCCCAGCCACTCAGGGGCTCTATTCTTCTCCTCCAGCCACCCAGGGGCCATCTCCTTTTCCCCTAGCCACCCAGGGACCCTCTCCTTTTCCCCTAGCCACCCAAGGACCCTTCCCTTCTCCCTCAGCCACCCAGGGGCCCTTTCCTTCTCGCTCAGCCACCCAGGGGCCCTTTCCTTCTCGCTCAGCCACCCAGGGGCCCTCTCCTTCTCCCCCAGCCACCCAGGGGCCCTCACCTTCTCTGCCAGCCACCCAGGGGCCCTCTCCCTCTCCCCCAACTACCCAGGGGCCCTCTCCCCCAACTACGCAGGGGCCCTCTCCCTCAGCCACCCAGGGGCCCTTTTCTTCTCGCTCAGCCACCCAGGGGCCCTCTCCTTCTCCCCCAGGTACCCAGGGGCCCTCACCTTCTCTGCCAGCCACCCAGGGGCCCTCTCCCCCAACTACCCAGGGGCCCTCTCCCCCAACTACCCAGGGGCCCTCTCCCTCAGCCACCCAGGGGCCCTCTCCTTCTCCCCCAGCCACCCAGGGGCCCTCACCTTCTCTGCCAGCCACCCAGGGGCCCTCTCCCTCTCCCCCAACTACCCAGGGACCCTCTCCCCCAACTACCCAGGGGCCCTCTCCCCCAGCCACCCAGGGGCCCTCTCCCCCAGCCACCCAGGGGCCCTCTCCTTTTCCCTCAGCCACCCAGGGGCCATCTCCTTTTCCCTCAGCCACCCAGGGGCCATCTCCTTCTCCCCCAGCCACCCAGGGGCCATCTCCTTCTCCCCCAGCCACCCAGGGGCTATCTCCTTTTCCCCCAGCCACCCAGGGGCCATCTCCTTCTCCTTCTCACACTGCTGCAACTTTTATATCCGAGGATTTAAAGCAATCTTTTACTTGGGAGATTTCCCTGACTGCGCCCTTCTATATGTTGTCGCTCCGCCACTGGCCACGAGGCCCCTGTAAGTGCGAGGCCTTAGGCGACCACCTAATTTGCTTAATTAGAGAGCCGCCTATGTGTGACTGCTATGGGATCAACAGCTGTCTGGCTACACAGTGAGTTTTGCTGGAAGCCATGACGCGTTGTGGCTTTCTCAAAGGCTAAGGTCAGTCATCAACATTAAGTTCTATATATCTCTCCTGCAGTTCAGTTGTCATTGCAGTCCTAACAAACAATGCAGTCACCATGTTACCAGAAACCAATTTTAAAAGACTTTTTATTTTGACACTGTTCATTTACATTTTTTTTTATCACTTTTATTCCTATTACAAGGAATGTAAACATCCCTTGTAATATAAATAAGGATGACAGGTTCTCTTTATGGAGAGATCTGGGGTCAAAAATACCCCAAATCTCTATTTTACCCTTAAAGATAAAGAAAATACAAACATTATTTACTTCCACCCTGGACCAGAAGTGACCTCATGACGTCGCCCCAGTCCTCCGATGCCATAGGACTCAAGAGCCGCTCAGAACAGTTGTATGAGAAAGCCAGCTACCCGCTGCAAAAAACAATACTGGGGTTATGGCTGATATCTTCAGAAATAATCCAAATAAACCACTTGCAAACTGCAATGTACAAACCCAATTCCAAAAAAGTTGGGACACTGCACAAATTGTGAGTAAAAAAGGAATGGACTAATTTACAAATCTCATAAACGTATTATTTATTCACAATATAATATAGATAACATATCAAATGTTGAAAGTGAGACATTTTGAAATGTCATGCCAAATATTGGCTCTTTTTGGATTTCATGAGAGCTACACATTCCAAAAAAGTTGGGACAGCTAGCAATAAGAGGCCGGAAAATGTAAATGTTCATATAAGGAACAGCTGGAGGACCAATTTGCAACTTATTCGGTCAATTGGCAACATGATTGGGTATAAAAAGAGCCTCTCAGAGTGGCAGTGTCCCTCAGAAGTCAAGATGTGCAGAGGATCCCCAATTCCCCCAATGCTGCTGCGAAAAATAGTGGAGCAATATCAGAAAGGAGTTACAGTACATAATATCATCCAAAGATTCAGGGAATTTGGAACAATCTCTGTGCTTAAGGGTCAAGGCCGAAAAACCATATTGGATGCCCGTGATCTTCAGGCCCTTAGACGGCACTGCATCACATACAGGAATGCTACTGTAATGGAAATCACAACATGGGCTCAGGAATACTTCCAGAAAACATTGTCGGTGAACACAATCCACCGTGCCATTCGCCGTTGCCGGCTAAAACTCTATAGGCCAAAAAAGAAGCCAAATCTAAACATGATCCAGAAGCGCAGGTGTTTTCTCTGGGCCAAGGCTCATTTAAAAAAGACTGTGGCAAAGTGGAAAACTGTTCTGTGGTCAGACGAATCAAAATTTGAAGTTCTTTTTGAAAAACTGGGACGCCATGTCATATGGACTAAAGAGGACAAGGACAACCCAAGTTGTTCTCAGCGCTCAGTTCAGAAGCCTGCATCTCTGATGGTATGGGGTTGCATGAGTGCGTGTGGCATGGGCAGCTTACACATCTGGAAAGGCGCCATCAATGCTGAAAGGTATATCCAAGTTCTAGAACAACATATGCTCCCATCCAGATGTTGTCTCTTGCAGGGAAGACCTTGCATTTTCTAACATGACAATGCCAGACCACATACTGCATCAATTACAACATCATGGCTGCGTAGAAGAAGGATCCGGGTACTAAAATGGCCAACCTGCAGTCCAGATCTTTCACCCATAGAAAAATTTGGCGCATCATAAAGAGGAAGATGCAACAAAGAAGACCTAAGACAGTTGAGCAACTAAAAACATGTATTAGACATGAATGGGACAACATTCCGATTGCTAAACTTAGGCAACTTGTCTCCTCAGTCCCCAGACGTTTGCAGACTGTTACAAAATGAAGAGGGGATGCCACACAGTGGTAAACATGGCCTTGTCCCAACATTTTTGAGATGTGTTGATGCCATAAAATTTAAAATCAATTTATTTTTCCCTTAGAATGATACATTTTCTCAGTTTAAACATTTGATATGTCATCTATGTTGTATTCTGAATAAAATATTGAAATTTGAAACTTCCACATCATTACATTCTGTTTTTATTCACAATTTGTACAGTGTCCCAACTTCTTTGGAATCGGGTTTGTATATACACTGCTCAAAAAAATTAAAGGAACACTTTTTAATCAGAGTACAGCATCAAGTCAATTAAACTCCTGGGATATTGATCTGGTCAGTTAAGTAGTGGAGGGGGTTTGGTAATCCGTTTCAGCTACTTTTGTGTTAATGGATTTAACAACAGCTGCACTAGATGGGCAACAATGAGAAGACCTCCAAAACAGGAATGATTTTACAGGTGGATGCCACTGAATTTTTTTCCCTACTCATCTTTTCTGACTGTTTTTCACTAGTTTTGTATTTGGCTAGGGTCGGTGTCACTACTGGTAGCATGAGGCGATACCTGGACCCTATAGAGGTTGCACAGGCAGTCCAACTACTCCAGGATGGCACATCAATACGTGCCATTGCCAGGAGGTTTGCTGTGCTTCCCAGCACAATCTCAAGAGCATAGAGGAGATTCCAGGAGATAGGCAGTTACTCTAGGAGAGCTGGACAGGGCCCTAGAAAGTCCTTAACCCATCAGGAGGGCCGGTGTCTGCTCCTTTGTGCAAGAACAGGGTGAGCGCTGCCAGAGCCCTACAAAATGACCTCCAGCAGGCCACCGGTCTGAATGTCTCTAACCAAACATTAAGAAACACACTGAGGGTGGCCTGAGGGCCGATGTCCTCTAGTGGACCCTGTGCTCACTGCCTGGGACCATGGAGCTTGATTGGCATTTGCCATTGAACACCAGAATTGGCAGGCCCACCACTGGTGCCCTGTGCTTTTCACATATGAGAGCAGGTTCACCCTGAGCACATGTGACAGACGTGAAAGGAATATGCCGTGAAAGCCGTGGAGAACATTATGCTGCTTGTAACATTGTTTAGCATGACAGGTTTGGTGGTGGGTCAGTGATGATCTGGGGAGGCGTATCCATAGAGGGATGCACAGACCTCTACAGGCTAGACAATGGCACCCTGACTACCATTAGGTATAGGGATGAAACTCTTGGACCCATTGTCAGACCCTACACTAGTACAGTGAGTCCTGGGTTTCTCCTGGTGCATGACAATGCCTGGCCTCATGTGGTGAGAGTATGCAGGCAGTTCCTGGAGAATCAAGGAATTGATACCACTGAATGGGCCCCATGCTCGTCTGACCTAAATCCAATAGAACATCTCTGGGACATTATGTTTCGGGCCATCTGATGCCACCAGATTGCATCTCAGTCTGTTCAGGAGCTCAGTGGTGCCCTGGTCCAGATCTGAGGAAATACCCCAGGACACCATCCGTTGTCTCATTAGGAGCATACCCCGACTTTGTCAGGCATGCATGCATACAAGCATGTGGGGGCTATACAAACTACTGAGTACTAGCCTGCTGCATCATTTTTTCACTTTCGTTTTCGGGGTTTGATTTTTATCTTTGAATTCAGTCCTCTGTAGGTTGATCATTTTCATTTCCATCAAACGATGTGGCATCCTTTCATTCCTAACACATTACCCAGTCCATATCAGAATAGGTATCCAGCATGATATTTTTTCACCAGTGAGATCTGATGTGTTTTCAAAGTGTTTCCTTTTTGAGCAGTGTATATGTATTGCGGTCAGTAAGTGGGTAAGGTAGTATGATGGTAAAGTTTGACCTACCTTGCAATTTGTAGGTCGGACATTAAGGAGTCTGGCCACAAAAATTTGGGAACTTGTACAAAATATTAAAAAAGAATATGCTAAACATAGTGTTTCTAAACATTTCAAATTGATGCATAATTGTAGAAATGTATTGGAAAAGGTCAATAAACATTGGAGAGGGGCAAATTTCATTAGAAAATTAAGCTAAAGAGAATTCTGGTGGATTCCTAAAACTAAGGTCTTAAACCCAAGGGGACTTAATATACAATAGTTTGATTTTAACTGCTTTATTAGTAATTCCTCAATTTAAGCGTTTCTGGTTCCTCCTTTCCTCTTCTTATTCTCCTTTTTTTGTTTTGATTAAGATATAATTTAGTCATTTGAATTTTTAAATTAATTTTATTGGATGCATTTCATCAGATGCATTTATGCATTATAAGCTCTTCGGATGTAACTTTTTATTTTTTGTGGTTGTTAAGCTCAGTGCTGAGAGCGCGCACCCTGTGCGCTCCCGCCACACTGACCAGCGTCTAATCAAAAGCCACACCCCACGATCTTAAGCCTCACCCCACCTCCCAGCATCCTAAACCTCTTAAAGAGTTGGGAGGCGCCGTCATGCAGAGGTCAATATTATTTTTCATAGAGGTGATTTCCCATATACAAGGCAAGAATATCTGTTTTATATTTATTTCAGTCAAGCTGCTATTTTTCTCTGTTTTTTTTATAATTTATGTATGATCTGTAAGAATATGGCGGTGCGCTAGGGTTTCCCATGTTATTATTATAGAGACTGGGGACTGTTTTTGTTATGTCGCTCTGTAGGCTTGCTAAATTCTATCCTGAGATGGAAGTGAGTCTCTGAGCATTGTATTGCTCTCCCGTAACATGGCAGTGGCATTATGTTTGTTACGACTGCTATGACAACCAAACTGCAAGAGAGATATATAGACCGCGATGCGAATGACTAACCTTAGTGTTTGAAAATACTAATCCAGGCGCAACACGTCAGGCGGGCGGTGACATCATCACGCTGGACAGGAAGCCATTTTGGGAAGTCGAGTTTGCCTATACTTTGTGATATGCCTGTGATATCTTTAAATCATTAAACTCAAACAATACTTGTGCACTTGCTAAAAAATATTTAGATCACCATTAATGAAAAAACTAAGAACAAAAATATTTTTTAAAATTAATTAAAAGGACTTCCTAATCTAAACCACCAATTTGGGTAGGATGTGTAATAAACTGCAATAAAAACAACATTCCAAAGTGCGCTGTCCTTATACAAATTAATACATCTCATAAGAAACACAGTAAAGTGCCTTAAACATATAATTAAACTCATATTAACAAATTTTAGGAAGTCGAGTTTGTGTATACTTTGTGATATGCCTGTGATATTTTTTTGCATGTAAGTGTAATCTGAGCTTTTTTTTTTTTTTTTTAAGCTCCTTTGACTGTACATCTCCTATGGATCACAGGAGTGCAGTCTGTTCGGCACTCCTGTGACTCGTTTTCAGCAGAGAGTGGGCTGAAGTCTGCACCATTTGGTTTTCATGCTTTCTTTTTGGTTCATCTACTCCTGGGAAATCGTTTGCCATTGATTTCCAGCACATGGAGAGGAGTGGGATTCTGTATATGTAAAGAAAGTGCAATTGACATCCTATATGATAGTGGAGTCCTCATTATCTGGTGAGAAGATACCCATGAGGTCTGTTAAAAGGCACTATGGTGTTTACTCACACTGAAGGAATTATATTTGTTTTAGCAAGAATTTGGAAAGCGTCTATTGATTGCACAAAGTTTGGATGGTGTATGGGACACTTTATTTTTGGACTAATGGTTTTATATATATTTTTTTATGTATACTGTTTCACAGATTGATACAGTCAAGGCCAAAAATATTGGCACCCCTGCATTTGTCAGACAATGCACCACTTCACCCAGTAAATTGTTGCAATTACAAATGTTTAGGCATTCTCATTTTTTTTTCTTTTGTTTGTATTGATATGACACAAAAAAGTGGAGAAACAAAAAGCCAAATCTGGCACATTCCATGCAAAACTCCAAAAATGCACCCTAAACTTAATATTTGGTAGCACACCCCTTAGAAAAAATAACTGAAATCAATCACTTCCTGTAACCATCAGTTTCTTACACCTCTCTAGTTGAATTTTGAACCACTCTTATTTTGTCAACTGCTCCAGGTCTCTCATATTGGAAGGGTTCCTGTCCCCAACTTCTGTTTTAAGATCTCTCCACCACTGCTCTATGGGATTTAGATCTGGTCTCATTGCTGGCAAGTTCAGTACTCTCCAGGGCTTTGTCTTAAACCATTTCTGAGTGCTTTTTGACATATGCTTTGGGTCATTGTCCTGCTGTAAGACCCATGACCTCTGACGGAGACCCAACTTTGTGACACTGGGCCCTACATTGCACCGCAAAATTCTTTGGTAGTCTTCAGATTTTATAATGCCATGCACACATTCAAGACATCCAGTGGCTGGAGAAGCAAAGCAACCCCCCAAACATCAGTGAACATCTACCATGTTTGACTCTAGGGATTGTTTGCTTTAAAGACCTCATTTATTTTTTTGAAAACAGTCGAATGATGGGCTTTACCAAAAATCTGTGAAACCAGTGTTGCAACGCTGTGTCGGGATTATTTGGGGTGATTAAAATAATAATAGGTAAAAAAAAAATGGATTTAAAAAGCCATGTATATTTCATCTTATGCATATAAGATTCTGAATGGTATAGTTTCCATCTTGTTTTTAAGGTGAAGGAGAGTTCATATGTACTTGTTAAACAAAATGTCTCTTACAGGCTTACAATAGGGTCTTATACTTTCAGCAGATGTCTCTGTTTTCTTTGGGCATAAATAAGTGGAAAACTGCCGTTCTTTTAGATAAGACTCAGTCAGCCTGATGCTATGTTAAGGGGGTGATATCTCCTTAATTTTCTGTATTTTAAAGATGAACTATATAAGTTTTTATAGATACATCATTATGTGTGTGAAGATATTAGCCATAATTATGTCATTATATTATGTAAGGCATATACATATATATTTAGGAATGTTATATTATATTTTGGGTTTATATTCTTACAGTAGTAATCTTACTTAGAATTCTTTTTCTAATAAGTGTAAGAACATATGTATCTCGTCACTAATTACCTCATTTCAGAGAAGTTTGTGTTTAAGTGTTCAAAGGTATCATAGATCTTCCAGTCCTAGACGCTATGTCTGACTGTTATGTCAGAATTCAAATAAGTAATGGACTTTCACTGGCCATAGGTCAATAAGGTCACTTTTAAATAGTAGGCCATTGTATGTTGTGACGTATTCTAAGCACGAAATTTAATGAACAGTGCAATACTGCCTCCTGTGGAGATAATACCAGATGTAGTCTTGGGGTATTTTAGATATTTCCCATATAGAAATATTATATTGTATTAAAAATAATAATTATTGAAATGGCATTACTTGCCAAGGTGATTGATGGAGATACAGATGGACATTTATGTATGTACTGGGAATATGGACAAAGTTTTATGTTGTGTTATATGATTAATCTTAAATATAGAGGAATCATCCTTTAATTTTATTATCATACAAAGTATTGAATTATCAGGAGAGGTGTGGCTCTGACCTCACCAGTTAAGGTATAGAATATCCCAACCAATGGGGATAATGTTTCATCCCTCTGGGTTTAAATTATGGTAATTTTTATAGCCCTTTGTTCATACCATATAAAAGAACAGCCCAGATGAGAGACATGACATTACACTGCCCATCATACAATACACATACATCACACACACTACTACATCCATTTATAGACTCATCCAGACATACTCCATCTTGCTCCATCATTCATCTGAAACTTTGAGGGATGCCAAACGAAACTCCTCCCTCACTGGCATCCATCTTAAGACTCCGGTAACGACCATTTGAAGCTAACGGCCATCTTAAGTGTGGTAAATATGCCTTGCTGTGTTATTTGATTTTATTCAATATTGTTTATTTCCTTCCTTATATGTTTTATATTGCATATTTAAGGGTAATAAGATTACAATCCCAGCCGTATAAACCATGGTAGATTTTTCTCTAAAAAGCTGATTTTTGTTTTTATACATTTTTATTAATATCAGATTTAGTGCATTATTTGCAATTTTAAGTCTTCCGTTTTGCATGGCTTATTCTCGCTCCATCTGCAGTGAAGTGACTTTAGACTGTGCATTGCGCAGACAATTGTGGTCTGATTATATAGAACATTCATATATGGTTTATATATACCTGGAGAAATGGTAATCTTGCTTTCGCTTTCACTTTGTTTCAGTTTCACTTTCATTATTGAGCTAAACATCACATTGCATTGATTGTTTGAAGTTAGTATTTTCTGTAGAAGTTATCTTTATGTCACTTCCATTTTTGATCATATATTGTGATTACATGTCTGGTGAATAAATATTTTTATATATTCCATACTGTAGACTGTACTCACTAAGATTGGTATATGCTTTTAAAAAGAAATTAATCAATTAAAAAGAATTCACGACATATTGATTATGGAAATAGGTGAAGATTCTCCTTTCTCATAGATCTTTGCTTATTAACCATAAATAGACACTGCTATATCAGAGCAGTATAAATATTCTGACATAATGAAGTACGAGCGCGAGATATTATTATTAAATATTCTTACAGCTGCTTAAAATTAATACCAAAAATATGTGCAAATATAGCAATACATGTGTAAACATATGCGAACCAGGGACATGCAAATTTCTCAAGTTGCTAAACCACTGATCACATAAAATACATAAATAAATAATCATCAATCATGATCATCAAAGTGCTAGTGACTTGTGCATAATGTGCAAAAAACAATTCATAAATGTCCATTCAAATGCTGATAAATTCTCTGTGATGATCACTGAGGGTGTGCTCCCCCTTGTGGTAATGTACTCACCACAAAACGCTAGGTCATCAGCAGTTTAATAATCCATGGCAGCTTTCCTCGCCAGTGCTGTAGAAACAGATCCCTTCTATGGTCCTGCTTGCTTCATATGTCCTCAGATATAAAATAGAGGCCAAACATGGTGAAGTACGTTCCACTAAGTTTTATTAGGCAAACGAACTGATACTTACAAACAAACATAGAATAAAAGCAGCATGGAGACTCGGCTTGGTGGTTGCTGCTCTCGCAGCGTGCGCCTCACCTGCCGGAAGTGACATCAGGTCCGCTCAGCCAATCGCTAGACGCGTTTCGCCGTCCAATCACGGCTTCCTCTGTAGGACATATGAAGCAAGCAGGACCATAGAAGGGATCTGTTTCTACAGCACTGGCGAGGAAAGCTGCCATGGATTATTAAACTGCTGATGACCTAGCGTTTTGTGGTGAGTACATTACCACAAGGGGGAGCACACCCTCAGTGATCATCACAGAGAATTTATCAGCATTTGAATGGACATTTATGAATTGTTTTTTGCACATTATGCACAAGTCACTAGCACTTTGATGATCATGATTGATGATTATTTATTTATGTATTTTATGTGATCAGTGGTTTAGCAACTTGAGAAATTTGCATGTCCCTGGTTCGCATATGTTTACACATGTATTGCTATATTTGCACATATTTTTGGTATTAATTTTAAGCAGCGCTGCAACACTGGTTTCACATTTTTAAAGGCACATGCACTTTATTTGCAGCTAGCAGCTCATGATATATTTTATATACTCATATTTTAATTCACTATTTATTCACAGATTGTTAATTAATTTATTTATTTATTAATTATTTATTTAAACATACCTCAAGCGCGGGGTTCTTTTCCGTTATACATTTACCAAAAATCTGTAATTTTGTTTTGTCTGTCCACAGCACATTCTACAAAAAGGATTTTGGCTTCCTCAGGTAAGTTTTAGCAAACTCCAATCTGGCTTTTTTTTGTTCCTGTGTCAGCGGTGGGGTCCTGGGTCTCCTACCATAGCATCCATTTTCGTTCAGATGGCGAAGTATAGTGCGAGCTGACACAGTTGTACAAATGTGCCTGAAGGTCAGCTTGAATTTGTCTAGAAGTTGATTGAGGTTCTTTATCCACCATGCGAACAATCCTTCCTTGCAATCTTAAATCAATTTTTCTCTTTCATCCACATCCAGGGAGATCAGCTACAGTGTCATTGGCTGTAAACTTCTTGACAATGTTGCGCACAGTGGACACAGGAACATAGGATCTCTGGAGATGGACTTATACGGTATCTCACAGAAGTAAGTACACCCCTCACACTTTTGTAAATATTTTATTCTATCTTTTCATGTGACAACACTGAAGAAATTACACTTTGCTACAATGTAAAGTAGTGAGTGTACAGTTTGTATAACAGTGTAAATTTGCTGTCCCCTCAAAATAACTCAACACACAGCTATTAATGTCTAAACCGCTGGCAACAAAAGTGAGTACACCCCTAAGTTACAATGTCCAAATTGGGCCCTATTAGCCATTTCCCCTCCCCGGTGTCATGCGAGTCATTAGTGTTACAAGGTCTCAGGTGTGAATGGGGAGCAGGTTAAATTTGGTGTTATCACTCTCAGTCTTTCATACTGGTCACTGGAAGTTCAACATGGCACCTCATGGCAAAGAACTCTCTGAGTAACTGAAAAAAAAAAGAATTGTTGCCCTACATAAAGATGGCCTAGGCTATAAGAAGATTTCCAAGACCCTGAAACTGAGCTGCAGAATGGTGGCCAAGACCATACAGTGGATTAACAGGACAGGTTCCACTCAGAACAGGCATTGCCATGGTCCACCAAAGAAGTTGAGAGTACGTGCTCAGCATCATATCCAGAGGTTGTCTTTGGGAAATAGACTTTTGAGTGCTGCCAGCATTGCTGCAAAGGTTAAAGGGATGGGGGGGTCAGCCTGTCAGTGCTCAGACCATACGCCGCACACTGCATCGAATTGGCCTGCATGGCTGTCATGCCAGAAGGAAGCCTCTTCTAAAGATGATGCACAAAAAAGCCCACAAACAGTTTGCTGAAGACAAGCTGACTAAGGACATGGATTACTGGAACCATGTCCTGTGGTCTGATAAGACCAAGATAAACATATTTGGTTCAGATGGTATCAAGCGTGTGTGGGGGCAACCAGGTGAGGAGTACAAAGACAAGTGTGTCTTGCCTACAGTCAAGCATGGTAGTGGGAGTATCATGGTCTGGGGCCACATGAATGCTGCCACCACTGGGGAGCTACAGTTCATTGAGGGAACCATGAATGCCAACGTGTACTATGACATACTGACGCAGAGCATGATCCCCTAGCTTCAGAGACTGGGCAGCAAGGGCAGTATTCCAACATGATAACGGCCCCAAACACACCTCCAAGATGACCACTGCCTTGCTAAAGAAGCTGAGGGTAAATGTAATGGACTGGCCAAGCATGTCTCCAGAACTAAGCCCCATTGAACATCTGTGGGGCATCCTCAAGAGGGTTAAGGCAGTGCTGGAAAATAATGGTGGCCACACAAAATATGGACATTTTGGGGTGTACTCACTTTTGTTGCCAGCGGTTTAGACATTAATGGCTGTGTGTTGAGTTATTTTGAAGGGACAGCAAATTTACACTGTTATACAAGCTGTACACTCACTACTTTACATTGTAGCAGTGTCATTTCTTCAGTATTGTCACATGAAAAGATAGAATAAAAATTTACAAAAATGTGAGGGGTGTACTCACTTTTGTGAGATACTGTACCTTTGAGATTGTCCATGCTTTTCCACAATTTTTGTTCTCAAATCCTTAGACAATTCTTAGCTGCTCTTTCTCTTCTCCATGCTCCGTGTGGCACACAGAGACACAAAACTGAAAGGTTGAGTCAATTATTCACTATTTTGACTGCTTGCCGGTGTGATTTCTATATTGTCAGCACCCGTTAATTGATACAGGTGAGTTTAATTACAAATTACAGGAGCATCACAAACTTGGAATGCAATAATGTCTTTCAATTTTGAGAAGATGTCAATCATTTTGTCCAGTGCATTTTTGTTTTGCGTGGAATGTGTCAGATTTGGATTAGAAATAAACATGAGAATGCCTAAATCCTTGTAATTGCAACGATTTTCTTGGCAAAGTGGTGCATTATCTGAAAGAAATGCATGGGGTGCCAATATTTTTGTCAATGACTGTATATATGTCACTGAGGACATATTTTTTTTTAATAAATTTTGAATTATAGCAATTGTATATGTCATTTTAGGAATTGTATGTGTTAAGACATTGAAAAAGCTTCACTATTTGTATATGGTGTAGTGAATTAGCACAGTTGGTTGGTAGCTGCTTTCTTTATCTATATTATGTTTTGGTTCTTTCTTGTAATGTGAGGATTTCTTATCTATGATTCTGTATTGGACATTACTTCAAAAAATGTCACCATCTTCCCAAGGCCAAAGCTCATTTAAAATGGTCTATTGCAAAATGGAAAACTGTTCTGTGGTAAGACGAATCAAAATGTGACTTTTTTTTGGTAATAATTGGCACCCCATGCTCTGGGCTTAACAGCGCCCAGTTCAAATGCCTGCATAGTATGGGGGTGTATAAGTGCATATGGAATGGGCAGCTTGCACATCTAGAAAGGCACCATCAATGCTGAAAGGTAGATCCAGGTTTTAGAGCAGCATATGATCCCATCCAGACGATGTCTTTTTTTTTGGGGGAAGGCTTTGCATATTTCAGCAGGGCAATGCTCAACCAGATACTACATCTATGACAACAGCATGGCTTCATAGATGAAGAGTCAGGTGCTTACTGGCTTGCCTGCAGTCCAGATCTTTAACCAATTGAAAATATATGGGGCATCTTGAAACTAAAAATATGACAAAGATGACGGTTGAGCGGTTAGAATCCTATATCAGACAAGAATAGGACAACGTTCCTCTCCCAAAACTCTAGCAACTGGTCTCCTCAGTTCTCAAACCTTTAGAGAGGGTTGGAAAACCGATGGTACACCCTAGTAAACATGGCCCTATCCCAACTTTGAGACTTGTTGCTGTCATCCATTTCAAAATTACCATTATTTTTTTTTTGTCCTAAATGGTTGGTTTTCTTAATGTAACATGTTCCCGCCTGCCTACAGTACATTTACTGCAGGCGGGCAGCATGGACAGGATTGATCATGTACCTGTATGTCACCAGCTGATGGGCCACGCAGTGGACACAGCTGATTGCAGCCGGGGGTATCACGTGATCGCTATGCAAGCACACGATCACATTGTAAACACAACTGTTATGAATGGGTTCCATTCATAACAGCTATGCTTAGCAATGTGATGCTGTAATTAGCCCTCAGGTATCATATGGTACCTGGGCCAATCACAGCACCCTGTACCATGTGATAGTGGAGGGCCAACCACAGCATACAATAGTAAGCACAGCTGTTATGAATGTAACCCATTCATGACAGTTTAAAACATTGCCATTACAGTGAAAATAATTTTAACAGCAAAGTGTAAAAAGAAAAATCCTGATATCAAAGACATCCCCGAGTAGTACAGTGTCACTGTGGTGACACTGAACTATTCTGATAAAAGGTTAAAAAACAAAACAAAAAAAAACCACTGATTTAAAAAATGTTTTTGTTTTGTTTGTTTTTTTAAAAAAAACCATTCTGTCACCAGTCAGTCTCTGATCACCACCACACTAGTCATATGATGACACTGTACTGCACTGGTGACAGTATGTAAAATAAATAAATAAATAAAAATCTTAAGTTTCTTCATTTTTCAAGCAATTGTGACAAAAAGTTACAACTTCAAAAAAATTGTCCTGCCTCTTATTAAATACTTCAGACTGTCTACTTTCCAAAAAGGGTCATTTGAGGGAAATTTGTACTGTCCTGGCCTTTTAAGGGCTTCAAGAAAGGCGATAGGCTGCCAGTACATGAGGAATGATCAATTTTTAAATATATACCATCGTTTGCAGACACTATAACTTTCACGCAAACCATTTAATATACACTTATTGGCATTTTTTTTGTACCAAAGACATGTAATTTTATTGGATATGTTTTATAAAAGAAACTGGAACATTTTTGGTCTTTTTTCCTTTCTATAGCATAAAATAAAAAACCCAGTGGTGATCAAATACCACAAAAAGAAAGCGATTTGTGTGAAAAAAAATGAAATACATTTAATTTGTGTACAGTGTTGCATGGCCACACAGTTGCCAGTTAAAGTAGCTGAATAGTAAAAAAATGGCCTGGTCATGAAGAGGGTAACATTACAGAGGTCAAACATTTGATGTGTTTTCTATTGTGAATAAAATATCGGTTTATATTTGCAAATCATTGCAATTGGTATTTATGTACATTTTACACAACATCCCAAATTTTTTTGGAATTGGGGTAAAAAGAAGCTTCCCTTTTAGACTAAACCTCAGCACTTGGATGTTAACCAACCCCATGGAAAAGAATGGGATTCTACCTAAAATGCGTATTTATGCAGCAGAATGCATATGTTTTAGTGTATAAAAACAAGTGTGAATGGGCTAGTTGGTTAGCATAACCTGCCAAACAGCATTTTTATTAAGACTAGCGATAGCAGACCTCGTATTTCTTTCAGGGCTCATTCCTACACGATGCGAAACCCAAGTTCTGTGTGCGTTCAAAACATACTGGGTGTACAATTTGCTATATGTGCCAAAATATTACTAATAAAATCCCAAACACAGACTGCAAATGCAGAGCATTTGCCTGCACCAGACTGCATGGCACTGCAGTACCAGGCAATTCTGAGCAGAGCACTTTTGGTGCTATTCAGCGCAATTTCAGCCCATTTAAATTAATCAGATGAAAATCCCACAGGGACGCATTCCTGTGTGATTCAAGACATAATGGGTCCTCACTACATGTGTAGTTCCTATACTAAGCAAAGCATTAAAGTTCAGATTTACACCCTTAGGCCAGCAATACACTGTGCAAATGTCTTTCCTGAAACCACAGGTTGCAAGAAAGAAATTTGCACGACTTCCCCCATCAACACAGACAGTGCTGATGGGAATCTCTCCTGCCAAGACATTGTCTGCTCCCGGAGGGGGCGGGAAGGGGAAGCCATCACCGCTGGCAGAAGACAGTGATCATCGCTAGCAGCTATAGCAGTCACTAGCGATAAATCGCAAGAGAATACGGCAGGTTGGTTGAACCCAAGTTAATCAATCAACTCGGTACATTCAGCCTGCCCATTAGCTGTTCAAATCTCAGTTGGTTCCTCTGAACCGGCCAAGATTTGAACAGTGTATGGCCGGCCTTAATAGTATTGACTCACTTTTTACTCCCCCCACTACTCTTCGTGCAAGTTACCACTTGGTGAACACGTCCAAACTTACACAGGCATTTGCACACTTCCCTGGGTAAATATCAGCACCAAAGAACAGCATCATTCAGACCCAGGTAGACAATTCAAGGCAAGAAAATTTCCTTTAGTAGACCTGTAACTTTTCCCAGTATGAAAGGTATTGGTTATTTTAATATTAACTTCATAGAGAGAATCCTGGTTTGGAGCAAAGGGCAATGTAAACAGAAGAAAATCTGAATTGGATAGAAAAAACAACAACATACACCCCCTTGGAGGTGGGACTTTGAAGGGCCAAAATAAATACAATATGTAATAAACTTTCTATTTTTATTATACTCATCAATAAGACAAATGGTAAAAATCATGTGGAAAGTGAAGCATAAACATCGGTTGAACATGAATAACCCAATTCCTGTATAATACAGTGAAGAGGCACCCAACGCGTTTCGAGAACTTAACAGTTAACGACCGGCACGGACGAAGCCGAAGTAGCCCACAGAAGCAAAGCCTTACCAAAAGGGCCAAGGTGAACCTTACGCAACAGGGCCAGGACGAAGCCGAAGTAGCCCACAGAAGCAAAGCCTTACCAAAAGGGCCAAGGTGAACCTTACGCAACAGGGCCAGGACAGGAGCCAACACTTTGGTAAACATCTTTGGAGCCGAAGCGAGACCGAAAGGCAACGCCACGAACTGACAGTGCTCCACTGCTATTGCGAATCGGAGGTACCTCTGATGACCTTCGGAAATAGGGATGTGTAAACACGCATCCTTGAGGTCGATGGAAGCCAGGAAAACTCCCGGGCTCAAGGAGACCACCACCGATCGGAGGGATTCCATGCAGAACTTTTAAACCCGCACAAAGCGGTTCAGAAACTGTAAGTCGAGAATCGGACGCACCTTGCCCTCCTTTCTGGGCACGGTGAACAGATTGGAGTAGAAACCCCGAAACCTGTCCCGATGTGGCACCGGGACGTACACCCCCTGGGCGAGGAGATCCTGAACCGCCCGTTGGAGATCTTGGAAATGATCTGGGGTCAAAAGAAGATTTGAGGGAAAGAATCTGTCTGCTGGGTGCGATCGAAATTCGATCTTGTACCCTGAGCGAATGAGTTCCTGAACCCGTCTGTCCTGAATCTTGCCCAGCCAAGCCTGGAAAAAACAGCGCAGACGTCCCCCCACCCCGGAAGCGGGTGAGGGCGCCCCTTCAGGGCGAGGCGGACTGGGCCGCCGTGCCAGTGTGGGCGGCTTTTGGCTTGCCCGCCCAAGGCTTCTTCTGGCCATCGGAGGCCTTGAAGGATTTGCCCTTGTCTTGTGCCTTGAAGGCAGGAAAGGACCCCTGGTTGGGTTTTAAAGGAAGGGCCCCGCTTACCGCGGAAAGACTTGCCCCTGGACACCTGGGGTAGCAGTGTGCTTTTACCTCCAGTGACCCCCTTAACCAATTCGTCCAGGGAGTCCTCAAAAAGGCGATTCCCTGCATAAGGTATGTCAGACCCGTCTTCTTGGAAGTCTGGTCGGCCGACCAGCTGTTCAACCACACGATGCGACGGATCGTCACTGTGACCGCAGATAAGCGGGAGACTAAAGGGGCCTCATCCAAGGCCGCGTCACACAGGTATAAAACAGCCTGAATAATTTGGTCCACCATCTCCAGAGTAGCAGGAGGGGCGGAATCAGCCACAAGGGTGCGTCTTAGCACCTTAGTCCACTCCACCACAGCCTGAGAGACCATTACTGAGGCGAACATGGGTTTCATCAAGGAGCCTGCCACCATATAGGACTGGCGGGCAAGAGACTCCACCCGCTTATCCGCCGGGTCCCTAAACACCGGGGAATCCCCTGCGGGCATCAGAGTGGCTTTGTTTAACCTGGATACCCTGTGGTCCACCTTAGGGGCCACAGTCCCGCGCGAATCCACCGGAGACGCAAAGGGATAATGGTACTGAAACCGCTCGGGTACCACAAAATTGTTCTCTAAATTGCGCCATTGTTCGTTCACTGTATCGTGAAATTCAGCGGGACAGGGAACCACCTGAACCGACTTCTGGGATCTGCGGGTCCCAAAGGAGGACCGCTTACCCGGCGGGTGGGGCTCATCTACTAAATGTATCGTGTCTTTAACAGAGCTAATGAGCGCAGACATAGCAACGCGTTCTCTGGCCGACCCGGGGGGGGGGGATATATAGTTACATCTGACACTTATCAATCTTTTGACCACATTTGATACACTTGATTACATTTTCTTGATAATTGATTATGAAATTAGATAGGTTCCCACATATGGGTTTCTCCAATTCTCTTTGATTACCTAGGTTTGGGTCAGACATGCAGAGTGTGATTACACATATATGTATGAATAATATGTACACAGAAACTAGGGTAAATATAGATAAAAGCGAATTTGTTTCCAGAATGTCTTTAGATTGTGAGAGGAGCCAGGAATATATATAGAGAAAATGCACACATTAAGTGGTTAGAAGATAGGCCTATGATTGAACATTGTTTAGTTTAGATACAAAGTTATGTAGAAGTTTAGTTGGGAGATGGGTGGAAGTGTTTTTGTACCAATATTTTACCCTGAATGGGAAAGCTGATTTTTTTTCTTTTAGTGTTAGGCCAGGTCACTAGGGATTGTGGATTTAACTGTTCAGAAATCTATGAGAGGCTATATGGGCATTATTATTAGTTATGGAATGTTTGGCTGCCAGTCTTGGTAACACACCTGCCTTGATATTTTTATATTTTCAACCCTAACATAGCAGAATAAGATTGTCTGAGTTGGTAAATCAACCAGAGAAAAGGAAAGTAGGTATCTACACATTAGATTAGATATATTTCAGATCCCCCATTTTTCATTTAAGGTAAGTTGGGTGGGGAATGGAACTGAAGTAAAGTATACACAATTATCAGATTAGAAATGAAACACAGCTAAAGGTGGGTTTTCTGGCCAATTGAATTATGGACATTGAGTACACAGGTGCTAATAAATGAGATGGAAATAGGACAAATGGATGTAGTATCAACTTGGCTGTGTGAATCTGCTACTGATTATAAATGTTACACATACATACATAACACTGATTTTTTAAATCCCTGATTATTATGAGATAATACCGAAACACAGACAGGAGGTTGCAATTTTGTGGGAATAGGCCCAAATTCTGGACCAATCTTGTCTAGCGGTTATTTTCTGGTATGCGGCTCTTTTGAGCCATGGGGTGAACCATGTCTTAACAGGAGGGATGGTATCCCTAATGGAGAAGACATTTAGTCATTTGCGGTGTTTGGATTCTCGAATTACTCAAAAAAATATTTTTGGGCACAGAGGTGCACTTGGATACACATCACATGGTATAGGAAGGCCTTAGGCCTGACAGTAAGTGAAAATATAGACCCTGACATTTCTAAAGACAGCAGTGTCCCCAAAATCATTAGAGTAGAAAACAAATCTATGTGAGTGAGTGTTGTGAATGGAGCACATCTCTTTTTCTAAATAAAGGGATTCACATCCTGGAAGGAGAGACCACCTCCCACCTACAAGAGGTGAAAGTAACACTGGGAACTCAACACATAGGAATAGGTAGATAGGAGGTGACCATGATTTGTCTGCTGTCCCTGGGGTACCACAAAACCCCTCAAGGAAAGTTTCTGCTTATTGCTTGTACCTTATATATATATATATATATATATATATATATATATATATATATATATATACACACATGTGGGAAGGATAAGACATGTGGTGACTGGGAAGATGTATGGTGGACAACAAGTGGGAGACCAGTTCAGCTAGGATTCGTCCAGATGACATACATACCTATCAAAGGATCTCTTTAGCAAAGGAAAGTCAAGGAAGCATTATCTTCACAATGAAGAACCCAGAGGTCAAAGACAGCGGGGTATATAGGCTGGGAATAACTATGTCAGGAACGGATCCATGAGCTGAAGTCAAACTCCATGTAAACCCTTCCCAAAGTGTCCCTGTCAGCGCTACAGGTAGCTCAGTCCCTGAGGTTGGAGATAGACAGGACAACGAGGTAGTTGGGGTAGTGATACATCCGGAAGATAGATTGAGCATAGAGACTGGTTAATCTGACAAGAATGAATGGTTAGAATGGATGAAGTTTACAGCCAATTCTACTAATGCCTCTGACTGTGTAGTGTGCGCCAGCGGAAGACCAAGGCTAGCGACCATTCTAATTCCCTCAGCTTTTAATATGACATGTATTTTATTGATGATGCAAGGAAAAGCAGACAATGAGATTTGCAAAACAGAAATGATAAATTTCCTGTGACTAAAATGAAAACTAAGCCAGTAGGCGTGACAGTTTATAAGGGGATAATTCCCTTGTTTTAATAATACTCTTAGACCGGCTTCACAAGAATTTAGGTATTGTACAACTATATATCAGGTCAGGAATGATAGAAGCTTCCCAGAATCACTGTTTACCAATCAAACGCAAGCCTTAGCAGACACCTGGTGGTTGTGCTGAGATAATAAACGAAGGCCTTTATTGAGCTCAAACTGGGATGGGACATGCACGCTAGTGAAAGTAGTTCAACCCTTTTTAGGCACTTACCGCAAAGTGACGTAGGGGTACGTCGGGTAACTTTGCGGGGTTATACGGGGATGATGCCTCTAGCTAGAGGCATCATCTCGGTACCGTGGTTTAGTGCCAACGGTCGGCTTTCCGTCGGTAAAGACCGATGCGGCTCGGGAGCCGCTCGATCGTTACCCGGGTGAGCGGGGGGGGGGGACACACCCCCTTCTGTGACTTGTAACGGGCCTCCCGTCCCACTGGGAGACCCGAGCACCCAGCCGGCACATCCGCCGGCTGGAGTCCCGATCAAAGCCAGAAACGGCTTCGATCGGGTCTCCGATGACGTAACCCAGAGGCGGCGTCCATGACATCACTTCCGGGTTACTGTGCTGCAAAAGGCGGCAAATTTAAAAAACGTCTGTATGCAAAAACGCCGTTTTCGGCGTTTTGCATACATGGAAGTGTAGTGGAGGGGTCGAGGGTCTTTTAGACCCTTGATCCCTCCATAAAGAGTACCTGTCACTGCATATTGGTGTCACAAGAGATGTTTACATTGCTTGTGACAGCAATAAAAGTGATCAGATTTTTATTTATTTTTTAAAACCTGTAATAAAGTTAAAAAAAAATAAAATAAATAGGAAAAAAAAAAATGTTAGCCGCCGCCACCGTTAGCTCGCGCACAAAAAAAAACTTATATGGAAGTCGAGCCGCAAATTAAATTGCTGTTCAAACCACACGTGAGGTATCGCCGCGATCGACAGAGTGTGAGCAATAATTAAAAAAAAAAAGCTACACTCTAACTCTAAACTGGTAACCGTTAAAAAAAGTTAAAGCGTCGCCTATTGAGATTTCTATTGACCGTAATTTGTCGCCATTCCACGGGTGCGCGCAATTTTAAACCGTAACATGTTGGGTATCCATTTACTCGGCGTGACATCATCTTTCACAATATACAAAAAAATGGGCTAACTTTACTGTTTAGTATTTTTTAAATGCAGTGAAATGTGATTTTTCTACATTTTTCCCAAAAAATGGCGTTTTAAAGACCGATGCGCAAATACAGCGTGACAAAAAATTTTGCAATGACTGCCATTTGATTCTCCAGAGTCTTTGCTAAAATAATATATATATATATAATGTTTGGGGGTTCTAAGTAGTTTTCTAGGAAAAAATACAGATTTTAACTTGTAAACAAAAAGTGTCCGAAATAGGGCTGGGGCTTAAGTGGTTAATCTTCCCCGCCAGACTAGGAGGTGTTCCTATATGGGATAAGGCCCTAAGCAGGAAATTAAATAAGCTAACCAAGCGAGATATTCCAGGGGGAAGTTTTGATAGCTCAGAATACATAGATGCTATAGGAGTACCAAGAGGTGTCCCAGATAAATTTAAAGCAAGAAACCAAGTAGCTGCAGGTTTTGAATCAATTTTTCTGTTTATATCTGTAAATAAAAACACTGAGTGGATAAACTATATATATTACAATATATATTACAATCAGCAACGCTTTGTCAACTACACACGGGATGCAGTCAAGGGCCTTGCCGAGCAGCTTGATGCCACCTCACTGACAGCCTGCAGAACAGAATCTCCTTGGACATGCTCCTGTCCGAGAGGGGAGGGGTCGGTGCAATGTTCGGTACCACGTTTTGTACGTTCATTTCCAATAATACTGCCCCAGATGGCAGCGTCTCCCGAGCATTGAAGGGCTTGGAGATGTGTTCTCAAGAGTTGGCGGAAAATAGCGGGATCAAGGACCCCTTCACCGGATGGATGGATGGATAGATGCTGGTTCGGCACACGGGGCAAGTATATGCCACCTTAGTCACTGCGGTTGCAGTGGTGCTGTCAGTATTATTATGTGCAGGCTGCCGTCTGGTACCATGCATGAAGGGACTCCTCTCAAGAGTGGTGGCTAGAGCTGCAAGCGATGTAATGTATACAGTTCTGTCCATGCAGGACCCTGACTTACATGATAGATCAAGTTCAGCCTCATTGCCTGTATGAGCGAGTGATGCTGTTTTTATAAAGGCCCCAACCAAAACAGACAAAGACTTCTGGGGTGGGCGCTCGAGTAGGAATCTACATTTATAGGCTCAACAGGAGGGAGATGTTGGAAGAATGGGCTGAGTCAGGAATCTTGCACTAAATGTAGCTGAAGTAATGTATATGTGATTCTATAAATGTAGCTAGAAGTAATACTTTATGTAAATCGCAGTAGAGTGATGCTTTATGATTAACCTATATCAAGTGAATATTCTTGTTTGAGGCTTACACCCCCCCCCCTTGCATGAAAGGGGAGTTTGTGTTTCTTGTTTCTGCAGAAGGCAGACCTTGAGAAATAGCAGGACAAGACTTCCACATGCCGAATACAGTGGGACATGACCAAACCAGTTCTTACCAGTGAGATTGCCATCAGCCTCACATTTGGGCCAGTCATGTGGTGTAAACGCCTAGTTAACCATTAATTTACCATAAGAAGTGGACATTGATTGGATGAAAATATACTGTTACACCTCGGTTACAGCCCAGAACACACCTATGCATCATACATATTCATTACTATAAAAAGTTCAAGTTCTATTGTTTTATTAGATTTTGGGCATGTGACAAGACTGCTCTGTCTGATCTCTGTACTTATCTCCATGCGCATGAAAATAAAACGGATCTCCCTTGTTTTCCAAATTACCGGAATTCAGTATGGAGTTTTTTAATTAACACACATCCACCAGCATCCTTTGGGCCCCCTTCTTGGCCTGCCTATTACCCATCGATTGGTGTAACCTTTTTATTCTGCATATGTGCTTTTGATATTTGTTTTCCTTTGGGTCCCCTATTGGTTTTTTGCAGCCACCTGGTAGGTAGGTGTTCTCTTTTTTTGCATTAAATATATATGGCATGTCTCTTTATTATTATTTACTTTGTATTATACTTCGGTTAACCTTGGCCCTTTTGGTAAAGCTTTGCTTCTCTGGGCTGCTTGGGCTTTGTCCGTGACAATCGTGTGTGTCTGAGCATCCAAACCAACCATCCAAATATTTTGTTTTTTTATTAGTGCATTCAGTGTGTCGTGTTGCTTGAACAGTCTTCATGGATCAGTATACGTGTACTTTTATTGTATCCTCAGTTAACTGCGTGTTATAATATGCACTATTGAGATATGTATGTATTCTTATAGATACTACTGTACCCATAACCCTTCACCCCTGATGAAGAGAAAACTGTTAAATTTTCAAAACATGGTGGGTGCCTCTTCACTGTATTATACAGGAATTGGGTTATTCATATTCAACCACTGTTTATGCTTCACTTTCCACATGATTTTTACCATTGGTCTTATTGATATGTAATGAACTTTTTTTTTTATTATACTTATTGTAATTATTTTGGCCCTTCAAAGTCCCACCTCCTAGAGGGTGTATGTTGTAATTTTTTCTGTCAAAATAGTTGGGATGCAGGCCCTTTTTCAAGGTGTCTGTGGTATCACCCCACCCCCCCCCCTCCTTTATTTGAATTGGACAGGCTCTTGAGAATGGCTCTCAAATAAGAGGCAGTTAAAGAGTAAAAAAAAAAAAAAAAAAAAAAAAGCTTAGAATTAAAAGCTTAAAACATGCATAATTTGTATGTATTTATTTTAACGGCTCACTAATCCTTTAATGTTCATGGTTCAACAGGTAATGTCAGATTACCAGAGAAGAAATGTTCAACTCATTTGTTACGGTGTGGAGAAGCATCTACACACAGTAAAAGTCCTCTTCCGTAATTTAATTATTTTTTTTGGGTGCCACCTGTGACCACACCATGACATCAAAGAACTAGATTATTTTGCAAAGTTAGGGTACCTGTACTGATATTTTGCCAAATTTGCCTTTGGTCAGTCCACAGACAATTATGCTTTAAGTGCACACATTTGAATAGAAGCAGCAAATTTTAAGTGTACTTATCACATGGAAACTTCCAGAAAAACGGAATTTTTGTAAAATCTTACCTGTAAAATTCCTTTCTCTGAGTCCTCCGACAGTCGCCGCCTCTTCATATTCGTCACATATGGGGTATTAGACTTTGCTCCGAAGGAGTAGCTAGGCAACAGAATATGTTAACAATAAAGCTTTTAACATATCCCACCCTCAAGGGGTGGTCCCCTCAGTCAATACCCTCCTACTTCCTGCAACCATATCTCAGTTTTAGTGGAATAGCAGTAGAGTATACAACCAAACCCCAAAAGAGGGGCGGGGGCGGCGACTGTCGGAGGACTCAGAGAAAGGAATTTTACAGGTAAGATTTTACAAAAATTCCGTTTTCTCTTACGTCCTCCGACAGCCGCCGCCTCTTCATATTCGTCACATATGGGGACGTCCCAAAGCAGTGCAAACATGAGGGGTGGGAAACGCATCCGCGCCGAAAGGCAACGCAGTCTCCGCATCAAAGAAAGGAACCTTACCAAAGGAAGGAAACCAGCTGGGCAACAGCAAAAAACAAGTGCTCAACAGGAGCAACAACCCAGGAAAAGACAAAAAAACCAGGGGATACAAAACTTATCCCAACAGCCAGGAGTCCCCAACAAGGGACCCTAGGGAACAGCCGCACTAAGAACCTTGCGGCCAAAGGAAGCATCCGCCGATGCCTGAACATCTACTTTGTAGAATTTTGTGAAAGTGTGCACGGTCGACCAAGTCGCCGCCTTACACACCTGGGCTACAGAAGCCCCATGACGACAGGCCCAAGACGTACTCAGAGATCTAGTAGAGTGCGCCTTCACAGGCACAGGGGGAACCTTCCCCTGCAAAGCATAGGCCTGTTCAATGGTCTGCCTGATCCATTTGGCGATGGTAGAGGCCGAAGCCGCCATGCCCTTCCGAGGACCCTCTGGAAGAACAAACAAGGAGTCAGTCTTTCGAAAAGACTCAGTCGATTTAAGGTAAACCCTTATCGCCCGAACAACATCCAGAGAATGCAATCTCACCTCCTTTGGATGTTTAGGCTTCGCGCACAACGAAGGCAAGACAATATCCTCATTAAGATGGAATTCCGAAACTCGTTTCGGAAGAAACGAAGGATTAGGTCGCAAGACCACCTTATCCAAATGAATAACCAGGTAGGGAGACTTGCAGGACAAAGCCGCCAGCTCCGACACTCTGCGAGCCGAAGTGATCGCCACCAAAAAGGCGACCTTTTTTGGACAACATAGACAACGAGATCTCCCTGATCTGTTCAAAAAGGAGCACGTTGTAACACAGATAGAACGAGATTCAAGTCCCAAGGGGGCAGAGGATCCCGCCTAGGGGGGACCAGATGCCGCACACCCTGAACAAAGGTGCCAACCAAGGAGTTGGAAGCCACGGGACGTTGAAACAGAACGGCCAGTGCAGACACCTGACCCTTTATCGTAGCCAGCGCCAAACGCTGATCAACACCCGTTTGAAGGAAAGACAGCACACGGGAAACCGAGTACGTGCGGGGTGAAAACCCCCTGGACTCACACCAGGCAAAATAGGCCTTCCAAGTACGGTAATAAACCTTCCCCGAGGAAGACTTCCTCGCGTTGATTAAAGTATGAACGACCTCTGGAGAGAGACCCCTCTCCTTCAGGACCTCGGTCTCAACAGCCAGGCCGTCAAAGCCAGCGACTGTAAAGCAGGATGGTATATCGGTCCTTGAGACAGTAGATCGTCTCGAAGAGGCAGACGCCACGGGGCGTCGACCGCCAGATTCACGAGGTCTGCGTACCAGGACCGGCGAGGCCAGTCCGGTGCCACAAGAATCACCGTGCTGCGTTCCGAGTGTAACCTGCGAAGGAACCTGGACAGCAACTGAATCGGTGGAAACGCGTACATCAGCCTGTACTGATGCCACGGGGCCACTAACGCGTCCGACGCGTCTGCCCGAGGGTCGCGCGTCCTTGCCACGAACCTCTTCACCTTGTTGTTGAGACGAGACGCGAACAGGTCCACATCTGGAAGACCCCACTTCGCGCACAACATCTGGAAGACAGCCGGGTGGAGAGACCATTCCCCCTGATCCAGGGTCTGGCGACTCAGATAGTCCGCCTGCCAGTTCTCCACCCCCGGAATGTGAACCGCCGTTATCGCCGGGACATGAGTCTCGGCCCAAGACAGAATGTCGGCCACTTCTCGAGCCGCTCGGGCACTCCTGGTGCCCCCTTGGTGGTTGATGTAGGCCACCGCCGTGGCATTGTCCGTCTGCACCCGAACCGGGCAGCCCTGCAGCCGGTCCGTCCAGCGATGAAGACAGAGACTTATCGCACGCAATTCCAGAATGTTGATCGGAAGGGAAGACTCCCCCTCCGACCAAGTCCCCTGGGCGGACAGAACGCCCAGAACTCCACCCCAGCCCGACAGGCTGGCATCCGTGGTGATTACCGTCCACGAGATCGGACGAAACGACTTGCCCCCGGACACCAACGGGGACTGGAGCCACCACAGAAGGTTTTCTCTGGTGCGATGACTCAACGAGATTTGAAGATCCAGAGATTGAGGTCGCCCGTCCCACCTGGACAGGATCTCCGCTTGGAGACCCCGCGTGTGAAACTGGGCGAATGGAATCGCCTCGAAGGCCGAGACCATCAATCCCAGACATCTCATACACGTCCGCAGAGACGAGTGCGGAACGTCCCTGAGGGACCTGACTTCCTCCTGGAGAGTCCCGAGTTTGTCTTCCGGCAGGAAGACCTTCGCCTGCACCGAGTCCAGAATCATTCCCAGATAGGGAAGACGAACCGACGGACTCAGTGTCGACTTTGGAAAATTTATCGTCCAACCAAACTCCTGCAGAGTTTGCATCGTGACAGACAGGTCCTTCTCCAGACCCTGGCTGGTCGCAGACCGAACCAGAATGTCGTCCAGATACCCCAGGACAGAAACGCCCTGGGCCCTCAATAATGCCAGAACCGGTGCAAGCACCTTGGTGAAGACCCGCGGAGCCGAGGCGAGACCAAAGGGCAACGCCACCAACTGGTAGTGATCCTCCGCAATGGCAAATCGAAGGTATCTCTGGTGACCCTCGAAAATGGGGATGTGAAGATACGCATCCTTCAAATCGATGGAGGCCATGAATTCCCCCGGAACCAGGGCAGCCACCACCGACCGCAGGGATTCCATGCGGAACTTGCGAACCCGCACAGAGCGGTTCAGAGCCTTCAAGTCCAGAATTGGACGAACCTTGCCCTCCTTTCTGGGCACGGTGAACAGATTGGAATAAAACCCCCGAAACCTGTCCCGATGAGGCACCGGAACCACCACTCCCTGAGCCCTCAGGTCCCGCACCGCCAGGTGCAGGTCCCGCAAGCGCTCTGGAGACAGTTGAAGATTTGAGGGAAAAAATCTGCTCTCCGGCCGAGAGAGAAACTCGATCTTGTAACCAGATCGAACGATTTCCTGAACCCATCTGTCCCGCACACGGGCCAACCAGGGCTGAAGAAAACCGAGCAAGCGTCCCCCCACCCCAAAACTGGGTGAGGGCGCCCCTTCAGGCCGAACTGTTATGGGCTGCAGATCCGGATTGGCCGGACTTCTGTTTACCAGACCAGGGCTTCTTCTGAGAGCCTTGACCTTTGAACGGTTTGCCCTTGTAGTGCGGCCGAAAGGCACGAAAAGGACCCCTGAGGGGGCCGAAAATTAGCATGCTTCTTCCCAGAAGCCCCCTTAGCCTTGGGGAAATGGGGCAAGAGAGTGCTCTTACCCCCGGTGATCCCCTTAATCAACACATCCAGGGACTCCCCAAAAAGGCGAGACCCATCATAAGGTAGATTGGCTAAGGTCTTACGTGAAGATTGGTCCACCGACCAACATTTTAACCAAACCAGGCGGCGAGACAACACCGCCACGCTGTGCACACGTGCAGCCAACGGAACCAGGTCCAGGTCCGCATCACACAGATACATGACACCCTGGTGGATTTGATCCACCATATCCAGGGTCGCCGGCGAGGCCGAGTCGGCCACTAGGACGCGCCTAAGCATCTGCGTCCAACTTGCGATCGCCTGGGCCGCCATGAGAGAAGCAAACAGAGCCTTAAGCATAGAACCCGTAACAGAATAAGTATGACGGGCAAGAGACTCGTCTCCTATCCGTGGCATCACGGAACACAGGGGAATCCTCTGCAGGAATCGCAGTGGCTTTGTTCAAAACCGCAATTGCGTGATCCACTGGGGGAGGCACACACCACCTTTCATCAGTGGAAGGCGAAAAAGGATAACGCAGCTTGAATCTACTTGGTACCGCAAAAGGTTTGCGCAGATTGCGCCATTGATCCTTAACAGCGCGCTGAAAATCATCATTGCAGGGAAAAACCTGCGGCGTCCTGCGTTTTCTCTGCGTCCCATAAGCCGCCAAGGCAGCGGGGGGACACACTTCGTCCTGCAAACGCAGCGTTTGCTTAATGGAAGCAATCAACTCATCCATGATTGCAAGCTCTTCAGGTGAGCCAGGGGGAGAATTATCAACCCCCTCAACTTCAGCCTCCACCTCAGACCCCACTAGATCAAGAGAGGAGCGGGACCCCGATAAGGAGGCCCCCGCCATAACAGCCCCATCACCTTCACCCTCAGAATCAGAGGAAAGAGCAACTCTGGGCCTTTTAGTAGATTGAGCAGCCACCAGCATCTGCACCTGAGCAGCAAGGCCAGCCACAATAGTGGCTAAATCCCCCCCTGGGGGGGAAACAGCGGTCCCCTGGCTTTCCACCAATGCTGTAGGAAATTTGCCCTCCTGAGAATCCATTGCCCCTGTAATGCCAGACAACAAAGGGTTAACTGCCCCTTTTAAGCAAGCGCGGCAAGCGCAGCCCACCGCACCACACTCAAGCACAATAAGACCCCCACAGGGAATATGCAAACTGAACACAGGCAATGGATAGCAAGAACAGAAGGATAAAACCTGAGGAGACCCTCGCCGCTGCTGCTGCCTCGATCGGTGTTCCTGGAAAGAGGAAGTGATGCTGCCAGGGCGCTCTATGTAAGCCTATGGAGGCTACAAGAAAATGGCCGCCATGCATGTAAAACACGCGGCCGGAGCGAGTGTAGGCAAAATGGCATCGTTTGGCGCCGAAACCGCCGCTCCACAGTGCATTAAAACACACATTACATTCCAAAATCAGAATACATGTCAGATCGCCGCAGCGATCGCTGTATATGCCCAAACATGCCAAAAAAACATGCCCCACAGCACACAGCTTCTCACACTGACCAGTCTGACACACACAGTGTCATACAGCTCCCCCCCCCCCCCCCCTTGCAGCCCACAGCATGCAGCCGAGAGATAGGGAGACAAGCAGTGTGAATAGAGGCAGGTTACACAGTCCCAGACTGACACCGCCCCAGACAGACAGGTCCCCACATAAATACACTTACCTCACATGGCGTGGGGGACCCGCACAGGCGAACAAGCCGCTGCACATGAGGCAGGGAGAGTCGCATTCAAGACGCACACAATGGGGGTTAAGAAACCGCACAGCGTCCAGTGAGGTAGCCACCTCACCAATCATCCCTGCACCGAACAGGGATGGGTCGTTCACTGTGCCAGGAGCGTTACCTGGCTGAACGCTCGATGGCAGACTGGGAAGCCACTGACCCACGACCTGCGACCAGGGGGATCAGCCCGAGACCCAGTCCGCATGATCCTCTTCATCCGAAGAACTAACTAACGCTGACAAAATAACAGCTAAGTAAAGGTAGAGAGAAAACTCAAACAAAATTTTAAAAAGAAGAAAGAGTCTGGGACAGAAAGTCCCAGCACAGAGAGAGCCAGCCACTCCTGACAAGCTAGACATTAAAACTGAGATATGGTTGCAGGAAGTAGGAGGGTATTGACTGAGGGGACCACCCCTTGAGGGTGGGATATGTTAAAAGCTTTATTGTTAACATATTCTGTTGCCTAGCTACTCCTTCGGAGCAAAGTCTAATACCCCATATGTGACGAATATGAAGAGGCGGCGACTGTCGGAGGACGTAAGAGAAATGCTAGTTGCTCATCTGTCTCTGGCTTCAGTGGTAGAAAATACTGACCCGAGACAAGTATGCAACCAGTGAAGTGAACCCTTGATCTAAGGCAAACAGAGCAGGAGAGGTTAGCAATGGCATCTGATGTATCTCAGAACAGGTTTTCTCAAGGTGTGGTTAGATACTCTTCACACACACTTAAAACAGCTAATCTTTTAACTGTGTGACACATGTAAATTCATTCCAGACACCAATGTACACATGCAGCACGTGAGTACTTTTACATCCATAGTTGTGATGTGTAGTGGTCTTTTATGTCCCGATTTCTTTTAAAGGGTTTGTACACCCTCACATATACCCAGTGAAATGATCATTATCAGATGATACAAAAAGATTAAACAAATCCTCCTACATAGGTTTTACTTGTTTATCTGCAGTTTTCTCTACCCTGCACCTCTTCAAAGGGGCAGAAAAGTGTTAAAAGTTTTCTTCATATGTCAGTGTACGAGAGGAGGGGGGCGGAGAGATTGCAGTTATAGTGTGAGAGCACTGATCGGAAGAAACACCCCCCCCCCCTACACAGAACGATGTTGTGAATAGACAGACTCCGTTCTGAGCTCATTCCTGACACAAATTTATGTCATGTGTCGTGAAACCTCTCAGAAGTGACTCTGATAACAGAGGAACAAAGCATCAGAGAGCAACACTTAGAGCACTGGAGAGAGAGATAAGGAAACAGATATACACTCACCTGCCACTTTATTAGGTACACCTGTTCAATGGCTTGGTAATACAAATTGCTAATCAGCCAATCACATGGCAGCAACTCAATGCATTTAGACGTGGTGAAGGTGACTTGCTGAAGTTCAAACTGAGCATCAGAATGGGGGGGGGGGGGGGGGGAGGGGGGGATTTAAGTAGCTTCGAACATGGCATGGTTGTTGGTTCCAGATGGGCTGGGCTGAGTATTTCAAAAACTGCTGATCTACTGGGATTTTCACACACAACCAATGCTAGGGTTTGCAAAGAATGGTCCGGAAAAAAAGAGAAAATATCCAATTAACGGCTGTTGTGTGGACAAAAATGCATTGTTGAGGTCAGAGGAGAATGGACAAACTGGTTTGAGATGATAGAAAGGCAACAGTAACTCAAAAACAATCGTTACAACCAAGATATGCAGAATACCATCTCTGAACGCACAACACTTCAAACACATCGATGGGCTACAGCAGCAGAAGACCACACAGGGCGCCACTCCTGTAAGCTAAGAACAGGAAACTGAGGCTACAATTCAGACTCAAATTGGACAACAGAAGCTTGTTGCCTGATCCGATGTGTCAATTTCAGCTGTGACATTCAGATGGTAGAGTCAGAATTTGGCGTAAACATGAAAGCATGGATCCATCCTGCCTTGTATCAACAGTTCAGGCTGCTGGTGGTGTAAAGGTGTTGGGGATATTTTCTTGGCACACTTTGGACCCCTTAGTACAAACTGAGCATCGCTTAAACGCCACAGCCTACCTGAGTATTGTTGCTGACCATGTCCATCCCTTTAGGGCCACAGTGTACCCATCTTCTGATGGCTCCTTCCAGCAGGCTAATGCGCCATGTCACAAAGCTCAAATAATTTCAAACTAGTTTTTTGGACATGACAATGAATTCATTGTACGCCAATGACCTCCATAGTGACCAGATCTCAATCCAATAGAGAACCTATGGGATGTGGTGGAACAGAAAAAACTGCAGCCTCTGTGCAATGCCATCATGTCAATATGGACCAAAATCTCTGAGGAATGTTTCCAACACCTTATTGAATCTATGGCACAAAGAATTAAGGCAGTTGTGAAGGCAAAAGGGGGGGGGGGGGGGGTTAGTCCAACCCGCTATTTGCAAGGTTTACCTAATAAAGTGGCTGGGTGAGAGTATGTGCTATGCTCAGATTCCATGACTGAGGTGTACAACCACTTTAAAGATCCATTGTTCTAATATTCAATGAATCTTAAAAACAATGTCTGCAATATTTGAATGGCTTGTTGAAAATGGTGTCCCCAGGTGTAGAAAACTGAATACAATTTAAATTAATGTCATGGAAGTTATTTACACATTTTGCTGCTATGCAGAACCTTGTTTAATTTTTTTTTTAAGTAGATCTAATCCCAATGGCAATGTTGCATAAGAGACTTCAAAGGTTACTGTGATACCAAAAGGTGTTTTCAGTCTTTAAATTTGCAGCCTTGATTAAAACATATGGTGATCATACCATTAAAGCAGTAGAAACGCAACTTTTTTTCTAATGGGTCCTTTCACTGTTATGCCAGTATGCACTCAATACTAACAAATTATGGCAGACTTGCCTTTTAAAACAGGGCCCTCTGGTGCTGAGCTGTCACCACTGCTTGCACTTACATCTTCAAGTTTGCACACTCGGGACGTTTGAATGGCCAGGCCACGATGACATAACCATATCTGCACGAGTCACCATGCTCCCTGCATTCAGGGCACACTGCGCATGTGCCGTGATGTCATTGGCTAGAGCTGATGTGAATATCTACTAAGTGGCACACGTTTAGGAGATTTTCACTGGACCTTCTGTTAGCCTTATTGTAAAGCTTACCTGTAGGTACAAATTTACAATGGTAATTTTACTACCACTTTAAGGATCTTATTCAGACATTCGCTGCTACGGGGTGGCATCTGTCTCACAATTGTCACCCAGATTGTCACCCAGTCACATGAGCCCTTGTTAGACACTGTCAACACATTATGCAGACATGTTCTATCATTAATCCTATTGGGAAGCCGTTCCTGAGCAGTGATATGTAACCAAAGTCTGGAAGGATATCAGAATCTGCAGCACTGATTCAAGATAGCAGGGTCACTGCTGCTTGAGAAAAGTGTCTTTGCAGCTTAGGGAAAAAAAAATACTATTGGCAACAATAAAGAGTGTCTCTTGTTTGAACATTGCATACTGATCGCTTCGATTGGGACCTGGTGCCATTAGCCACAGCATTATTGTTCTAATTAATTCAGATCTCTGTATTATGGAGCGTGCTGAATTTGTGAGATTTTTAAAAAGCACTAAGATCAGGATGAAAAAGGGTAAAAAACAGCAACTGATTATGTGTAGTGCTTTAAGCACCAAATTTAATTTTGTCCATTTAGGGTCTGGATCTACATTAAGCAGTAAAGCATGAAAGTAAAATGTAATATTGTTAAAGCAACTCTGAGGAGAAAAAAAAAAAAAAAAAAAGGAGCTCCCTCTTCACACATCTTGCAGCACATGCATGCATCTGATCTTCAGAATCTGGCATACTTCTTGCGTATTGGATCCCTGGTCCCCTCTGTACTTTTTGGTTCCACCCACAGACTGCTATAGACACACTAGTGACACAGCAGCTTGCAGGTGGAACCACAGGCGACCAGGCAGTGGCAATTTCTGTAAATCTAAAAGTGAAAACACACTGAAAAGCATACAAACAGCTGGCACAACAATCTATAAATCTATAGCGTGGCACTTTGATGTATTAAATTGACATTTCTGGTAGTGATTTTCAGCAGGTTTAACTCTTAAAAGTAAATAGAGACATGGGCAGCAGGACAGATAGCCTTTTGCAGGGATTTTTTTTTTTTTTTTTTAATTAAAATTCTTTTTGAGTCGCCTAAATATGGGCAGCAGCAGTTTTTATTTATTTATACCACTGGATGCAAGCTCAATATTTTAGTTCTGATATACAGAAGCTAAAAACAGGAAAATACATTACAGCTAAAGCAACTAATCAAAACCAACAATAAATAAAATATAAAACTCAAATACTGAAAGTAAAACATTTAAAGATATTTTAACTTTATTTTTTTCTTAAAATCTACCTATGCAGCAAAATTCCACCTACATGCATATTACAGAAATATACCATAACAAAACACATAGGAGCAGGTATAAAAATGCAGTATGTTTAAACAAAGACAAAAATTTAACCTATATCATGGTAGCAAAAATCATGGAGTATAATTTTAAGCCAAATAATAACACATGGAATAAAAAGGAAAAAAACTGCCAGATTCTGTTCTGTGTACAAGACGCAGTGTTTCACATCATATACAGCTGTGATACAGTTTAATTTGGTGAGGATATCTGATTGCAAAGTGCGCTGATAACTGGTGACAGTTGTGGTAGGGGGGGAGGGGGGGAGTATATTTATTTATATATTTATATATATATATATCTTTAGAAGCAAAACACAACTACAACATAAAATTTACAGGCCACTGTCTCATTCTTCCAATAATACAAACTTTAAAAAAATAGAAAAGGAAAATATATATGCAATGATAAAAAATTGGTAATGGGACATCTGACTTTCCTCTGGACAAGATTTAACTTGGTAGACCATATGTACAAACCCACAATGAAACAAATTTTCAGCTAAGCCGTAGTGAGAGAAAAAAAATTTGACACCGTACAATAACCTACTTCGAGCCTGACTCTTACAAAGCACTCTACAAGCGGACATTTATGGCGTGGAACAACACTTGAATGGATTACATTTCATTGGCTGAAATAAAAAATACAGCCAATAAATTTAGAACCCTAATGACGTACTTCACCAGTTGCTGCATCAGTCAATAAAGCTTCCTTTACTTTTTGAATGTAAACAACTTAAATAACATTCCGCTGGCATTGCGTTAGGTGTTCTGTTCTGCTATAACTTACATAAACGAAAATAAAACTCTGAACACCACCACTCATCCCCTGTGCTAAAGGAGGAAAAGTGCCAATATAAAATATCACTTTGTCCATAAATATAATGCATACATTCAGTGATTTAAAAGGCATTTAAACTGTTGTGACATATGCAAGAAGGAAAAAAAAAATCTGCTAAAAAAACGTACGGCCGCTGAATGAATTTATGACCGACATACTGACTCGCCAAGTAACGAATATGAAAACAACAAAGTCGAAAGAAAGAAAATAGTGTTTTATTAAACTACCACACTGTTATAATACACTTTAAACATACACTTTAAAGGTAGCTTTTAAATTTGAGGTGTCATAACAATAAGAAAGACTCAAACAAAAGCCTGTAAATAGGTGAACTGTTGTAGGTGCTGCAGTCTCTATTCATTTTATTTCACTACGTCTTAGAAAAATGGTATAGACCTTACATACCTGCAATTTCACTTATGTATTTGTACACGTTCTATAGTTGAAATATAAACAATTGTTAAAAAATAAAACAAAATACAGTAACATAATAAAAAAAACATATACATATTTATCAGGTACATGTATTCGATACATACAATTTTAATGGGTAGAAGCAGATAGGTTTAAATGCTGATTCAACAACTAAGTTAAAAAGAAAACAAAAAAAGAAAACAAAAAAAAAAGGGGGGGAAAAAAAAAAAAAAACAAACACCCTTGTATAATTTTCCTGTTTCCCCATGACTAGGATTTGTATGCCTTGTTTGCCTCACTATGGAAATGACCGACTGAAATCATGTTTGCATATGCTAGCCTACTTAAATTTACAATAATGGTATTTGATGTCAGAATATTGGAGATCGAAAGATGTGCTTAATGACAAACAATTCACTATTTTTTGGTCCACCAGTGTTCAAGAGAGTGGGTGCTTTTTTCATTGCATGTAACCATTGAAAAAAATGTTTCAACCTACAAGATTTTCAACATTGGTTATATTGCCTTCATGACTCAAACATTAAGAAGAATTTGGCAAATACATTTTATGTGCATGGCTTTTTATTAAACACAGTCTCGACAGTGGCTATTGTCAGATTAAAACGTATAGAATTTATTTTTCTTATAGTTCTTTACAAGAGAAATGCTTAAAATGTGTACATAGGATCACCTAATTAAAACAAATTGGTTGTTATCTTGTAAGCAGAGGAATGGTAAAAAGGGAGCCGGGTTATGAGTGCTGATCAATGTGATTTGTCAGTTATGCATAATAAAAATTCCAGTCATCAAGAAAATTACAAAATGTCATTCTCATAACATAATTTTTTCGTGACCCATCAACTTTGTTATCTTACAATAGATAAATACCAACATGTTCTTATTTTTTTTTTATTTTTATTTTTTATTTGTTTTTGACATTTATTTTTTTTTACACTAAACCACACAGGACTGATGCATTTGGTTAGACTACCATTTCCATCTGTCAATGTTATTTATACTTGTATGTATCATGGTAAAATTTCATCAGTTCTAGATTTCCAAAAGTACCTACAAAAGCCATGCAATTTTACCAATTGATCATACGTATGGAATAGCATACAAAGTAAGGCATTTCAGTGTCATGTATAACCAAGTTACTGTCAATCCAAAAAAGTTTGCACATCAATAAAAAGATATCTAAGAACTCAAGAACAAGGATTTGCTTTTTCTTCCACTACTGTATAAAAATAACCACAATTAATAGGTGTTGCATGATATTTACTCAATTGTCTCATTTCCAGAAACTGTGACGAGTTGTAAGGGAATCTCAGAATTGGAGAGGAGATCTTGGTTGCTGGTATTTACAGTCCCTATGCCGGATACAGCTCCCTGCTGAATATTTGCAAGGATAAGGGTTGTACCTTCGGCAGTTATCAATGTTTCATCAGGCTTTGCTTCTATGGATGCCAGTACAGCACTACTGGCATGCATGCCTTTCTTATTCTGATGGGTTTTAATGTGTTTGGCAAGGTGATCGCTTCGCATAAATCGTTTGGAACACTCTGGACACACAAACTTCTTTTCACCTGTTGGATTAAAAACATTGTATTTTTTAAATTGATATACACATTTCTTTTTAAGCTAAAGCTGTAGAATGTATTTTCATTAAACAAAATAACCCCAAAAAACCCGTGACCACAAAGCATTTTCACACTTCTATTAACTGGACAAAAAACAAAAAAAAAGACACTTTAAAAGCATAACTTCTGCAAGCAAGCATTCAGCAGGTGCAAGTTTTTTTTGTTTCTCCAAGCTATATTGTCATAGGCAGTACGTTTTGTAAATTAGTTTTCTGCCCCACATACTCAGGTATGGATCTGTGGTTAACAGTATTGTCTTCCTTCTGGAAAAGTCTCTGCAATTCATAGAGTTCCAAGTGACCCCATTTTCTGATTTTTTTGGGTGGGGATGGAAGTTTCATAGACTGGGTAGTGGCATGACATTAGTAGCCAGAAACACGCCATTCCACAATACTGTTTGGACAGGGAGATTCTGCAAATCAAAAGGAGAAGGGTTGGGTGGAAGGCATGTAAGCCAAGCAGACTACAGGACTAGAGCCACAACGTGGGGGAGATTTAATAAAACTGGGGCACACAGAATCTGGTGCAGCTGGGCATACAAGCCAGTTAACTTCTAGGTTTTATTGTTAAAGCATAATTGAACAAGCTGAAGTTAGAAGCCAATTGGTTACTATGCACAGCTGCACCAGATTCTGAGGGGAGTAAATGTCCTAGTGTCCATATGATATCCTATTGCTCACATCAGAATGTTGAGGGATGCAATGCAAACGGAGTACGATGGCATGGATTTGTCTCCAGGTTTAGTTTGGTCAGAAGGAACGGGGGGGACTGGCAGGATCACACTCCATACACCGATTCCCTAAGCAACATATACTCACCTTTTCCTCACTCCTACACTGTGACTGGGAAAAGAGCATTGTGTAAGTCGTACACTGTCGAACCCAAAAAAAAGGTGTGCAAGTCAAAAACCTTTTTAAACCTGGGAGATATTGCGCATGGCACTTAGCTCCTGGGTATTTAACAGAGTGGTGCAACTAGAGTTACATGACCCTTTTTCTTTATCCTGAATAGAGAACAGAAAGGATCACTTTACATGTCAGGTTTGGAATATTACCAGGGGGGAAGGAGAGGAGTGGCGACCACGGAGCTGATGGCCGCTTGATCCAGGAGCTCCTGTGACTGCCTGAGAATCTCCTACATCTATGACGCACTACGAGCCTGCCACTGATTCCACTTATCGCCCCTCGACACAGCGGAACATAGACTACACCAACAAGGGATGAGGAGGAGAAGAGCCGTTATGATGCCCCTAAAAACGCTGAGTTTTTTTTCCCCCACCGCTGGAGCGGGGTTCTAACAAAATAGCGGCGGAGACAAGATCCACAACACCGCCCTCGATCCTCTAGCAGGGGAGCTGACAGCTGGCGCCACACAGGGAAATCTGCAACACCCTGCCACAATGGAAGACAACCCAGCCTCACACTCAGGTCACTCCACTCTTTCAAACGCAAAGCCATGTAAAATCGAGGCCCAGAAAAGAGCAGGACAGTGATAATAAGGATGCATCTTCAATGGAGGCAAGTGGACATGCTGAAAAATCCCCTCCTGCCCCCTTTTACATTATTCCCCACCACCAGTCAACCAGTATCAGATACCACCTTGAATATTACCAGGGAGCATTGAAGTACCTAATCAGTGACCAACCTGGTATA
This sequence comes from Pelophylax lessonae, assembly GCF_965119305.1. NCBI lineage: Eukaryota > Metazoa > Chordata > Amphibia > Anura > Ranidae > Pelophylax > Pelophylax lessonae. Next base: position 248,593,327 of record NC_138773.1, on the reverse strand, counting down.
ACCTTTCCTACTCTAAGCATACCTTAGTTTGGTGGAAAAGTTGTACCAAAATGATCATAAGACACATGGGGGGGTTGGACCTTAGTACAGGAAAAACTCAAAGGGCAAAAAATGTATTTTTGTCTTACCGTAAAATCCTTTTCTCTGATGTTCATTGACAGACAGCTCCATATCTACTTTAATCCTAGGGTTATGCTGCTCTCCACTGGAGTAGGACTAGACGGAAACAAATAAACTTGACTATGCCCCTGGGGCAGTCTTAAGGGGTATACTTCCCACTTCCTGCTATAGGACTTCAGTTTGTAACAAGCAGTGTCAGAAGAATACATAACCCAACTCAACAGAGGGGTGGGTGCTGTGTCCCTCAATGAACATAAGAGAAAAGGATTTTACGGTAAGACAAAAATTCAGTTCTCTTTCGTTCATTGACTGACAAAGCTCCATATCTTTTTTGACCCTTGGGACATCCCAAAGCCGTGTCAACATGAGGGGTGGGAAAAACACAGCAATGCACATAATTTCCAAAAAGGGCTAAACATAGCCAACCAGATAAACCAGGAGCTCACCAACCAGAAAGAACACACCCTCAAGAGGCAGGAACTTCTGCAAGAGCAGCCTGCAAAGCCTTGCGGCCGAACGCAGCATCTGCAGATGCGAATGCATTCACCTTGTAAAACTTGGTGAATGTATGCACAGAGGACCATGTGGCCGCCTTGCACATCTTAACCACTGACGTTTGTTGGAAGGCCCAGGAGGCACTAAGCGCTCTTGTAACAGGAAAAGGAGGAGCCTGACCCTTAATGGAGTATGTCTGCACCACCGTCTGCATGATCCATCTGGAAATGGTCGCAGCAGACGCGGTCTGCCTCTTCTGAGATCCATTCGTAAGGACAAAGAATCTGAGTTTTGAGCGACTCAGGGGCCCCTAGGCACACCCTGATTGCAGGGAATGCAAAGCAATTTCTTTCGGATGTGTCAGCTTAGGGCACAAGGCAAAACAATGTCTTCATTAACCTCCCTAGCGGTATGAATATTTCAGATTATAGGTGCTGAAAGCGGTACATTGTTTTGCATAGAAATCTGTTTTACATTTCAAAACTCACCTTCCCCCTGCGATCCCACGCTCTCCACTCGGCCAATGCCAGCACCTGTCTTCCGGTTCCCCTTCCCTGCGAGCGTTGCGACACAGGGGGGTGGAACCAGCGGCAAATTCAAAAGTGTAAATACACCAAATGACATGATACAAAGCTGTAATCCTAACGGATTACACTGCATCATGCCATTTCACCACAGGATTTCACCTGGTCATTTTTCCAGTGTCCTGCCTGTGCTTTTCCAGTTCTTTGTGCCTGGAAAATAGAGAATGATCCATGGCATCCAAAAAGCATTATTTTTGCACAAAAGCGCTTTTAATCTAACTGGAAAACAGCGACAATGAAACTGAGTTACTTGAAGAACTGATCGATAGCGATTCGTGGGAAAATTCGTCATCAGGTACGGAAAGTGACAGCGACGATTCGGATGTCTCTTTCTGGCACATCGCTCCGTTGGAAATTGTGAACAATCATTTGATATACTTTCCAAATTCCACAAGCTATGTGCCAGAAAGACATCAGAATTGTTGCCATCGCCACTTTCCGTACCGGATGATGAATTTTCCCACAAATCCCTATCGCTCAGTTCTTCAAGTAACTGTTTCGTTGTCGCTGTTTGCAGTTAGTCTAAAAGCGCAAAAAAAAAAAAAAAACGTTTTTTGGATGCCATGGACTTTCTAAATTTTCCAGGCACAAAGCACTGGAAAAGCACAGGCAGGGCACTGGAAAAGTCACCAGGTGCAATCCTGTGCTGAAATGGCATGATACAGTGTGATCCGTTAGGATCACAGCTTTGTATCATGTCATTTAGTGTTTTTACACTTATGAATTTGCCGCCGGTTCCACCCCCCATGTCGCAACGCTCGCAGGGAGGGAACCAGAAGGCAAGTGACGGCAATCGGCTGTACACAGAGCGGGGAAAGACTGAGGACAGGGAGGACGGTGGGGGAGCGCAGGGAAGGTAAAGCACGTTCTGGGGTAATCCCGAGTGTGGCTCGGAGTTCCCGCTTACGGAAAATTAACCCCGAGCCACACTCGGAAATATCGCCGGGGAGGTTAAAGTGAAAACCCGAGATGACCTTAGGAAGGAACCACTGACCGGGACGTAGCACCACTTTGTTCCTGTGAACCACCAGGTAAGGTGACCGACAGGACAACACAGCCAGTTCCAACACCCTGTGTGCAGAAGTAATAGCCACCAAAAAGGCTACCTTCTATGACCGAGTAAGCAGAGGAAGTTAACGAATATTTTCAAAAAGCAGTTTTTGAAGAATCGACAGTACCAAATTGAGGTGCCACGGAGGTACCAGAGACCTTACCAGACAGAGGAGCCAAGTGGCGAACCCCCTGGACGAAAGTGTGAACCAAAGAATTTGCAGCCATCAGCCGTTGGGAAAAAAAAATTGGCAAGGTAGAAATCTGGCCCTTGATGGAGCCCAGAGCCAAACCCGTATCTACAACTTGTTGTAGAAACTTCAGCAGACGGACCACCGAAAAGGAACGGGGAGAAACTTCCAAGATTCACACCCAGAAATGCACGCCCTCCAAACTCTATGAAAAATCTTCCTAGAAATGGATTTTCTAGCTTTTAACAGTGTAGGAATCACTGAATCCAACAACCCTCTAGCCTTCAGTACCTGTCTTTCAATAGCCAGGCTGTTAAAGCCAGCGACCGTAAAGCAGGATGGTAGGCTGGCCCTCGAGACAAAAAGATCTTCTCAGAGGGAGTCTCCAAGGAACATGGGCTACCAGCCTCACAAGGTCTGTGTACAAAAACCAGCGAGGCCAGTCTGGAGCCACCAGAATGACTGGAATCCCTTCTTACCTCAATTCTGCACAGAAGCATCGGCAGAAGCTGCAGTGGAGGAAAAGCGTAAATAGGACGATACTGACTCCAAGGGGCCACCAGAGTGACGTTGGCCAAAGGATCCCAAGATCTGGCCACAAACCTCTGAACTTTCTGGTTGAGACGAGAGGCCAACAGGTCCACATCCGGAGTCCCCCACCGGAGACAGTTGTTGAAACACTTCCGGGTGAAGAGATCATTCGCCCAGACTCGGGGCCTGCAGCCTGAGGTAGTCCGTCTACCAATTTTCCACCCCTGAAATGTGCACAGCAGAGAGGGCTGAACTTATCGTTCTGCCCACCTTGAAATGCCGTCTACTTCTCTGGCCGCTAAGGCACTTTTGGTGCCCCCTTGATTGATATATGCCACAGCCGTGGCATTGTCCAACTGAATTCTTACCGGACACCCCTGCAGACGATCTGTCCACATGGACGGGCAAAGCCTGATCGCCCAAATCTCCAGGATATTGATCGACAAACCGGATTTCTCCCGAGTACAAACCGTGCTCAAGATCCGTCCCCACCCCGACAGGCGGGTGTCTGTGGTAACCACTGTCCAGTACAGGGGGAGAAAGGACTTCCCTTGTCAAAACGCCAGGGAACTGAGCCATCAAAGCAAGGATCCCCTTGCACCTCGGCTCAACAGGATCAGGATTGTCCAGCGATTGAGGATTCTTGGCCCATTTGGCAAGAATTTCCTTTTGCAGAGGCCTGGTATGGAACTGCGCAAACGGAACCACCTCAAAAGGTAGAGACCTTGCATGCAAGTCCTGAGAGACGACTGACAGTTGGACAACAGGAACCGAATTGCATGCTGCAACTTCAGCAGTTTCGCCTCTGGAAGAAATACCCTGGCTGAGGCTGACTCCAAGTCAGGCCCTGGTAGTCCAGGTTGCTGGACGGAATCAGGGCTGATTTTTGAAAATTCAACATCAAGCCGAACTCTTCCAGAGTTCGCACAGCGATGTCCAGATCGTCTCAAGACAGACAGAGGTCGTCCAGGTAACCCAGTACCGCGATCCCCCTCTGCCTGAGCAAAGCGAACATCAGGCCAACACTTTTGTGAACACCCACGGACCTGAGGTGAGACCAAAGGGTAAGCCATGAATTGATAATGTTCCTCTCCCACAGCAAAACGAAGAAAAAGCTGATGCCCTACATATATTGGGATATGAAGGTAAGCGTCCTTTATATCAAGAGAGGCCAGAAAATCACCTTGATGAAGGGATGCCACCCCGGTGTGAATGGACTACATCCAAAACTTATGAGCGCAAACAAAACAATTCAGGGCCTAGAGATCCAAGATCGGACGGACCTTGCCTTCCTTCCTGGGATCAGTAAATCGATTTGAATAAAATCCCTGAAAATATTCCAACTCTGGAACCGGGACAAATACTCGCTGTGATAGCAGATCCTGCACCGCCCCGTAAAGGCCCTGCAGCTGATCCAGGGACAGGCGCAAGTTGGAAGGAAAGAACCTTGCTGGAAGCAAGGACCAAAACTCGATCTTGTAACTGGACCAAATCAACTCGTGGATCCATTTGTCTTGAATGAGATAAGTCCATTGTTTGGAGAAAGAAGTGAAGAAGTCCCCCCACCCCAGATACGGGTGAGGGCACCTCTTCTGCAGACAAGCCCCCCTCTGCCTGAACTAGTGGAACCCGCTTTTGATTTACCAGCCCAGGGCCTCTTGGAACCCCCTGTGAAGGGACAGGTGGACTTTTGTCCCTTGTCCTGAGAGCCCACAGGACAAAAGGTCTGTTTGTGAGCCGAGAAGAAAGGACTATTTTTACGACGAGGCTCTTGGCAACCTGTGGAAGCTGATTACTCTTACTTCCAGTAGGATCTTTATTGATCTCTTCCATAAAGCACTAAACAAACAGTCTCCTGCAAACGGTAGATCAGTCAGCATCTTTTTGGAAGCCTGGTCAGCCGTACTTCAACCAAATCATGCGAAGTAGGATCGCCGCAGTGACAGACACTCTGCCAGCCAAAAGAGCCACATCCAAGGATGCATCACAGATGTACTGTAGCCCCTGTATCAACTGATCAGCCAGCTCAGTAGGATGTTGACCCCCTTCCAGATCCTGGCGTAAGGGTTTTGCCCACTCCGTTAAGGTCTGGGAGACCAAGGTGATAGCAAACACTGGCCTCAAAATTAAACCCGCCACAGTGAAAAGGTATTGGACCAGAGACTCAGCTCTCTTGTCCACAGGGTCCTTAAAAGACGGGGAATCCTCCACCGGAAAAAGCATGGCCTAATTTCATCTGGATACCTGAGAGTCGACCGCTGCTGGAACCGTTCGCTTCTTCAAAAGAGACTACTCAAAAGAGATAACTCCTAGCGAAACGCTTAGGTATTCCAGTCATGCGTTTCGGTGATCCCCACTGATAAGCGACAATCTTGTCAAAATAGGTAGGAAAAGGGAACACCTTAGTCAGCTTGGATGGTCCACAGGTGTCAAATTGCATCGGCGCAACTGATGCAGCAACAGCTGTGTCCTCCAATTTTAACGTTTCCAGCACTGATACAATCAGTGCCTCCACAAGAGTCTTTTCATGCGTAGCCATAGTGGAAGAGAAACCATCCTGTCAAAGCACTCAGGGTGTGTGGATACAGACCCAGTGGGTTGACTCGCGTCCGTGGCGGCCAAATCCACCTTAGACTGAGGAGGCAGAGGATCAGAGTTGTATAAAGTACTCGAAACCCATACTTGAGTAAAAGTACAAGTGCTCAATCAAAAAGTGACTTGAGTAGAAGTGGAAGTGCTCGATCAAAAAGTGACTTGAGTAGAAGTACTAAAGTATTCAACATTTTTTGTACTTAAGTATTGCAAGTAGTTTTTTTAAAAATTTTGCTACTCAAGTACTGAAAGTAAAGTAAAAGTACCAGTAGTTTTGAAAAAAAAATTGCTACTCAAGTACTGAAAGTAAAAGTACAAGTACTGTGTTATGTAGTTATTAAAGAAAGAAGTCAAACGTTTGAACATCATATTGTTTTTTATTATTTCAAATGCAGCTTTTATTTATACATACAGTAGCATTTATTTTCGTATGCGCTAATACACGTTTTGAGCTTCATAAAACCTGCCATCTACTGTTCTGGCAGTGGTAATTTTTATAATAGTAACGAGTAACTATGCAGCACAAAAAAAAAAAAAATATCGGAGTAGAAGTATTGAAATCATCAAAAAAATGTAGTGAAGTAAAAGTGGAAGTAGGAGAAAAAAAATTCTACTCCAGGAAAGTACAGATACCGCCTTTCGGTACTTAAGTACAGTAGTGAAGTAGTTCTACTTAGTTACTATACATCACTGCAGAGCATACAGTTGAAAGGCGGGGGGGGGGGGCACTTCTTGCTAGGCCGCTTTTGAAAGGCCGAACCAACCTTTGACACAAGTGACTGTAAGACCGTCGCCATGGCTGCCGGGGTAGACTGAGACCCAGAGGGTCCTGAAGTTTCTGAGAGAGGGTCAGGTGGTGATACCTGCTCCAGGGACTCGATGGTTAGTCCGGAGGTCACCCTTAATATGCAAAAAATTGTCACAAAAAACCACCCTCATACCGCTACTGCACGTCCCAGCGCACAAGTGGCGCTGCTATGGTAGAAGAGAGAGTTGTATACCTGCAGGGAATCACCACCACCTACTCAGAGCAGGATACAGAGTGCCAAGCTGCGATCAGAAAGGAAGCGATGTTACTGCCACTAGAGGCCCACCGCCGTATCACCGCTCAACAGGCTACAAGAAAATGGCCGATGCATTAACTTCAATGGGAAACTCCACAAACATGGTCGCCGTGGCTGCATAACAGCCCCCCACAACAGAAAGGTGGCACCGCACAGCACCCAAGAGCCTAGACCGGCCCTTCAGGTACCTATAGTCCACCAGGGGGGGCCTCCACAGGGACCCCCCATGCAGCCATTCGCCGCAGTAACCTCTGAATGTGGGCTGCTGGCGGCATGCTCCCACCCCCCTCCAACCCATCACCATACGACACCCCATGCATCACAACAGCCGTGCACCCCGGGGGGGGTTTGCTAGGTGAGGGCGACCTGGGCAGGGGGAAGCCCTGCTAGTTGGGTGGGGGGCAGGGCCGATACCGATATTTTGATCACAACGTATCGGTATCAGCCGATATTTTGTACATTTAAAGTTTTGAAAAATAAAGAAAATTTGACACAAATCTGGTACTGAACATGTTAATTTTTGTTTAAAGCTTAATGAGCGGCTGGCCCAGGGCCTGGGGGCGGCCGGCTGGCCCAGGGCCTGGGGGCGGCCGGCTGGCCCAGGGCCTGGGGGCGGCCGGCTGGCTGGTACAGGGCCTGGGGGCGGCCGGCTGGCTGGTACAGGGCCTGGGGGCGGCCGGCTGGCTGGTACAGGGCCTGGGGGCGGCCGGCTGGCTGGTACAGGGCCTGGGGGCGGCCGGCTGGCTGGTACAGGGCCTGGGGGCGGCCGGCTGGCTGGTACAGGGCCTGTGGGTGGCTGGCACAGGGCCTGTGGGTGGCTGGCACAGGGCCTGTGGGTGGCTGGCACAGGGCCTGTGGATGTGGGTGGCTGGCACCGAGCTGCTGTGGGTGGGTGTATGGCAGTAATACACTCCGGCGAGACTAGTCCCGACTCCAGACGAGGCTGTCCAAGGCGAGGGAGGCGGCCTGAAAAGGCAGAATGACGTCACAAAAATATCTGCACTGCGAGTTCCAGGGCCGATGTCGATATATCGGGGAAAATACATATTGGCCTTGCCGAAAATCGGTCTATCCCTAGTTTTAATCACTCTCACACTGGTCACTGGAATTTCAACATGGCATCTCATAGCAAAAAACTCTGAGGATTGGAAAAAAGAATTGTTGCTCTACATAAAGATGGCCGGGGCTTTAAGAAGATTGCCAAGACCCTAAAACTGAGCTGCAGCAAGGTGGCCAAGACAGTTTAACAGGACAGGTTCCACTCAAAACAGGCCTCGCCATGGTCGACCAAAGAAGTTGAGTGCACGTGCTCAGCGTCATATCCAGAGGTTGTCTTTGGAGTGCTGCCAGCATTGCTGCAGAGGTTGAAGGGATGGGAGTTCAGCCTGTCCGTGCTCAAACCATACGCCGCACACTGCATCAGCTAGGTATGCACGGCTGTCGTTCCCAGAAGTAAGCCTCTTCTAAAGAGGATGCACAAGAAAGCCTGCAAACAGTTTGCGGAAGACAAGACGACTAAGGACATGGGATTACTGGAACCATGTCCTGTGGTCTGATGAGACCAAACTTATTTGGTTCAGATGGCGTCAAGCGCGTCTGGGGGCAACCAGGTGAGTACAAAGACAAGTCAAACATGGTGGTGGGAGTGTCTGGGTCTGGGGCTGCATGAGTGCTGCCGACACTGGGGAGTTACAGTTCATTTAGGGAACAATGAATGCCAACATGTACTGTGACATACTGAAGCAGAGCATGATCCCCTCCCTTCAGGAGACTGGGCCACAGGGCAGTATTCCAACATGATAATGACCCCAAACACACCTCCAAGATGACCAGTTCCATGCTAAAGAAGCTGAGGGTAAACGTGATGGACTGGCCAAACATGTCTCCAGACCTAAACCCTATTGAGCATCTGTGGGGCGTCCTCAAAACAGAAGTTGGAGGAGTGTAAGCTCTAACATCAACCGGCTCCGTGATATCGTCATGGAGAAGTAGAAGAGGACTCCAGTGGCAAACTGTGAAGCTCTGGTGAACTCCATGCCTAAGAGGGTTAAAGCAGTGCTGGAAAATATTGACACTGGGCCCAATTTGGACATTTTTTTTTTTTTTTCAAATTCAATGTTTATTGAGGAGATAAAGGCATACAAGCCAACAAAGGCAGTGAATTGAAATACAGCCGAGTAACAAGAGAACAGCGTAACATGAGGCGTAAATCATATAAACATAGCCGTATGTGAGAAATGAGAATACACAATGCATCAAAGTATGTCTCAGGACGGTAGATCCCCAGATAGACCCACGCTCCTACCGGCATCTATCACATGGCCGGCAAACCGGAGTGCGGAGGGTATCCGACAGGGTCACCAATCCAAGAAACCACAAGAGGTCTTAGTGTCATGTATGCTTTACAAGAGCGGGAGAAATTGTTCAAAGAAGAGAAAAGAAAAAAAAAAAAAAGAAAGAAGAAAAAGAAACGAAAAAAACAAGTAGAGGAGGGATAGAACAAAGAGCAGGAAGTGCCACATCGGAAAAGGGGGGAAGGGAAGACAGGACAAACACTTGAAAAGAGGACATGGGGGGGGTTCAACAGGGGAGAAGGCCACCCAGTGTGAGCGAGTCTGCTATGCTACAAGGTCCCGGTATTCAGTGGTCGAGCTGAACTCATGCCAGTAAAACCAACGCTTGAGGAACTCCTCTCTCGTACCCCGGTCGGCCGCCAGCAAGTCCTCCATCTCGTTAATAAATGCCACTTTACGCAACCACATCGCCACAGTAGGAGGGCGGGATTGCTTCCATAAGAGAGGGATACAGCTCTTGGCCGCTGTCAGCAGTATCGGCAAGATCGACTTCCGATAGGACGCCCTTGGGAAGCTGTGGTGGTGAAGAAGGAACAAGGCAGGTTGCAGGGTAATGCCCCATACACACGTGCAGATTGTCTGCAGACTCACCAAAACCATATAATACGAGGTCAAACCTAAACACTTACAATTTGTATGCAATCCGGCAGGCCCTTGCACTACATAGAAAAGGTAAGTCTGCAGACAAAAGTCTGCAGATAATCTGCACGTGTGTATGGGGCATAAGGGTGTGGTCTGTAAATTTTTGGATAATACGGAGGACCTCCGACCCCAATTTGGACATTTTTAACTTAGGGGTGTACTCACTTTTGTTGCCAGCGGTTCAGACATTAATGGCTCTGTGTGGAGTTATTTTGAAGGGACAGTAAATTTACACTGTTATACAAGCTGTACACTCACTACTTTACATTGTAGCAGAGTGTAATTTCTTCAGGCTACATTCACACCTGAGCGTAGCGTTTTTTTACCGCGATTTTACCGCGATTTACAGGCGTTTTTAGATTGATTAGAGACCAGTGGAAAACGCCTGTAATCTGCCAAAAAGAAGCTCATGTACTTTGAGCGTTGGGCGTTTTGCTCACAGCGTCAAAATGCTCAGATGTGAACAGGGGCCATTGAAATGAATAGGATTTGTCTTGTTGGGCATTTTGAGAGCTGATCCTAGAGCAGAAAAACTCCCCAAAACCACCCCAAAACACCTACATGTGAACGGAGCCTAAGTGTTGTCACTTGAAAAGATATAATAAAACTATTTACAAAAATGTTACAGCCTTATTCCAAAATGGATTAAATTCATTACTTTATTCAAAATTCCACAAACAATACCCTATAATGCCGACAAAGTGAAAGAGGTTTGTTTGAAATGTTTGCAAATATATTATATATATATATATACATATATACATATACACACACACACACATATATATATACATACATACACAAAATAAATAAATCAAAAGGGAAGAGGATCTCTTTACCAGTATGTGTTCTTCTGTGTCGCTGCAGCTCATCACTTCGGGTAAACCTTTTTCCACAAAACATCCAGGTACAGACAAAAGGACGCTCTCCCGAATGCCAACGAAGATGAGCTCTTAGGTGTGAGGTCTTGCCATAGACTTTTGCGCATCCAGGGATGTGACAAATGTGTTGTTTTTTCTTCCCAAGGTTTGTACCCCTAAAATAATAGATTTGTTTAAGGACTGTTTGAAAGGAATTCCGCTGATTTCTGCTATAATTACTGTTACACTCTGTGCCATTTAATTAACCACCTATTTCAGGGGTATTGAATTAAAATTCATGAAGGTCAGTAAAATTTTCTTCCATCCGAGGTCTGAATCATATGTTTGGCTCTCAATGGCACCTCTGCACAATGGACAAACGTGATGCATCTTTAAGAGTGCAACATCGCATGGTGCCACAGTACCATACAGCTTGGTATGGGGCAATTAAAAGAGAAAAAAAAAAAGTCTAGGGACTACTGTTTCTGCTTGTAAGGCAGCCCACTGAAATAAATGGGCCACCTACACGCGTTACGCAGTAATGTGACATTAGTCACATCACTATCCTTTTTATTACATCAGTGTTCTCAGTCCCTCTGCACCCACCTTCACATTACAGTCCTCAGCCCCCCTTCACATTTTTGTCTGCGGCCCCCCCCCCTACTTTAACCACTTGCCGTCTGCTCACATTGCTGCTACTGCGGCTCGTTATCGTCCAGTGACGTAGACCTACGTCGCTGGACTCCGCCCCTTGTGGGCGGCACGTGCGCGCCCCGCCCGAGGCTCGCTCCTGCTGTTTTCAGTCACAGCGGGAGTCGGGCCAGGGGAGGAGCGGCGGCGATCGCCACTGCTCTTCCCCGATTGTCGGGGAATCTAGTTTGGAGATCCGCCCGCTTGTGTAAACAGAGCGGGCGGATCTCCTCAGTGACGAGTGACAGATTGCAGTGTTCAGCATAGCTGAACATGCGATCTGTCCCTGTGTCACTCAGTCATCTCCCCCCCCCCCCCACACGTTAGTAAGCACCAGGCATACATTAACCCCTCCCTCTCCAATAAAATTAACCCCTTCCCTGCCAGTGTCATTTTTACAGTAACAGTGCATATATATAGCACCGGTTACTGCAGTAATGTCACTGGTACCCCCAAAAGTGTCAAAAATGTCAGTCAAGGGTCCGATCTGTCTGCCGCAATGTCGCAGTCCCGCAAAAAAAAAAAAAAAAAAAAAAAAAAAAACGCAGATCGCCGCCATTACGCGTTAAAAAAAAAAAAACACTAAAAATGACAGAAATCTTTCCCTTAGTTAGTAAACGCAATAACTTTTGCGCAAACCAATCAAAATACTATTGTGATTTTTTTTACCAAACATAGGTAGCAGAAAACAAATTGGCCAAAAATTTAAAAAAATATTGATTTTTACATTTTTTTTTGGGGGGGGGGGGGGTTTCATATAAAAAAAAAATGTTAAAAATATTGTTATTTTTTCAAAATAAAGGTTCTTTTTTTGTTTATAGCGCAAAAAGTAAAAATCGCACAGGTGATCAAATACCACCAAAAGAAAGCTCTGTTTGTGGGGAAAAAAAAGGACGTAAATTTCGTTTGGGTACGGCGTCGCTCGACCGCGCAATTGTCAGTTAAAGTCGCACAGCGCCGAATCGCAAAAAGTGGCCCAGACGTAAGACAGCAAAATCCTCCGGTGGTAAAGTGGTTAAATGGCAGTTCCCAGCCCCTTTCATTTCACCCCCCCCCCCCACCCCACCTTTTGACATTCCTGTCCATGCCCCCTTTATAGTACCCATCCTTCACATTCCTGTACCCCCCTCTTTATAGCACCCCCCGTCACATAACTGTCCTACCCCCCTTTACACAGCTGTCCCCGCCCCTCTTTATAGCACCCCCCTTCACATTCCTGACCTCACCCTTTTTATAGCACCTCCCTTCACACTGCAGTCCCAAGCCCCCCCCCCCCACCCTCACACCACAGTCTGCAGCCCCCTTCACATTTCTGTCCTCATCCCCTTTGTAGAACCCCATTCCCCCTTCATATTCTTCAGATTCCTGCCCTGCCTCTTTTTATCATCCCCTTTACCCCTTTACATCAGCAGTGCCCTCTTCCCTGTCATACCTTACACAGGGCACAGCAGCCGACATCAGAAGTGCAGCAAAGGGATGGATGGAGGGCGGGACCTGCCCCAGTTAACTGATTGGTTGCTAGAATGCAGGGCGGTTTTAGAAATCAAGCAGTTAACTGAGCCAGCCCCTGCCCTTCGTACATCACTGTGCTGCTGCTCCGATGTCAGCTCTGTAAAGACAACAGAGCTAGCGGGCAGCAGCTGAGGGAGAAAAAAAAAAAAAGCAGATCCTAAATGACGTGACTGCTGCGGTGCTAGAGGGAACATGGACACAGTCCTGGACTTGGCCCACAGTCCGCCATTTAGTGATGCCTGACCTATTTAAATATTTAACGATTATAGCGGTGAAACAAAACCTCACAAACCAAAAATCTAATTTTCTTTTAGGTCTTACATTTTTTTTATCCTAGGTAATTTAAAAATACTTTTTTTCTTAAAGTAAACCTGTGGATAAATAAAACAGCATTTAATATTAAGCCAGAACAAAAGGGACACTCAGGACAGCAACACCATCAAATGGTTGCCATTTGCTTATCTATTTGCTTCCTTCTGCAATTCACTACTAGTTGGTAAAGGTTCCTAATACAGTGATAGATCAACTCCTATGGCTGGTGTGGCTCTGGGCTCAGGCATTGCAGAGAAAAGCAGAAAACCAAGTTGTTCAATCTACACACTTCGTCTTTTTGCACATTCTTGGTTCACAGGTGTTTAAGGGCTCATTTACACTTGCTTCGACTTCAACCAACCTTAAAGCGTCTACCGCTTTAACATGCTTTGTGTGTTTTTTTGAAGCTTCAATGAAGCCTGGGCAGATGCCCTGTGTGTGTTGGTATTTCATTCCTGCAATTGCTCCAAAACAAAGTGAGACTAAAGCTGAAAAAATGCCTCAAAAGCTTTAGGTGCTTCAAGTGAGCTTGGTCAGACTTCTATGGATGCTTTGAAGACGCTTAAAAGTGGAGTTCCACCAATTTTCGTAGCTTTAGATCTATGTAATCCCCTTTAAAACGACTTACCAATGGAAACCTTTTTTTTTTTGCTAGTAAATACCTTAATTTCTGCTTTATTCCTCCTCTCCTCACTTCCGGGTCCGATCGGCGATGACGTCATTCGGCGATACACAATGTGTGCTGGGATGTATTCCATTCCAGAAATCTCGCAGTATCACCCAGGAGCTGAGCTGTACTGTGTGTATTCAGGCCGTGACCTGCCCCGCCTCTCCTCAGTGAGTTGTACTGTATGCACTGTATTCAGGAGGTGCTCTGCCCCGCCTCCTCTCAGTGAGCTCAGTGAGGATATAATGCTTTCAGTCCTCGCTCACTGAGAGGAGGCGGGGCAGAGCACCTCCTGAATACAATGCATACAGTACAACTCACTGAGAGGAGGCGGGGCGGAGGCGGGGCAGGTCACGGCCTGAATACACACAATACAGCTCAGCTCCTGGGTGATACGGCAAGATTTCTGGAATGGAATACATCCCAGCACACGCTGCGAATCGCCGAATGACGTCATCGCCGTTCGGACCCGGAAGTCAGGAGAGGAGGAATAAAGCAGAAATTAAGGTATTTACTAGCAAAAAAAAAAAAGTTTCCATTGGTAAAAGTCGTTTTAAAGGGGATTACATACATGTATGTAATCCAACCTATTAAAAATGGGTGGAACTCCGCTTTAACCACTTAAGCCCCGGAGGATTTGGCTGCTCAAAGACCAGGGTCTATTTTGCGATTCGGCATTGTGTGACTTTAATGGACAATTGCGCGGTCAGGCCACGCTGTACCCACAGGAAATTGACGTCCTTTTTTCCCCACAAACAGGGCTTTCTTTTGGTGGTATTTGATCACCTGTGCGATTTTTATTTTTTGTGCTATAAACAAAAAAAGAACGTCAATTTTGAAAAAACAACAATATTTTTCACTTTTTTTTATAGGAAATTCCCAAAAAATAAAATGTTAAAATCAAAATTTAACATTTTAGACCAATTTGTTTTCTGCTACATTTTTTTTTTTTTTTTTACCAAAATCGCAATAAGCGTATTTTGATTGGGTTTGTGCAAAAGTTATTGCGTTAACTAAGGGAAAGATCAATGTCTTTTTTTTTAAACTAGTAATGGCGGCGATCTGCGATTTTTTTTGCGGGACTGCGACATTGTGGTGGACAGATCGGACCCCTGACTAACATTTTTGGAGTACCAGTGACATTACTACAGTAATCAGTGCTATACATATGCACTGTTACAGTAAAAAGGACACTGGCAGGAAAGGGGTTAACTTTATTAGAGATCCAGGGGTTAAGTGTGTCCCTAGGGGCGTGCTTCTGTCAAGGGGCATGGCTTTTGATGTAACCACAGAGACATACGATCCTACATAGCAGGGAGAATGACAGGCGGCTTTGTTTACATGAGCCGCCTGCCTTTCTCCCTCTCCAGCGGGAGATCGCGAGTGACCGGCGGACATCAGAGCCACCGGTGAGTCGCGCGGGGATGGCCGTGAACGAGCGGGAGAGCGCGCTCGCCCCCTGCAGGCTCCTGGGCGAGCGACCTAGTACTACATCGCTTTGCCCAGGAGGGGGCTGACTGCCGCAGTAAATGTAAATGCAGCGGTCGGCAAGCGGTTAAAGCACCACTAAAGCGACAAGGTATAATTTTTGAAGATAAACAAATGCAAGGTATAAACAGGACTGTAAGCTGACCATTTTATTTAGCGACAGGTGCTTTGACTGGCGTTCAGAGAGCTTTAAAAAGCGTGTCCAAAGCCATGTTTTCAAGCAAGTGTAAACAAGCCCTAAAGGATAAATTAACCTTCCAGAGCAGGTTACACACATAATTCGGACGTAATATGCTCCAGACCTGCCCCCCCCCATACACCCGAACACCCCCCCCCCCATAACAGCTGATGGGGGTTCTTCTCTCCGCACCCACTGTCATTTTGGAAACAGCCCACACAGCTGTGTTATTCATAGCGATCTGTGAAAAGAGGCCTACAAGCTACATCAGAAATTTCAGCCGACGAGCGCTCTCGTAGTTTATTTACAATCCCTGCAACTTGTAAAACAGTCAATCCATACCGGAGGTAGGGGAAGAAAATAAAGCAACTTTTTTATTTCACCAAAAATGTGCATTTATTGCCAAAAGGTGAACTTAGCCTTTAGGGTGAACTAAAGTTTTCAGTTTTGGGGGTGCACTATCTCTTCACTCATGTAGAAGTGATTGGGTGGCTAGCTTATTAGAAAGCCAGGGGCCAGCTGAAAGAAACCGAACACTTGTGGCTTTGATACTATATACTTCAAACTATACTAATACTTGTGACTGAAGCTGTAAAAGGGTTAAGCTTCTTATATTAGTTCTCAACACCATTTTATTTTTTGCATAAAACATGAAAGTACTTGCTGATGTTTCCCTTCATACCAGTTTAAAAGGGAGAAAAGATCAAGGTTAAAAAAGATAAACATCTAAAACGCAATTGCTTCTATTGCACAAAGTGCTCAGCTGGAATGAAAGTGGTGTCAGAACCCGACCACCTTAGTGAGAACAAAACCTAAATATGACAAGTACCATCTATATATGACAAGTACCTTCCAGCTCCATCTTTGCAGTTAGGACAAGTGCATGCTACTCTTCTTAGCCTTTTTCCCTCTTGATTTGATTGGTCAAGTTCATCATCAACAACTTGTACTCTCAGATGGGTTAAATCATTGGTGTTAACAGTAGAATCACCAGTAAGCTGCCATTCCTCTGGATCTGGCTCTTCCTCTTTAATCCGGATAGCTGGTAAGAAACAAAAGGCAAGCAATAAGCATTCACACCATTACAATACCCATTTTTCAAAACAAAAGAAAGGAATAGCAAAGTGCAATCACTACCAATAAAACGTACAACTTAAAACACATTGAGGAATTATAAGTGATATATTAAACAGGCAAAAATGAGTTGCCCCTATCCTTTATTTTTGGGTTCCCCACAATGGGGGCACCCAAGCAGGCGTACTCCAAAGCCCCTGCTCTGCATTTCCATTCAGACACAAAGCTCAGACCCACCCCCCTCATTGGCTCTTTGGCTGTGATTGGCCAATGCTCTCATGCACATCACTGGATCGAGAGGGAGCTCAGGTAAATATTATGGGGGTGTGGGGGTGCTGCTTCCTGTGGAACAAGGGACAGGAATGCGAGCAGTATCTCAAGGAGCGTTACCCAATTAAGGACAGAAAAGGGAAGGCACCCTCAAGAGGCTGTAGATCTGCCAAGGAATGACCACCTATCCCCAAGTGGACATGTTCCAAAAAGTCATCAAGGTGTATTCTGTCCCATGCAAAATATTCCTGCAGCAGAAAATTTGTATGGTAGTGAGAGGCCCCAGTCAACCGACTAGGTAAGGGATTCCCTCTAGAGAAGAGGGTAGTGGGGGGGGGGGTCCTTAGGGAAAAATACGATTTTTGTAAGAACTTGCCATAAAATAATTTTCTCTGAGTCCTCTGACAGACGCAGCCACTTCATAGTTTCCTCACAAATGGGTAATGCGCCACCTACAGGAGTAGACTAGGCAGTGAAAACATTTACAAAAACTTTTCACTAGACACACCCTTAGGGGGTGTCCCCTTAGATATTACCCCCAGACACATCCAGCTTACTAATCAGTTTTGAAGCAAGCAGTGAAGGAAAAAGACAACCAACCCAAAATAGAGGGGCGGGGCTGCGTCTGTCAGAGGACTCCGAAAATAATTTTACGGTAAGTTCTTCCAAAAATTCTATTTTCTCTTACGTCCACTGACAGATGCAGTCACTTCATAGTATCCTCACAAATGGGATGTCCCAAAGCAGTGTAGGCATGAGGGGTGGGAAGAAACGCAACCTCTAAAAGGGTAAAGATCCATCAAGGCCAGAGAAAAACGTGGCCAACAGGGCAATAGAAGCTCAACCAACAGGAGCTAGCCCCAAAATGAAAATTCACCCCAGGAAGAGAAAAAACAAGTCTCTTCAGCAAACAGCAGCCTGAAAAAAGTTGCAGCCAAAGGAAGGATCTGAGGATGCCAATATGTCAATCTTGTAGAATTTTGTAAAAGTGTGTACCGACGACCAGGTCGCTACTGCAAAGCGGAGAAACATCTGGTGACCTTCGTAGATAGGGAGGAGCAGGTACGCATTCTTTAACTGCTTGCCGCCCGCCGCAGTAGTATGGCGGCAGTCTGGCGCTTCCAGGCAAAGTGCCGTACATGTACGGCACTAGCCTGGGAGGAGCTAGGGCACTAGCCTGGGAGGAGCTAGGGGGCAATCGCGAGCCGCCTGAGGCGCGCTCCAGCCCCCGCTCGTCAGCGGGGGTGTCAGCGTGTGTGACCGGCGGCTCCGATGGCCGCCGGACACTTGCGATCTTCCTCTGCAGTGAGAGGACTGGCGGCTGATGTAAACACAGCTGTCTGTCATTCTCACTGAAGTGATCACAGAGGCTATGTGATCCTGCTATATAGGATCGCATGTCTCTGAATACATCACAAGCCACACCCCCTGACAGTAAGAATCACGCCCCTAGGGACACACTTAACCCCTTGATCACCAGTACAGTTAACCCCTTTACTGCCAGTGTCATTTTTACAGTAACAGTGCATATTTATAGCACTGATTACTGTAGTAATGTCACTGGTACTTCCAAAAGTGTAAAAAATGTCAGTTATGGGTCCGATCTGTCCGCCACAATGTCGCAGTCCCGAAAAAAAAAAAAAAAAACAGATTGCCGCCACTACTAGTTAAAAGAAAAAAAAAAAACAAAAAAAATGACAAATCTTTCCCGTAGTTAGTAAAACAAAATAACTTTTGCGCAAACCAATCAAAATACGCTTATTGAATTTTTTTTACCAAAAATATGTAGCAGAAAACAAATTGGCCTAAAATGTTAAAAAAAAATAGATTTTTACATTTTTTTTTGAGAATTTCATATTAAAAAAATGTGAAATTTTGTTTTGAAATTGTCGCTCTTTTTTTGTTTATAGCGCAAAAAAAAAAAAAGAAAAAAAAAAAAAAAAAAAGCACAGGTGATCAAATACCACCAAAAGAAAGCTCTGTTTGTGGGAAAAAAAGGACGTCAATTTCGTTTGGGTACAGTGTCACACGTCCGCGCAATTGTCTGTTAAAGTCACGCAGTGCCGAATCGCAAAATAGGGCCTGGTCTTTGAGCAGACAAATCTTCCGGGGCTAAAGTGGTTAAATTGATGGAAGCCAGAAAATCCCCTTGATTTAAAGACACCACCAACGTCCAGATTCCATCCGGAACTTCTGCACCCGTACATAATGGTTCAGATATTTGAGGTCCAGGATAGGACGCACTTTGCCCTCCTTCCTGGGTACCTTGAACAGGTTCGAGTAGAAGCCTCGAAACAAGTCCCGCTGAGGAACGACGCCCTGTGCTAGAAGATCATGCACAGCCCCCTTGAGATCCCTTAAACGATCCGGGGACAGACGGAGATTCGATGGAAAGAACCGGTCTGCTGGACAAGATCGAAATTCAATCTTGTACCCTGTACGAATCAGTTTGTGAACCCATTTGTCTTGAATCAGACACGTCCAGGGTTCCTGAAAGTAACGCAGACGTCCCCCCACCCCTGAGCCGGGTGAGGGCGTCCCTTCATGCGGAGGAAGACTTGGCCACAGCACCGTACCGACTGGCCTTAGGCTTACCTGACCAAGCCTTCTTGTTTGTTTTCGCCGGAGGCTTTGAACAGTTTTCCTTTTTCCTGTGCCTGAGGCACAAAAAAAACCCCCGGTGAGCCTTAAAAGGAGGGACCCCCACTTAGCGCGGAGCGCCTTGCCCTTCGCGGACTGGGGCAGAAGAGTACTCTTACCCCCTGTGAGACCCTTGATCATCTCATCCAAAGAGTCACCAAAAAGGCGTTGCCCCCAAAAAGGGGAGATCAGACACGGTCTTTAGAGGTTTGGTCCGCCGACCAGCTCTTCAGCCAGATCATGCGGCGGTTAGCAAAATCCTTAATCTCGTGACCAGGGGAGCCTCATCCAGGGCCGTGTCACACAGATACACCATGGCATGCGCCATTTGGTCCATGAGCTTGATGAGAGTTGGGGGGGACCGACTCAGCCAGCAGGTTGCTCTTAAGCACCTTAATCCATTCCGTGACCGTCTGAGAGACCAGCACGGAAACGAACACAGGATTGAGGAGCGAGCAGGTGCTGGTGGAGTAAAAGATATTCCAGGCGCCTGTCCACCGGGTCCTTAAACACCGGGGAGTCCTCCACGGGAACCACCGTGGATTTATTCAACCAGGACACAGTGTGGTCCACTTTAGGTGACCCAGTCCAACGAGTGGAAACTGCGTCTGCAAAGGGGTAGCGACGTTGAAACCGCTTAGGCACTACCAGCATGTGCTTAATGCGCCGCCATTGCTTGTTCAGTCTCGTGAAACTCCTCGGGGCAAGGGAAAACCTGACCCGACTTCTGGGCTTTGTGGGAGCCGAAGATAATCCGCTTTGACTGTGTGGGCTCATCATCAATATGCAAAGTCTCCCTGACAAAGCGAATCAGTGCTTCCACCAAAGCGCGTTCCCGCGCTGCAGCGGAGGACGACTCCTCCTCGCTGTCCAAGTGTGAGGACAGGGAACCCTCAGGGAGGGCAGTGTCCATGGCAACCACTTCAGGCTCAGATTCAGAAGATTGAGAGGGCATCAGCAGTTTTTTTTTTTTTTTAATAGGAACTTGTGACATGACAAGATCAACTTTGGATGCCAGAGCTTCCACGACTGCAGACAGGGATGCTAGGAAATGAGATCTGGATGAACCGGATGCACACAAGATCAGTGGGGAAATTTTCACTCTGGGGATCCATTTTAAAAAAAGGACAAAAAAAAGGTACACTGGCCCTTTAAATGCAGGCTAGCGGCCTGCACCGCCAAATCGCACTGCTGGAGTTCCCCTTTAGCAGGCAGACCCACTGACAAAGGCTAAATGTGTCTGAAGAATGTCCAAAAGGAATAAAACCCCCCTTACTGTGTCCAGAGAAACAGGGTAAGCAGCCGCTCTCCACGCTGTTCAGCAGAAAGTGAAACTACTGGGAGGAAGTGACCTCAGATCACTAGAGGATGAACTCCCCCTGAGCCACAAGAAAATGCTGCCATAATAAAGATTAGGAGAAGCACAGGGAAAAATAGCCGCTGCCCATACAAAGCGGCCCGCCCACATCCAAGATTGCGCCCGAAAATGGCACCAAATCTTTTCACTTTCTAAGGACAGAACTACTACCTCCCCCCGTTCACCGTCACGACTATCTCGTCAAACCCAATTATTTCGCCAACTTACACGCAGGCAAGCCCTGTTTGATGCGTGGAGAGTCATGCACCCGGCGGAGCGCCAATATACTCACTACTCTCACCCTTTTGGACTCACACAAGGCTAGACTACTTTTTGTTAACGCCCCGACTCTTCGGGCAATTGTGAAAGCGGCGGTTCTCTCTATGTCCTGGTTGGATCATGCCCCGATGTCCTTGACCTTTCTTTGGATGCCAAGCAGGTCAAGCGGTGCCACTGGCAGCTCAACGATTTTTTGCTGAAAAATGAATCCACCAGGGAGCAGTTGGAGAAACACCTAAATCTATATTTTGCAGAAAATAGCTCCATGGTCAACATCTGGGAGGCTCATAAGACAGAGATCTGCCACTGTATAGCCACCTCCACAGCCTGGGAAGAAAATGCTAAGCTACTGAGACAACAGACTGAAGATTGAGGGGCTTGGAGTCTCCGCTCTCATCTTCTGCCTCGCTCCGTTTGCTCAGGGAGATTGTTCGGCTAAGTGCCATTTTAAAGAATATTGAGGTGGGCAAAACCGAGAAAGCCCTATTGTGGCTGTGTCAAACTTATTACAATAAAAGGTAATAAAGTCCATACCCTGCTTGCATGCAAACTTAGAGAGCAAACTTATTCGACAACCCCTTGGGCTCTTCGGGATGGCGCAGGGGCCCTACACTCACACCCTGATTGTATGGCTCCGCTATTTCGTGGGACTACTATTCTAACCTTTATAATGATCCCTCCATACCACACCAGCCACCATCCGTAAACTTCCAAAACCGTGTCCGCTCCTATCTCAAACTTAGTGGGGTCCCCAAGTTACCACACACGGCTCTGCAGTCTTAATTCTCCAATAACAGAAGATGAACACTAAAACTCCTTCCGAATCATAAGTCCCCGGGCCCCGATGGCCTCCCTTATGAGTATTACAGAACTTTCCTCCCAATTCTTCTCCCACACATGGCCCAGCTGTATAATGGCTTCATGCATGGTGAAGAGATCCCAAGACATGCAGTCTTCGCATCTGACCCCGATACCCAAGCGAGACAAAGATCATACATTGTGCGGTAATTATAGGCCCATCGCATTATTGAACTCGGACCTGAAAATCCTCACAAAACTACTCTCCATCCCTTTGAACACGTTCTTTTCCTCACTGATACATAAAGACCAGGTGGGTTTTGTTCCATGTAGACAAGCAGGCGATAATACAATAAGAGTCATAAACCTCACAGATCTAGTTAATCGGCAAAAAGTAGAAGCACTCCTGTTGAGCCTAGACGCAGAAAAAGCTTTTCATAGGCTCAGCCAGCCATTCATGTTTGAGACTTTAGAGCATTTGGGCTTCCGGGGCCCCTTAGGACTATTAGGCACCTATATTGCTAACCCCTCCGCTTCGATAAAGACTCCCTTTGCATCCTCTACTTCCTTCACTATTTTAATCGGGACGCGTCAGGGCTGCCCGTTCTCGCCATTGCTTTTTGCTCTGTGTATCGAACCCTTTGCAGTCCACATTCGTTCTAACCTGAATGTGCAGGGGGTTATGGTCAGAGGGAAAGAATTTAAGATCTTGCTGTTTGCTGACGATGTCCTCCTCACCCTGATGAAACCACGAACTGCTCTCCCTAATTTACATAAATTGCTTACTGAATATGGCTCCTTGTCTGACTACAAGGTCAACTCTGCTAAATCGGAGGCCCTACTGCTTAACTTAACCCCCTAAGAGGTCCACCACCTGTTAGTAGGGATGTAACGATATCAAAATCTCACGGTACGATACAATTTCGATATTGACCTCACGGTACGATATTTATTGCGATATTGTGGAAAAGCTCATGGTATTGTTAAATAGCTCATGATAGTGTTTGTGATGATAATAGCGAAAAAATACCGACATTTATTCTGCTTTTATCAGTCAACAGGCAATTTATTGTTGTATTTATGGATCCATGACAACATAAAACACTGATCACATAGTGCTTTTAAAGTGCAAGTTGTAGTCAGGAACATCAATATTCTGTATAGTAATATTTGGTTGCATAACTGATTCTTCTGTGCAATGTTCAAGTTAAGAAGCAGCTAGAACAATTCTAAACAAACAATAGGCAATTCCCTTTAAGTGCAAACAAAGATCAAGTTAAGTCAGGTTTAAATGTGCAAGGCAAATAAAGGCAGCCTTTTAAAACTGGTATTTAGGAACATAACTTAAACTTAAATAAAATAGTCAGTCAAAAAGCCTTTAAAAAAAAAAACACTGACCTATCATTTAGCTTATGTTCACGTTTTTCATCAGAAAGATCAAAATATCTACATTGCAAGAAAAAAAAAAAAACAGTAAAAAAAATCCTTAAACTCTGGTCTATGTAGTTAACAATGATTTGTTCTGCGGGACTGTCCATTCCTCTTGCTTTTTGATGGACACCTGTCCTTTTAATATTGTAACCCAACCACGACGATATCGAGACACGACCACGACGATATTGAGACGACCACGACGATACGATATCGCGATATCTTCGATATCGTTACATCCCTACCTGTTAGGGACTTTCCCTTATGCCTGGAAAAACGGCTGCGCTTAAATACCTCGGAATAAATAATCACAATTAGTTATGAATTGCTATATGAGGCCAACTTCAAGCCCCTATTCGCGTCTATTCAGCTTCTGACTAAATGGAAACTTCTCCCAATCTCCTTGTTGGGTCGCATAGCTACGATAAAAATGACAATCTTACCTAAGATTTTGTATCACTTCTCGACCCTACCGATACCTGTTCCCCAGGCTCAGCTCAAGGGGCTTCAAGCGGACATCTTGAGCTCTGCATAGCACTATAAACAACATAGGGTATCTCACACCACGATCTCTGCCTCCAGAAGTGAGGGGGGACTGGGTTTCCCTACCCTCCAGCACTATTATCATGCCACCCAACTCAAGGCCATCGCCTCTTGGGTAACCCTGTCGGCATAGAATTGTTGGACGCAAATAGACAAGCTATGGTTAGCTCTGGTTCACCCCAATAACTTGCTGCGGAACTCGGACGCTGACATCCCTGCTACATACCATGGCTCTAGTACGCAACATTTGGCGTGTGACACGTTGGGTCACCTCCCTTCAATCAGAAGTTTCATTACTAACAGCTTTTCTTTTTAACCCAAAACTGCCAGATAGCCTCACCCATCATATGATCGCCCCCTGGTTACAACGGAATCCATTTCACTACGGCCACCTGGCGAATCCTGTAACAAACGTGCTGCTTTCTTTTGACGAAATCCAGGACAAAATTTGACCTGCCCCATAGCGCTTTCTTTGGTTACTTACAAGTCAGGCATTACGCTTTGTCTTTCGCACCGCGCCTTCAGTTTTCTAAACTATCTCCGTTTGAACGACTAATTTTAATCGGGCCCCTCACCGAAAGGCTTAACGTCAGATATATACAAATTATTGAATAAGAGACATATTGACTCCCAGAATAAAAACCCCTACATGCTCAGGTGGGAGCGGAGCCCTGGGAGAAGAACTCTCTATTGCACAGTGGCAGAGGATATGGTTCAGAGCAGCTAAAAGCTCCATGTGCACGTTATATGAAGAAAACTCCTATAAAATGCTTCTTCTGGTATAAGACACCCACTCGCTTGCACGCCATACATCCTTCAGCCTCAGATCGTTGCTGGAGGTGTCATGGAGATCGGGGCACATTGCTCCATATTTACTGGCATTGCCCACTTCTACAACATTATTGGCGCTCAGTCCAAGACCTTTACTGCTTATTCGAAGTAAATGTGCCCCTCGACCCTAAAACGTATCTCCTGAGCTTACTACCTCCTGGGCTGTCTGGCAAAGCCAAAAAACTAGCTAGCCGCATCTTGACCACTGCCAGGTGCCTGATAGCGCTTCATTGGAAAGGCCAGTCTCCCCCACCCCCCCCCCCTCCCTGTTGGACCTCTATACTAGAATGAGACGTAGAAAGAAAGGAGGCCACAACAGCACGTCTGACATAAAATAGAGCGCCACCACGTGATTTGGGAGCCTTGGCAGCTGGCGACAGACCTTCCCTGACCCCGTGTCTGCAAGTGGTGAGGGGAGGTGAGCCACCCTGTTTTGGATTGTTGACCTCCGTGGAGTCCAGAGTGCTGGGCCAATACTCTAAAACCCCTCCCCCTTCTTCCTTTTCTCCCATCTTTTCCCCTCCCCCTTTTTTTTCACTCTTCTCTTCTTTACTTTACTTTCCCTCAATAACTTTGTTTACAACTTCTCCTCGTTTCTAGGATGAGGGCTGCTATCAGCGACCATACATGCTCCTCCTATTAAACTATATGACTGCTATGCACTTTATTTCCTAAGACGCTTGTTTTTGCTCCATGGACTTCGATTTTTTGATACAATATTGTATGCTTATACATTGCAGATCTGGATATTTCTTGTTTTTGGAAGCATGTTTGCTAGAGCTGTTTTCATTGCTCTTTTATCTAAACTTGTGTTTTATCTTTCATCCTCTCTTTTTCTCTGTATGTCTTAATATATAAATAAAAATGGGGGTTTGGTCCAACCATATGGCCATATCGTGCTCAAGCCCACTACTGCGTCAAAGTACCCCATTATCAGTGGGTCCTACACTATCCATGAAAAAGAGATGAATCCAGCCTTTCTAACCCTTGGAGATAATACTCCTTGCTGGGAAGGATGTGCAAATGCACTACAGGGGACTCCTCCTATATCCACTTGATGGTGGACACTGATTGAGTACAGGTGTGTGTGGGGGGGTGGGGAGGGTTGCTCAACCTCGATAGTCTGGTCAGACCGAATACATAACAGGCAAAAAATTTGGGGGAGCATACCCATGTATTTCTAAAGCTGCTGCAGCTATGAACCAAAAGACATGTATATTAAAAACCCCCATTTTTATTTATGGATTGTCTTCAGATTTGGTAGTTATTTCTTTTGCATTTGCGCGCTATTCTTTTTTAATATACATGTCTTTTGGTTCATAGCTGCAGCAGCTTTAGAAATACATGGGTATGCTCCCCCAAATTTTTTGCCTGTTTATTATGTCTTAATATAAATATCAATAAAATTGTCAATTATGTCTAAACCGCTGGCAACAAAGAGGGTTAAGGCAGTGCTGTAAAATTATGGTAGCCACACAAAATATTGACACTTTGGGCCCAATTTGCACATTCACACTTAGAGGTGTACTCACTTTTGTTGCCAGCAGTTTAGACCTGAATGGCTGTGTGTTGAGTTATTTTGAGGGGACAGCAAATTTACACTGTTATACAAGCTGTACACTCACTACATTGTAGCAAAGTGTCATTTCTTCAGTGTTGTCACATGAAAAGATACAATACATTTTTACAAAAATGTGAGGGGTGTACTCACTTTTGTGAGATACTGTGTTTATGTAAGCCAAATTCTATATTTTGTATATCAGTCTGCGTGGGATAATTTGATGATTTAAAAAGTGGTACCACGTGGAGGCAGTGGGGAGATTGCAGAAGGTATAGGATTTTTTGATTGTGGAATGGTGTAAATAGTAAATTGTTTGTAACTTGGAAAAAAAAAAAAAATGTAAAATTTCTTCAGAAACAGACTGTTAGGACACGGAATCTAACTCCTTGAAGGTCACAGTAATCAGTTAACCAGCTTTTTCTAAGGCCTCAGGGAAGGTCAGAGCAAGATTCCACAGGATACTGTGCTGGGGCACACTTAGATTCTGCAGGTGATGATGCTGGAACACATTTTGACATTGTGCAGTCAGTATCCATGAGGAACTGGGTGAATGTGGTCACAAATTCATGAGTTGCAGTAGAGCTCCTTGACAACAGGTGAGGGAATTCTGCCCTATCCGGCGACACTGATGGTGTAAACCCTAATAACTACAGGGTCACTGGATTCCAGTTTTCAAGAGCCTGTACCCTTAAGGGCTGGGGTCACTTGTTGCAGGGGCATCAGTGGGACTGTGCTTCCTCTACAATGAATGTCAAGTATGAGCGCATAGTGCACGGGACTATCCCAGCAGATGACAGTGCTGACTCGCTCATCGCTGACTCCGTTGAGACGTTGGCCATACCCGAAAATTATAACGGCTATGTAGAGACTCGTGAAGTAATTTACTGAGGAATTTCATTGCGGTTGACAGAAGAATCCAAAGACAAATATGAAGTAGAGAAAAAGGCTATCAAAAACTGGTTAGACTTTTATGAGCAAAGCCAAGCAGCTCCTGCAGTGATAGTGCTACACGCTGTTGAGTTCATTTTTAGAATTCAAAACCACGCCATCCTTCTATGCCTCCATGCTTTGTTTGCCAATCATTTTTTAAAAAAACACCTCCCTTATCTCGCTGTGGCCATCTTGAGTAAGGGCAGAGGATTCCTGTAGCATTTAATTCCTGGAATATATCTGCCCTTAGCTGAGGCACACAGGCAGGAGGGTGTGCTTCGCTGAGAAAACAAATTTGCTTAAACCTGGAAACCAGGAAGTAACTAAAGAAATGTAAAAAAAAAAAAAAAAACACCTTTAAGCACAAGTAAATAGGATATACTTTCCCATCCATTTACTAATGCTAGAAGCATAAGGATTAAAAATCAATGTTCATTGAGCGTGAAGTTCCACTATGATGCTTCTAGAAAAGGCATGGGTTGCTGTGACTTTATGGGAATGACATACAAAATCCAACTGCTCCTGCTTGAACTGTAAATGTATGTTCATGGCTGTGCAATAAGGTAATTATATATATATATAGAGTTCAGCTAATTGGAGAGACGACCAAGCCCCATAACATACTCTTCGCAGAGCAGACCATGAACTGAATGCTCAGTGGTTGGAGGTGGCGAGGAACGATGCTGCCACACAGAGTTGATTTTCTCTTTTTAACTACAAACATCTCCTTTAATTGCAACCAGTGTAAGTATGTAAGCACCTGAAGTGGACCTGGAATTAGCCTCTTATCTGTTAACGCTATCTCAGATAGGGGGCTTTGATTCCAATTGGCTAATGTGATTCAGTACATTCTGCTCCTTCACTTACAGAAAAAGCCTTCCGATCTCAAGGCTGGATTTTTTTTTTTTTTTTAAGTCAGCCAATATGACAATGTCCACTTAATTGGAAATTAAAATGCACTTCAGTTTGATATATGTGCTTCTCATAATCAGACTTATAAGTGGTAATCTACAAATTAATCTGTGCATAGCCTTGTTTTATACTATGAAGCACTGTAATTAACGACAATGAAAACATAAGGCAAACTTAAAAAAAAAAGGGAGATGCATATTTATTTTGTAACATGCTTTTATGAGATCTAAATGCCTTGAAGAACAAGTGCACTTAAATCCAAAGGGCTGTGAAGGCATAATTACAACTAGAGATTACTGCACTACACATACACTGAATATGCTCTCCTGTAAACCCCATCGCAGGAGTTAGTAAAGAGCATCTCTAAAAAAAAAAAAAAAAAAAAAAAAAAAGTTTGGTACTTGTACAAATATTTTTTTTTTCCTTCAACAGAGGAAGCTATCAGTACAGAAAAGGTAAAGATCACTGCCAAGAAAATAGCAAGGATCAATTTGGTAGTGCAATAGAGCACACAGTTACTGAAGGGAAAACTGGAACATGAAGCAATGATGGGCCTTAACTATAGGCGGGCAACCAAACATCCGCAAGAAAAAATGTGTGGGAGAACAAGTAACTGAATATGGGAATACTTGGACCAACAGCCAAGATAGTCAACTATCGAAACCTATTGTAGTAAGGCAAAAGTCTAACATACAAATTCTTGACTTTAAAGCCCTGTACACACGTACCGATCGTCGGCGAACGATCGGCCGTCTTTTGTCCCCGGGCTGTCAGTGTCTGTTGAAAAGTGCAAAGACAGCACAAGAATTTTGTCCGCCGACTACAGCCGACTGTAGAAGTGATGTCATGTAATGGTTAACTTTCCCTGTGTTTTTTCTTTTCTGAGCATGCCCAGTCTTGCAAATCTGCGGTCTGTCGGCCGAATTCTGTACTGACTGGCGAACAATCGGCCGCTCTGGTGTCGGCATTCAAAAATTTTAATGCTTGCATGACAGATTCTTGTCGGCAGAATGTGCGCTGACGGCTGTCGGAGGCATCATACTAACAAGCCTACAATCGGCAGATCGGTCGTCGGCCGACGCTTTTCGGCCGACGATCGGTACGTGTGTACGGGCCTTTAGGAAGGGAAGTGAGGACAGACAAGAGGTGTCCATAAAAGCAGATCAAATGGTTAAAATCTGGAGGCCTAGTTAGAACACCCTTAACCACTTAAGTACCAAGCCTATTTCTGACACATGTTTACAAGTTATAATCAGTATTTTTTGCTAGAAACATTTTATATATATTTTTAGCAAAGACTCTGGCGAATAAAATAGCAGTTGTTGCAATATTTCTGGCCACACGGTATTTGCGCAGCGGTCTTTAAAAGGCAATAATTTGGGGAGATAACGGAATTTTTGTACAATCTTACCGTAACATTCCTTTCTCTGAGTCCTCTGACATTCGCCGCCCCTCATATAGTCTTCACCAATGGGTATTGACCTCTTATCCACAGGAGTAAGCAGATTTTGTTAAAAACACAAAACTTTGCATAGACACCTACAGGGGGCTGTCCCTCTGGTCCAATACCCACGGCTAGCCTCATTCCCAATTCATTTCGGTAGCAAGCAGTAGATAGTCCATGAACCCCAAAAGAGGGGTGGGGGCGGCGACTGTCAGAGGACTCAGAGAAAGGAATTTTACGGTAAGATTTTACAAAAATTCAGTTTTCTCTTACGTCCTCGGACAGCCGCCGCCCCTCATATAGTCTTCACCAATGGGATGTCCCAAAGCAGTGTAGACATGAGGGGTGGGAAATGCAACCGTCTCAAGGTAACGAAGCACCCAAGGGCACCCAAGGTCAGATAAACGAACCTTATCAGAACCAGAAAGGTAACCCACTGGGTAACAGGAAAGCTCAACAGAACAAAACTAGAATGCAGCTCTCAGTGACTTAAGGTTACAAACCAAAGTAACTCACAGCTGCCAATTCAACAAGGTGGAAATAGACACTCCAAAAGATATGCTGAGGAATTAAAATGCATATGCATGAAGGCATTACTCAAAGTGAGACTTCAGAGACTAAGATACAATAGAGACTATGCCAAGGCTCTGCAGCTTAAGGCCCCTTTCACACAGGTGGACCCGTTCAGATCCACCTGTCCGTTTTTTTGGCAGATCTGAACGGATGCCCCATGCATCTCTATGGGGCATCGGATGTCAGTGGAGACATGTCCACTGACATCCGATCCGTCAAATTTGGACGGATGTAAACCCCATTTTCCATCCATCCAGCGGATCGGATGAGAACGGACCGACGGTCTATCCCATCCGATTCCCCTATAGAGAACAGTGGGGACCTGACAGCTCTGTCTCCGCACATAGCGCGGAGACAGAGCAGCCACCCGCCTGCTCAGCAGGGATCGAAAAAAAAAGAAGTCCGCCGACAGACTCCCCTGTGTGAAAGGGGCCTAAGAATACCGTGGCTAACTGACGTAGTACCCCAGGTCTGGAAGACACAAAATTTAGAGTTACTTGTTTGAAAGCAACTTCCCAGGTACAATGCATTGCGAAAGTATTCTGCCCCCTTGAACTTTGACCTTTTGCCACATTTCAGGGTTCAAACAAAGATATAAAACTAATTTTTTGTGAAGAAACAACAACAACAAGTGGGACACAATCATGAAGTGGAACGAAATTTATTGGATATTTCAAACTAAAAAATAAAACACTGAAAAATTGTGCGTGCAAAATTATTCAGCCCCTTTACTTTCAGGGCAGCAAACTCTCTCCAGAAGTTCAGTGAGGATCTCTGAATGATCCAATGTTGACCTAAATGACTAATGATGATAAATAGAATCCACCTGTGTGTAATCAAGTCTCTGTATAAATGCACCTGCACTGTGATAGTCTCAGAGGTCCATTTAAAGTGCAGAGAGCATCATGAAGAACAAGGAACATGCCAGGCAGGTCCGAGATACTGGGAGACACACCAAACATGTGGAAGAAGGTGCTCTGGTCAGATGAAACCAAAATCGAACTTTTTGGCAACAATGCAAAACGTTAGGTTTTGCGTAAAAGCAACACAGCTCATAACTCTGAACACACCATCCCCACTGTCAAACATGGTGGTGGCAGCATCATGGTTTGGGCCTGCTTTTCTTCAGCAGGGACAGGGAAGATGGTTAAAATTGATGGGAGGATGGATGGAGCCAAATACAGGACCATTCTGGAAGAAAACCTTATGGAGTCTGCAAAAGAGCTGAGACTGGGACGGAGATTTGTCTTCCAACAAGACAATGACCCAAAACAAAGCAAAATCTACAATGGAATGGTTCACAAATAAACATATCCAGGTGTTAGAATGGCCAAGTCAAAGTCCAGACCTGAATCCAATCGAGAATCTGTGGAAAGAACTGAAAACTGCTGTTCATAAACGCTCTCCATCCAACCTCACTGAGCTCGAGCTGTTTTGAAAGGAGGAATGGGCAAAAATTTCAGTCTCTCGATGTGCAAAACTGATAAGAGACATAACCCCAAGCGACTTACAGCTGTAATCGCAGCAAAAGGTGGCGCTACAAAGTATTAACTTAAGGGGACTGAATAATTTTCCAAGCCCAATTTTTCAGTTTTTTGTTAAAGTTTGAAATATCCAATAAATTTCGTTTGTGTCCCACTTGTTGATTCTTCAAAAAAAATTTAGTTTTTTATCTTTAAGTTTGAAGCCTGAAATGTGGCAAAAGGTCGAAAAGTTCAAGGGGGCCAAATACTTTCGCAATGCACTATCTTCACCACAGGCATACTTACAAGTGAGTCAAAAACCTGACAGCTCTGGGCCTAGAAAGCTCTCTAAAGCTCACAGTACACAAGGGTCTGGAAAGCAGCACAATGCAGAGGCAAGTACCCAAAGGTCACATTTCAGGCAATCTTCAACCAATTCATGGGCTTATTCACAAGGCTTGTCTTCAGAGCCTGGGTCACACAGAGGCAATGCTATGACTATGGACCTGGAGAGAGCTCTGCAGCAAAAAAAAGGTCTGAAAAGCACCACATGTGGAGCTCAGTGCCTAAAGGTCACGTTCTAGACAGGTCCCGCAATCTTCAGGCCAGCAGGGTCTAGGTACAAGCTAGCTGAGGAATAAAAAAAAAAAAAAAAAAAGGCAGATCCAAAAGAAACTAGCAGAGCAATCAGGCTGGGTTCACACTGGTGCGAACACAGACAGCACATTTGGTTCGCACCACATTGCTGTGCAGATCACATACGATGTCTGTGCAATGCAAATTCAGCCAGTTCGCATGGCTGAATTAGCAGCGCATTCATACCAAAATGTTACAGGACTTTTTTTTGGGTCTGCACTGGAAACTGATTGCATGGGTGCCGACATCCAAGCGATGCATTACCTGGATTATTTCACAGTTCGCACTGCGAAACGATCTGGGGGTGTCATTAACGCTACATTGACACCCGCAGCGGTTCACAGAGGGCAGTGTGAACTGCCTGCGAGTAACATGCGATGCTGGAACCATCACTGGTTCCCACATAGTACAATTGTGAACCCAGCCTACCCAGCCTCAAAGTCTTGATTGAAGTGAATGAAGAAAAAATTGCCAATGTCAGTATCCTGATTGAAGAGGAAAAAATGCCAAAAATGTATAACATACATAAACCGTGTTCTATAGCAGACATGAAAAAAAGGCTTCCAACCTCCTGGGACACGAGGCTGAATTGGAGGGGTTATACGCAAGCTGACTTAATGTTTGTTTGGCACTGTCCAAACCTCCTGAAGGTGGCAGTATAGGCCACATGTCCAAGAACGTACTAAAAAAACTCTGTCCCCAAGTCGACAACAATTAGTATTTTTGTATTGTAAAATTTTGAAGTCTATTAAGGAACACAAGAAGCGTTTCACTTTTAGGTCATACTGTCACTTACAGGAGGGATAATATACTAGCAAAAAATAAAAAAACCTGTAGGCTGGCCTCAGTTTTGTAGAAAAAACAGTACAGAAAGCATAACCATAAACACATGTATCCCTCACAAAAAAAAAAAAATAAAGGTTTTAAAAGCAAGTGCAAAACAGGGAATTTTGACTTTAAAGTTTTTTAGCAACCATTAAGGAGTGACCACAAGAAAGGGGAGAGTTCTGTGCTTAGTTCTGTGCTTACTTGAAAGACTAATGCACCGTAAGGCCAAAGCTCGCATCAGCTGAAGCCTAAATATCCAACTGGTAAACCGAGAGAACATGTGAACACAAAGACAAGGTGGTGGCTTTGCAACCCTGGGATGCTTGATGCTGGAAAGCCCTAAAGACAGGGAGTGGCGAAAGATTTCTAAATATCGACATGGTAGAAAAAAAAGTTTTGACTTGCTGTAAAATACATTTCTCTGATGTTCATTGACGGACACAGCTCCCGGTATTCATAACCATTGGGTTATATTGCCCCCTATAGGAGTAGGACGCTAGGCAGAACATTCTGGCTACACCCATGAGCAGTCCCAGGGGGTATACTCCCTCTCTCTGCTATAGCCACTCAATTTTGTTACAAGCAGTGTCAGGAGAAAAAAAAAAAAACTCCACATAGGGGTGGGTGCTGTGTCCGTCAATAAATATCAGAGAAAAGGATTTTATGGCAAGTCAAAAAGCCCATTTTCTTTCGTTCATTGATGAATTCATAACCATTGGTATTCATAACCATTGGGACGTCCCAAAGCTGTGTTAAACATG
Organism: Pelophylax lessonae; assembly: GCF_965119305.1. Classification (NCBI taxonomy): domain Eukaryota; kingdom Metazoa; phylum Chordata; class Amphibia; order Anura; family Ranidae; genus Pelophylax; species Pelophylax lessonae. Next base: position 248,559,666 of record NC_138773.1, on the reverse strand, counting down.
AGGGGTGGGAACAGCCAAAAAATTCCCAAGGCTAAACAGGCAACAGGGGCTCAACCAAACAACCAGAGCCCATCTGAAAAACACAATACACCCTCAAAGAGGACAGGTCCTCTCAAAAAGCAGCCTGCAAAACCTTGCAGCCAAAAGGAAGCATCCGCACATGCCAACACATCCACTTTATAAAACTTTGTAAAAGTGTGCACCGACGACCAGGTGGCCGCCTTGCAAACCTGCATCACCAACGCCTGATGACGGAAGACCAAGGAGGCACTAAGAACCAGAGTGGAGTGTGCTTTGACAGGGAAAGGAGGAACCTGAACCCTGATGAAATAGGCCTGAACCCCCGTCTGTCAGATCCATCGCGAAATGGTCGCAGAGGAACTGAACAAACCTTTTTCGTGGTCCTTCCTTGAGCCCAAATAGACAGTCCGACTTCCTGAAAGACTCCGTAGGTGCCAGATACACCCTAATTGCCCAGGCCACATCCAAGGCATGCAAGGCAATTTCCTTCGGATGTTTAGGCCTGGGAAGGCAACACAATGTCTTCATTCAACTGAATCAGAGACCACCTTTGGAAAGAAAGACAGACAGGGGCGAAGAATCACCTTATTCCTGTAAAACAACAAGGTGGACAGGTTACTGCCGCCAGTTCCGACACCCTGCGCGCAGAGGTGATAGCCACCAAAAAGGCCACCTTCTGGCATAGCGTAAGCAGGGGAATCTCCCAAATATTTTAAAGGGAGCCTTCTGTAGAGCTGAAAGCACCAAATTGAGATCCCAAGGCGGACACGGAGAACGCACTGGAGGGACCAAAATGTCGGACACCATGAAGAAAGGTACGCACCAGGGTATGGCCAAAGGTCGTTGGAAGAAGACCGCCAAAGCCGACACCTGACCCTTGATGGTACTCAAGGCCAATTTCTGTTAAAGAAAATAGCAGGGACGATAATGGAGCAAAGGAGGAGGTAGAATCACTATGGGTAGAACTTCAAAGGGAAGGCACTATGGGGAAAGTAATACTGGGCGCATGCTATAGGCCCCCCTAACCAGAGGGAGGCGGACCTCCTTTCACAGATTGGATTGGAAGCAAGGATGGGAAATGTAATTATAAATGAGGGGACTTTAATTATCCAGATATAGACTGGGCAGAAGGAGCCGCGCAGTCATCCAAGGCTCGGCAGTTCCTAAATGTTTTGCAGGATAATTTCATGGGTCAGATGGTGAATGCACCGACAAGAAACAATGCGGTACTTGACCTACTGATTACCAATAATACAGACCTAATCACTGATATAGAAATACGGGGCAACTTAGGAAACAGTGACCACAGGTCAATTCGTTTCAGTATAAATCATAGTAATAGGAAACACAAGGGTAATACAAGGACACTGAATATCAAAAGAGCAAACTTCCCTAAACTGCGCTCTTTGCTAGAAAATATCAAATGGGATAAAACCCTAGGAATAAAGAACATGGAGGAAAAATGGGAGTGCTTCAAAAGCATACTAAAAGGGATTGGCCAGTGCTTTCCGAAGGGGAATAAGTTTAAAAGAGCAAAAGCAAACCCTGGGCGGCTAAACTCAACATAAAACGGCATATTAATACCAAAGAAAAAGGCATTCAAATAATACAAGGCTGAGGGGTCATTGGCAGCTTTTCAACAGTATAGAGTGCAATAAGAAATGTAAAGGCGAAATCAAGGCAGCTAAAATAGAACACGAGAGACATAGCGGAGGAGAGTTAAAAAAAAACCAAGAAATTCTTTAAGTATATAAATAGTAAGAAAAACGATGAAGGGAATCTGGCCACAGAGGACAGAGAAGGCGAAAGTGCTAAATAATTTCTCTTCAGTCTTCACAAAAGAATTGGGGGCTATACTAACCCAGCTTGTAATGCTAAATTAAATACACCTCAAGAAGTACCCCCATGGTTAACAGAAGATACTTAGAACTAAGCTAGAGAAACTGAACATAAATCACCGGGACCGGATGGCTTGCACCAGAGGGTTCTTAAAGAACTCAGCCAGGTGATAGCCAGACCTTTATTCTTGATCTTTACGGATAGTCTACAGACAGGAATGGTGCCAGCTGATTGTAAAAAAAGCCAACGGGGTACCAATATTTAAAAAAGGGCCGAGATATATCCCAGGTAACTATAGACCTGTCAGCCTAACATCAGTAGTCTGCAAGATTTTGGAGGGGATGTTAAGGGACTATACACAAGACTTTAGTAATGAAAACGGTATTAGTAGTAATCAGCATGGATTCATGAAAAATCGTTCTTGCCAGACCAATCTATTAACCTTCTACGATGAAGTGAGCTGCCATCTACATAAAAGAAGGCCTGTGGATGTGGTGTATCTGGACTTTGCAAAGGCATACGACACAGTTCCCCACAAAGGCTTACTGTACAAACTAAGGTACATAGATATGAACCATAGGGCGAGAGCCTGGATAGAGAACTGGCTCCAAGAGAGTCCAGAGGGTGGTGATAAATGGGGAGCACTCAGATTGGGCAGGTGTGGAAAGTAGGGTCCCCCCAAGGATCTGTCCTGGGACCAAGCCAACAGATCCACCTCGGGGGTACGCCAACCGGAGACACAGCTGATGAAATGCCTCTGGATGAAGGGACCACTCCCCTTAGTCCAACGCCTGCCGACCGAGGTAATCCGCCTGCCAATTTTCCACCCCGGGAATGTGTACGGCGGAGAGGGCTGGAACAAACCGCTCTGCCCACCTTAGATTATCGGCTACTTCCAGAGCCGCCAGAACACTTCTTGTGCCCCCTTGCTGATTTGACATCAGCCACGGCCATGCCATTGTCCAATTGAATGAGCACTAGACAACCCTGAAGACAATTTGTCCAATGATCCAGACACAGTCTGATCGCTCAGTTTCAATACATTGATCGGTAGTCTGGACCCTTCCAGCGTCCAGATCCCCTGAGCAGAATGCTTGCCGAGGACGCCTCCCCAGCCGGACAGGCTGGCATCTGTGGTGACCACTAACCAATACAAGGGGGAGGAAGAATTTTCCCAGCTGAAGCGCCGGAGAACAAAGCCACCATATCAAGGACTCCCTCGTTCCTCAACTCAGCCGGATCTGATGGTCCAGAGATTGCGGAATCTTGTCCCATTTGGTCAGAATCTCCCTTCGCAGGGACCTCATATGGAACTGTGCAAACGGAACAGCCTCAAAAAAGGTGGACACCATCAGGCCCAGCACCCACATGCAAGTCCAGAGGGACGACAATCTGTTGGACAGCAGGAGGCGAATTGGAGTTTGTCCAGAGGAAGGATCACTCCAGTTAAGGCAGAGTCCAGAGTAAGGCCCAGATAGTCCAGCTTAAAGCAGACTTCTGAAGATTCAGAATCCAGCCGAACTCCCACAGAGTTTGTATTGTGATCTCCAGGTTTTCCACAAGAACAGAAAGAGACTCCACTCACAGAAGGAGATCGTCCAATCAGCCCAGTACAGCGATCCCTCATTGGCGTAGCAAAGCTAGCACCAGGACTAACACTTTTGTGAAGACCCAAGGAGCAGAGGCGAGCCCAAAGGGTAACGCCACAAACTGATAATGCTCCTCTCCCACAGCAAAGCGGAGAAAATGCTGGTGACTGGCACATATTGGAATGTGAAGGTAGGCATCCCTAATACCGATAGAGGCAAGGAAATCTCCCTGATGCAGGGATGCCACCACCGTTTGAATGGATTCCATTCATAACTTCTGCACCCGCACAAAGCAGTTAAGCGCCTTGAGGACCAGGATTGGACGCACTTTGCCTTCCTTTCTGGGAACTGTAAACAGGTTTGAGTAAAAAACCTGAAAACGCTCCGAAGTCGGAACCGGGCCAATCACCCTTTGAAGGAAAAAGCTCTTGTACCGCCCCAAACAGACCCTGTAAGCGGTCTGGGGACAGGTGCAAGTTGGAAGGAAAAAACCTTGCCGGGGACAAAAGCGAAACTCGATCTTGTAGCCGGACCGAATGACTTTGTGGACCCACTTGTTTTGCACCGGGGAAGTCCACAGACCCGGAAACCAGCCAGCTAAGACGTCCTACCACCCCAAATACGGGTGGGGGCATTCCTTCATGCTGAAGAAGCCTTATCCAGGGGTATGGAGAAGCCCGATCTTGGCTTGCCAGACCAGGTTTGATTGGATCCTTCTGAAGAGGCCCTGAAAGGCTTCGAGCCCTTGCAGTCGACCCTGAGGGACGAAAAAACTTCTTATGAGCTGAGAAGGAAGGCCCACATCTACGACGAGGTTCCTTGCCCTTAGTAGCCTGCAGAAAAGATATCAATTTTATTTGGGTACAACATCACATGACTGTGCAGTTGTCAGTTAAAGTAACAGCGTCGTATCGCAGAAAACTGGTCATTAAGGGGGTAAAACTTTCCGGTCCTAAAGTGGTTGAAGTGTTACTAAACCCAGGAGCCTGCATTCACTATATTTGGTCTCTCACAGTACACAGAACACGGAAATGCAATTATTTTAGTAAATATAAACTGCTAAATAGCTTTTCTCAGCAGTATATAGCAGTCTTGCGACTTCTATCCGTGTCTGGTTAAAGCTTGTTGGGAGGAGTTTTCATTCTCCCATGATTGTCCTATGAGGCTGCAGTTCCCCTGACCCTCTGTATGGACAGTGCCGATTGGCACTGTGCTGATCACATGCACTCTCCCAAAAAAAAAAAAAAAAAAACTAGCAATACACACCAAGCTGAGCATGTGCAGCTTGTCCCCTAGCCTCTGTACTACCCAGAGATGGTTTGGGGACTCTGGAAGAAGGGGAGGATCAGAGGAAACAGGATCAAAAACTGCCTTTTTACACAATGCAGAGAATTAACCCCTTAGGTTACAGAGTGAGTATAGCAAGCATGCTTTACGGCATATACAACACACACAAGGGCGTACCAGCCTAGTGCATTATCCTTAAAAAGTTTATTAAAATAATGGAACAAAAATACACAAGTTCTTGATAAAGGCATATCAGACAAAATATAGAGTCCTCAGCATCGAGATCAAGATTGGATTGTCCCCCGTTGCTGTGTAGGCTTACGCGTTTTGAGGCATCGCCTCTTCTTCAGAGCCTCTGAAGAAGCAATGCCTTGAAAAGCGTAAGCCTATACAGCTTTGGGGGACGATCCAATCTTGATCTCGATGCTGGGGACTCTATATTTTGTCTGATATGCCTTTATTAAAATAATGGAATAAAAATACTCAAACGAGTTTTTGATAAACTTGAAGGATAATGCACTAGGCCAGTGCGCCCTTGTGTTTGTTTGTCGTTTTTAGTGGTCCCAGACTACCCTGGTCTTGAAAGGGGCTGCAAGGCCGAAGCTTTTCAGATTTGGTGTGTCAATAGTTCTCAAACATCTCCACTAGGCTTGTGACGGTATCAGATTTTCATGCTGCGATTAATTGATTAAGGTTTTGCCACGGTATACGGTATTATCACGGTATTCTATTATTAAATTTAAATTATTAAATTTCCACCTCACTTCAATTTCATTGCTGAATTTAGGGGCTTTGGTTCACTTATGCACATTATTATATAGTCAGTCAGTACAGACTCTGTGAACCAAGCCTAAAATAGGTCATCAAGCAGTGTCTGGCCTAACTGGTGATAACTGGTCCTGGCGCTCGGCTCCGATCCAATGGCCTGGTCATTAAGAGGGCAAATCCTTGTGGTCAAGAAGTGGTTAAACCTGAAGGAGGTGTTGTTTATAAATGACTTTACTATTGCTTTAGGCCTGGTTCACATGTATGCGGGTTGGTGCTTCACATGTATGCGGGTTGGCGGCCCACATTTGCACAGGCATAGCAGCCCATTGATTTGAACGGGCTGCTATGCCCTCATTTTCCGCAGAAAAAAGGTGCATGCAGCATTTTTTTAAAATTCAGTGGCCTTGAAATCCATCCTGCTTTTGCACCATGCGACTTACCTGCAGTTCCTGCTCTGGCAAGCTTTCTGCATTTTTTGTATACGTGGGCACAGCATTTAAAAACAGTTTGCGTGTGCAGCAACGGCAGGTAAGTCGCATGGTGCAAAAGAAGGATGGATTTCATGGCCACTGCATTTTTTTAAATTCTGCATGCACCTTTTTTCAGCTGAAAACGCAGGCATAGCAGCTCAAGCCCATTCACATCAATGGGCTGCTATGCCTGTGCAAATGTGGGCCCCCAACCCGCATACATGTGAACCAGGCCTAAAGCAATAGTAAAGTCATTAATTGGTTAAACCTGCAGGAGGACCGGTGTTTTTATCTATTAATGACTTTACTATTGCTTTAGGCCTGGTTCACATGTATGCGGGTTGGGGGCCCACATTTGCACAGGCATAGCAGCCCATTGATGTGAATGGGCTTGAGCTGCTATGCCTGCGTTTTCAGCTGAAAAAAGGTGCATGCAGAATTTAAAAAAATGCAGTGGCCATGAAATCCATCCTTCTTTTGCACCATGCGACTTACCTGCCGTTGCTGCACACGCAAACTGTTTATTTTTAAATGCAGTGCCCATGTATACAAAAAATGCAGAAAGCTTGCCAGAGCAGGAACTGCAGGTAAGTCGCATGGTGCAAAAGCAGGATGGATTTCAAGGCCACTGAATTTTAAAAAAATGCTGCATGCACCTTTTTTCTGCGGAAAATGAGGGCATAGCAGCCCGTTCAAATCAATGGGCTGCTATGCCTGTGCAAATGTGGGCCGCCAACCCGCATACATGTGAACCGCCAACCCGCATACATGTGAACCGCCAACCCGCATACATGTGAACCAGGCCTAAAGCAATAGTAAAGTCATTAATAGATAAAAACACCGGTCCTCCTGCAGGTTTAACCACTTCTGGACGGCAAGGATTTGCCCCTTTAAAGACCAGGCCATCGGATCAGAGCGCCAGGACCAGTCATCACCAGGTAGGCCAGACACTGCTTGATGGCTATATAATAATGTAATGTGGGCTGCTGTGTGTGTGTGTGTGTGTGTGTGTATGTATGTGTGTATGTGTGTATGTGTATATATATATATATATATGTGTATATATATATATATATATATATATATATATATATATATATATATATATATATATATATATATATATATATATATATATATATATATATATATATATATATATATTAGACCTGCACGATTCTGGCCAAAATGAGAATCACGATTTTTTTAGCTTGGAATAAAGATCACGATTCTCTCACGATTCTCTGTGTAACAAAAAAAAAAAAAAAATTGGGATAACTTTACTGTTTCGTTTTTTTTTTTTTTTTTATTCATTAAAGTCTAATCATTGCGTTTGAAAGACTGCTGCGCAAATACAGTGTGACAAAATATTACAACAATCGCCATTTTATTCTGTAGGTTCTCTGCTAAAAAAATATATAAAATGTTTGGGGGTTCTAAGTACTTTTCTAGCAAAAAAAAAACTGATTTTAACTTGCAAGCAACAAGTGTCAGAAAAAGATCCAGTCTTTAAGAGGTTAAACTTCCTTTCTCCCTGGCAGAGGGAAGGAAAAGATACAAATGTAATCATTTTTGTTTATAGTTAGGAGACTTAATGCTGAAAGGGGTTAGCTGTGTGAGTGAATGAGTCATCCAGCTCACTGAAATGTATCAATTCACAAGTCAGGCAGACTTGACAGAGAAACTCGGTATTTTAAAAATGCCACAATAACAATACCGTGGCTATGCAATACCGCGATATATCGAATTACCGAAAACCGGCATATGTCTAATCTCCACTCAGAGCGCAGGGGACAGGTGCATTACTCCAAAGTTTTACTTGTTTGTATACGGCATATACAGACTGATTTTACTGTTGTGGGTTTAGTAACACTTTAACCACTTTACCACCGGAGGATTTTGCTGTCTTGCATCTGGGCCACTTTTTGCGATTCGGCACTGTGAATTTAACTGACAATTGCGCGGTCATGCAACGCCGTACCCAAACGAAATTTATGTCCTTTTTTCCCCCACAAACAGAGCTTTCTTTTGGTGGTATTTGATCACCTGTGCGATTTTTACTTTTTGCGCTATAAACAAAAAAAGAGCGACAATTAAAAAAATGTAAAAATCTAATTTTTTTTTTATCATTTTAGTCCAATTTGTTTTCTGCTACATATTTTTGGTAAAAAAAAAAAAAAAAAACGCAATAAGCGTATTTTGATTGGTTTGCGCAAAGGTTATTGCGTTTACTAACTAAGGGAAAGATTTGTCGTTTTTGGTGTTTTTTTTTTTTTTTTAACGAGTAATGGCGGCGATCTGCGATTTTTTTTGCGGGACTGTGACATTGCGGCGGACAGATCAGACCCTTGACTGACATTTTGACACTTTTGGGGGTACCAGTGACATTACTACAGTAATCAGTGCTATACATATGCACCGTTACTGTAAAAATGACACTGGCAGGGAAGAGGTTAATTTTATTGTAGAGGGAGGGGTTAATGTATGCCTGGTGCTTACTGACATGTGTGGGGGGAGGTGACTGAGTGACACAGGGACAGATGCGATCTGACACTGCCTGTCACTTAGGAGATCCGCCCGCTTTGTTTACACAAGCGGGCGGATCTCCAGACTCGATTCCCCGACGATAGGGGAAGAGCAGCGGCGATCGCCGCTGCTCCTCCCCTGGCCCGACTCTCGCTGCGACTGAATACAGCGGGAGCGAGCCTCCGGCGGCAAGCGCACGCCGCCGAGAGAGGGGAATGTCTGGCGACGTAGGTCTACGTCGCCAGACGTTATCGAACCACTTTGCCGCAGTAGAGCTCTAGTGAGCGGGGGTAAAGTGGTTAAACGGTTTCTGAAGTCCATTACACAAGCTACAAAACCTCTAAAATTGCCACTAATTTAAATAATAAATAATATTAAATATATAATTTAAATATTTCTTCTCCCAGAGATCATACACGATCATATATGACTATCAGGTAAATAGCTGCAAAGACAGTCATAATTAGGCTGATAAAATCTGAATATTCAGCCTTTATTTTATTTTTTTATTTACCTAGTTGTCTGACAGCTCCTGAGTATGCCTAATAACTAATTAAAAAGCATACAGAAAACTGCATGTGAGGTTAGGCAGTTTAAAGAATTTGTTTAGCCTTGCCCCTATACCAACCCCAAACCTTCTAGTGTTTCCAGTACCTTTCACATGTTGAGAGAAACAGCTTGTATTAGTTCATGTGAGGTTATTGCCAAGCGTGTAAACTTATTGCAGGACCAGCAGCTAGGAGAAATAATCACCAGAGTACCCAAGATCAATTCCTATCGACATAGGCAATTTGTAGTCCAGCAGTAGAGAGCCAAGGCAGAGCTGGGAATGCTGATTGGAATTTCAATGGCAGGTCATACCAAAAAAGGAAGTTAGAAGCTCACTGGATTTTGGGAAGGATTATTAAATAGTTTTATATTTTCAGTGTTTAATATGCAAGTTTTACTTTTTTAAATTGTGACAAGATATAGGGAATGCTTTAAGGGGTAGCAAATGCCATCCTTTAAAATGAGTGACACTTCACAAATTCTTGCATTTTCTTCTTGTATACCAACTGTGATCGGTTCTTCTCACTTAAAACACCAGGCAAATTATAGATGTGTACTTATCTAGCCTATACTCCAAATTAAGTCACTGAATAATCGCAGCAGTGAGAAATTTAATTAAATGGGCAATTCTATGAAAATTCTAACTCTGTATTTCCAAAATTCTATATTACCCACATCAACCTGTGTTAAAAGGGGCAGAATGGCAAAGTGCACAAAGGTTTTACACTGCATGAAATGGCACAAAACCTTGCACTTGCCACAAATTTACATTAAAGGACTACCTTGAGTGCTGGACTTACCCATCTTCATCCTACTGAAAATCCGCTGTGGCTGGAAGGAAAAAAGCCCTGGGAAGGCAGGTTGTGTGCCTTAAGAATCCTACTCTTTACTAGGATTTCTAGGTTTTAGACAACTCTCCTCCCACCGCATTCTCCATAGCAGAAAACACATTTAAAAGTATAAACAGAGAAAGTGGAACCCACATGTAATGGCGAATAGCCTGGTTACCTCAAGTGTAGAGATTTCACCAGAGTCCCCAAAGAGATATAAACTATTAGATCGGAGTAGATTAAGCCATTTACCAAAAACGAAAGCTTTACATTCATCTAAACTGAAACGTTAAATGGAAATCCTTCCACTCTACTTTAGATTTGTTATGAAACTAAAGGCAACACCCTTCCACAGCCCATGAATAAACTGCAGGGCTGTGTAAACACCCAGTTAACTGAAGACATAATGGTGCTGTTGAGTGCAAGGTGATCTAGGGGAGGTGGGGTGTGTTTTTCTTCATGCTACTAGAAGAGCACTTTTGATTCAAAGTTGAAAAAATTTCATAGTGGTTTAATTTAAACCTTTCCATGTAGGCACATATTTTTTAAAACGTAGTTTATAGTATTAATCTACTCTTAGTTAAAGGCAATAAACACAGAAAACTACCCAATACGAATATATTTACAAAAAATAATGCAGTCTAAAGATACTTATCAGTGCTCAAATGGTGAGCAATGAACAATGAGACATACCTGTTGGGCTGTCAGAGTGATCCCCGTGCTGCAAATGAATACCTACACCGTCAACAGAGTTTACTGTAACAGTCTGCAGGTTTGGCAACTGCCCAGTACTTAAACTTACTGGAGTACCTCCTCCAGCAACTTGGCCAAGTGTAAGTGTCTGCACAGGCGTCAAAGTTATTTGTTGAGGAGACGAATTCTGAATCTGCAAGTTTTGCAAGTTCTGAACTCCTTGAACTTGAAATGTCTGCCAGGCAATCTGACCAGAAGGAGTCACTGTTTGGGCTTGAATAAGGAAAGTTCCAGGGTTAAGCTGCAACTGAAGGTTTTGCAGAGCTTGTGATGATATGGCTTGACCCCCAGCCTGCACTGCTTGTATTGCCTGCTGTGCTATACTCTGGACAAGCTGGGCTTCACTGGTTGTCTGCTGGCCATCTTGAAGTTGGATCTGCTGTACCATTTGTTGCGATGTGGAGCCCTGAATATTCTGCGACTCATCGGAAATAGAACTCTGGATGTAGTTTCCCTGAAGATCAGATGTTTGCACATGCCCAGATGGACTGTCAGACAAACTATTTGCACTCTGCTGGAGCATTCCTGTGCTGTCTATGGTAACAGGAAGCTGAGATGACGAAGAAGTTGGCACAAACAAATCTGTTTCAGAGTTTGTATCACCAGCATCAGGAGAAATATGCTCTTGCTCTGCAGTCCTTTCAGAAGTATCAGAGCTGTCTATGGCTTGCCCTGCACTTATCAAGTGTCCATCTGCTGTAATACCAGTCATGGCTTCAGAGCCGCCAGACAGACCCAATGAATCTAGGTCAACACTGTTAATGGGAACAAAAGTGATGTTACCAGGCAAACCAAGGGTTTGGCCTCCATATGTAACTCCTTGAATCTGCTGAAGTTGACCAGCTTGTGTAAGTATATTTTGATTTGATGACAAAAGGCTAGCAGAATGGTTTCCAGGAATAATCTGAATCTGACCAGATTCTTGGTCTAACCCACCATTATCAGAAGTGGCAAAGCCAAGTTGAACTTGCTGACCATCAGATGTCTGAATCTGTGGTATGACTTGATATTGAACATTGGACAGCGTTCCATTAGCTGTGTCTGACCCAGCTACAGAAAACAAATGTTGATTTTGAAGAGTCTGAATGGGTAACACATACTGTCCGCTTGAAGTTACAGTAGCACCACTTGGGAGCTGAACAATATTTCCCGCTTCATCTTTTAAAGCAGCTTGAGCTGGAGTCAAAACTTCCCATCTATTTGGACCCCCTGATAACTGCACAGATGACAAATCCTCTGTCTGTAGGAAGACAAAAGAAAAGAAAAGGTTCAACATGGTAAGAAACATAAGGCTATTTTAATCAAACTGTTTTAACAAGACACTTATCCTGAGAGAAAATGTTGGCTGACCTCCTTATTAAAATGCTAGGTGTCTGGCATTTAAGCAGTTTTGAGGTCTATAATTTTAGTCACTGACCTGGAATAATTTTGCAGCAAACAGAGCCACCTGATCTGCAAACTAGTTCCATATCAGTGATGCAGGAAGCCTGAAAAGAGCTTGAGGTGAAATTGAAGCGTCCACAACACCTAGGTTTACTACAGTAAGCCTTGGTGACATACCGGCCAAGGGTGCTAAAAATTTACACAATGAGGTCTAGTTGTAAACTTCTTCAATCAAGAGTCATACATTCTGCTAACTGGATTCAATTAAAAAATGCAAATCCTGTATGAATCTGGTATGAAAACATTTTAAAATTGTCGTCTCCAGTGTAATCATTTCACTGTTTATGCCATGAGTGTCAAACTCTATTTCATCGCAGGCCACATAAGCATTATATAATTGCCCTCAAAGGGCTGGTTGTATCTGTAAGGCTAGTTGTCCGTAGCATGCACCTTACTCCCCATCATCATTACAATAGATGTCAAGAACCCCCCCACCCTTCTATTACATCATAGTGCCCTCCTCCAGCCTTTTTGCTAGGAAATTACTTAGAACCCCCAAAATGTATATATATTTTTAGCAGACTCTAGAGTATAAAATGGCGATCGTTGCAATAATTTATGTCACGCGGCATTTTTGCAGCGGTCTTTCAAATGCCATTTTTTTTTTAAAGAGATACACTTTCATAAATTAAAAAAAAATAAAAAATAGAAAATTTGGCCAATTTTTTTGTAGAAAGTAAAGAGTTAACGCCGAGTAAAAAGATACCCAAACGTGTCATGCTTTAAAATTGTGCACACTCGTAGAATGGCGACAAACAGCACTTAATCTCCTTAGGGGACACTAAAAAATGTTAACGGTTACCTGTTTAGAGTTACAGAAGAGGTCTTGAGCTAGATCTATTGCTCTCGCTCTAATGATGGTGGCGATGCCTCACTTGCGGTTTGAACACAGTTTACATATGCGGGTGCGACTTACGTATGCATTTGGCTTTTGCGCATGAGCAAGGAGAGACGGGGAGCTCTGAAATTTATTTATTTTTTTTTTTTTCGATCACTTTTATTACTGTTACAAGGAATGTAAACATCCCTTGTGACAGTAATAGGCGGTGACAGGTACCGTATTTTCCGGCGTATAAGACGACCCCTCTAATTTTCAAGTTAAAACATAGGTTTTGGGCTATACTCGCCATATAAGACTACCCCCCTTCCGAAGCAAAGCAACACCATTGAAAAACATCAGATTTCTCATAGATCTCCAAGGTACCCCAAGTACTGTAATACATGTAATCTCTCATAATATCTCCAAGGTACCCTAAGTATTACCAGTAGATGTAATCTCAAAACGCTGGCTGTGCGGGAATCCTGTACCGGTATACCGTAGCTTTGGCTACATACAGTATACCGCGCGAGCCAATCACAGTGAGCGATGTATTCTATTATTGAATGCAAAGCCTGCTCGGATTGGCAGAGTCAGAGAGGCGGGTTGATGTTACTCCACCAATCCGAGCAGGCTTTGCATTCAATAATAGAATCCCTGATTGGCTCAGTGCGGTATACTGTATGTAGCCGAAGCTACGGTACATATGGTATACTGGTACAGGATTCCCACACAGCCAGCGTCTTGAGAGATTACATCTACCGGTAATACTTCTACTTAGGTTACCTTGGAGATATTATACTCGGCGTATAAGATTGGGGGATTTTTTTGAGGTTCAAAAGTAGTCTTCTACGCCAGAAAATACAGTACTCTTTATGGAGGGATCTGGGGTCCAAACGACCCCAAATCTCTCCTCTGCACTTAAATGCATTAGCTAAAATGCACTAATCCTTTAGGAAAATTTAAATTTAGGGGCTTTTCTAGCTTAGCTGTAAATGGAGATTAAAAAAATAAATAAAAAGAAGAAGAAGAGGTTGTTAATGGGTAGCCGAAATACAGTTTCACACATCTTTATTTTTTGCTAACAGTGGCTTACCATTTTAAGTTTTACTGAATTCATTTTTTATATTCACTAGCAAAAGAAACTTTGCAAAAAAATATATTAGGTGATATTTAAAAGCTTAAGTGCAGCTTTTGGTAAACTTTACATAGTTCATTTGGGCCAAGCTGTACCTAACATGCGAGGCCACTGGATGCACTGTATAAACTGTATGTAGCTGAGGCAACATACAGCATACTGAACTGTGTTCCGGTGCGAGACGAGACTTCCTGTCTCATACCCAGAGCACATTAAAGTCTATCTGAGCAGCACTCAACCATTCAGAGAAAGCGTTGTATTCAAGCAATGAATACAAAGCTTCCCCGAGTCAGAGGTTGTGACATCAGCCAGTCTCTCCGACTCAGCCAATCAGAGGAAACTTTGTATTCATTGCTTAAATTCATGGCTTTCTATGAATGACTTTTGTGTTTGGGAGTAGGAGACAGGAAGGTTCTAAACCGTGTGGTATGCTGTATGTAGCCTCAGCTACATACAATTTGCACAGCACATCCTGCGGCTTTACATTAGAGAGGGACATGGTTCGTTTGAGCCAAGTAGAACAAAAGCTGGAGTTAAGCTTTAAGGCTCGGTTCACATTGGTGCAATGCAGTAAACCCTGCGAATCCACTGCAGGTTCCCGCATCGCACCCAACTTGCAGGCAGTTCACACTGCCATATGCGAACCGCTGGTAGTGTCAATACAAAGTTGATGACACCCCCAGATCGGTTCACATGTAGCAGGGTGAACTGTCAATTCAGGCAGGAATCAGATCGCATCGGTGTGAACAGCCATGTGATCCGATTCTGGTGCAGACCAAAAAAGGGTCCTGCAGGACTTTGGTACTAATGTGATGCAATTCAGCCATACAATCTGTATGGCTGAATTCAGCAGTGCGAATCACATGCAATGTCCTCCATCGCACCAACGTGAATCGAGCCTAAGACTGCAATTATACTCTACTTCCACTGTAACAACATTCAATATATGAAAACTATTGCAGTTCCTATCCTACTTTTTGTGAGCACTGCGCCACTTGTTTTACTAATGTCTAAGGCCAATCTTAGAATGCCTGCCAATTTTCATACAGCAAAATTACTTCACATAATTGAGAAGTTATGTGGACCACTTAATACAGTCCCAATTATCTGAACAAGAGTTCCTAAAGGGTATAAAGCCAATGCTTTTGGTTAAAGCTTAGGACAAAATGTGGAAAGGTTAGTCTCTGTTGGGTTTTATCACAGTGTTCGTGCTGGGGAGATTTCATTTCACTACTGGTTCTGGGGACCACTGACTTTGGGACAAAAAGTGAAGAAAAATCTAAAATCTTCCCAAATTCCTGTTGGGAGGGTGAAATGTTTGTTCTCCACGGTTCTATTGTAGGTAGGAACGTAGCCACCCTTACTTGCTTCAGAGATTATGGACTGCAATGCGCATGATCACAGCGAACATGCACTCCTCATTCCAAAACAGATGAAAGTGGGGGGGGGGGTTGTTCAGGAGCTTACTGGGGACATTTTTTTTTTCTGTCTCCTTGTAATGGGTGTGTGTGCATGGGTCATTTTTGGGTCATACTTCACAGGACACAGATTCTTTATTTTCATGACTTGGAAAAAACCCAAAGTACAGAACATGAGGGGTGGACAACGAGGTCAAAACAAATTAGAATAAATCTTCACTACAAAGCCATAGCCCTACTGACCAAAACTGGGGGGGGGGGGGGGGAGGGAAGGCTAGATTGAGCGATAAAAAAACTTTTTTCAACTTTATTTTTATCACAGAGGGGGGCCCTGTCGGGTTTCCCTGCCTTTCACTTAAGCTAATAGGGAATATACCTGTTGCTTCCATGTTCATTCAGGGGGGGGGGGGGGGGATCAGTAGTGCCCAGGATAAATGGCAGGGGCAGTACCCTTCAGGTTGCAAAGGTGATCAAGCGGCTTTGGAGCAGCCATTGAATCACTTCCTCCTGAAAGTGCATCAACAGCTGAACAAATGTATTTCAGCTACAGGGGTGTGGAATTTAAAAAAAAAAAAAAAAAACAAAACACAAAACAAACTTGTCCAAGGACAAAATCGGGGTCCCAATCTACTTGTCCCTTCTGACAATCTACTTATCCTGATAAAAAGAAATTCAAAACCATATTTAAACGGAGGTGCTTTTAGGAATGTCTGAAGCTTTTAAAAACAAAAAGGAACTTTTCGGCGACTTAAACTTTTAATATTTTTAACATTTTGCTGTTTATATCCCACCTGCCTGTCTCCAGGACTGCACCTGGGGACTAGCAGGGAAGGGCGAGACCTTGGATGTTCATCAGGAAAGGGGAGTGTCGGGCTCTCAATGCTCAGCAGAAGCACATCTGCTGAGTGAGAACATGAGGTGGCAGCGCCGAGAGAGGGGGGGGGGGGGTAATTTTTTTATTTTTTTTTTAGGCTACCTTTACGGAAGCACTTGGTGCATGCTGTGCAGCCAAATCAAGCTCCAGTGTCTGTTCCAATAAAGGATAAGATCAACTTTAAAAAAAAAAAAAAAAAAAAAAAAATGTGCATTTACTTTTTTTTTGGGGACCTAGAAAACGTTGCACCAGCAATCAGCAGGACTCCTGCAGACTGTCAACGTAAGCGGTCTGCCTTTTCATCGTACAGGCAGTTTTACACCGACAGGAGGAATCCATGAACTACCGCAGGGCTCTAAACTGTGGTAAGGTAAATAATTCAGACAGCAGCATTTATGATAGACTGAAGGATGGACAGCCTGTCTAGAAGTATGCCAATGAGGAAAGGGATGCAATAGTTGTGGCGAGAGATGAGGCACAGACTTTGTGATGCCATTTTCTAAGACAGGGAAAACTTTGGAAATGTTTCAGAGGCAAAGCAGGCTGCCAGCCCCTCTGTTTCATGGATGCATCCCACACTGGGCCTGCAGATGGGCAAGTGGAGCCTGGGATACATAGCGGGGGTGGGGGCACTTTACCGGCACAAGCCCTGCTGCTTGCCCACAGCAGGGCAAAATGTAGAAAGAAATCACCTGCCCGGTTCCCCGGAACTGCATGTCCCAGTTGTCAGGCGATACAAATTGCACATCCTTGAGTGAACATAGTAGCCAGTGGTGCGTTTAAAATCCTGTCTACCATCTATTTGTGAACAGCACTGGTAGCCAAGTGTTTATTGCATAAAAACGCATGCAAACGCACGTGGATTTTCATTTCACTTTTCAGTGTGGTGTGAAAGAGAAAGGATGCAGACATGGCAGATTTTCAATACAATGGTATATAAAAAATAGAACAGAAATAAAAAAGCAGACATTTTAAAATGTGTTAATTGTGCCTAAGCAGTACCCTGAAAAATTTACCTTTTGACTGGAATTTCTCCTAAAACAGAAGTGCACTTGCTGGCATGTGAGGGTTCCTAGAAACTCATACCTACAGTCTCGCGATATTTGGAGAGATATTGTGATAGCACGGTTCTTGCTGGAGGCTCCAACAGAGGAAGCAAGAGCCCTGCACCCAAGATGGACACCTCCACTAAAACCAGCCATACATGGTAAGGGTGCGCATCTTCTCTAGTCTCACGATGAGATTACGATTATCCTGTCATGATTCGATTCTGCGATGCATCATGATTACTGCCCATGGTTTTCATCAAAAAATTTAAGCAGTCAGAAGAACAATTTTTATGTTATCTGCTCTTAAAAAAAAAAAAAATGAACAAGGACACGCCTTGCATGTAGCAAAGTCTGAACCCAGCAGACAACAGTATTGATTTACAACAGTAAATACTAAATTGGCACAGCCCCATTTACATTCCACAATCCCACCTTACATCCCACGAGACCCCCTGCACATTACACAGCCCTTCTGCATTCCCAGGAGACCCCCTCCTAATCACACAGCCCCCCCCCCCCCACTCCCGGGAGACCCCCTGCACATTACGCAGCCCTCCCTGCACTCCCGGGAGACCCCCTGCACATTACAAAGCCCTCCTGCACTCCCGGGAGACCCCCTGCACATTACACAGCCCTCCTGCACTCCCGGGAGACCCCCTGCACATTACACAGCCCTCCTGCACTCCCGGGAGACCCCCTGCACATTACACAGCCCCCCCCCCCCTGCACTCAGCCCTGCCAGCGTACTCTATGAAGTTAAAAAAAAAAAGAACACACACTGCCAGCCCCTCTGTTTCATGGATGCATCTCACACTGTAAGGCCTCTTTCACACGAACGATCCGATCAGATCCGCCTGACAGTTTTTTTTTTTTTTTTAGGAGGATCTGATCGGATCCTCCATGCATCCCTATGGGGCAGAGGGTGTAAGCAGAGACATGTCCGCTGACACCTGCTGCCATTCGCATCCGATCCTGTCCGTGAAATCCAGACAGATGGAGACCCTATTTTCCATCCGTCCGAGGATCAGATCGGATGAGAGCAGACAGGCGGTCCCGCTCTCATCTGATTCCCCCATAGAGAGCAGCGGGGCTCTGGCACCTCCCCCTCCGCACACAGAGCGGAGAGGGAGCTGTCACCTGCCTGCTCAGCGGGGATCAGTGTATGTAAACATGACCCATAAGAAATCATGTTAAATGGACTGTAATGCATTTCTGCAACTCTCAAAGCACACTGCAAAACACAGATGTGAGCCTAGCCTAGATGTCCTAATGTGCATGGACACACAGAATAAAGGGCTGCTTCTACAGACAAAACTCCAGTAGAAGCAGTTTTTATCACTGCATCTGAGCACCACAAATCAAATTGTATTTTTGACTTACTGTAAAATCAATTTCTCAGATGTTCATTGACAGGAAAAGTTCCGGATCTTCATGACCATTGGGTTATACTGCCCCCTACAGGAGTAGGACTCTAGGCAGAAAAAGAATCTGGCTACGCCTATGGGCAGTCCTAGGGGGTATACTCCCTCTCTCTGCTATAGGTACTCAGTTTTGTTACAAGCAGTGTCAGAAGAATTACAACTCCACGGAGGGGTGGGTGCTGTGTCCGCCAATGAACATCAGAGAAATGGATTTTACGGTAAGTCAAAAATCCCATTTTCTCTTTCGTTCATTGACAGACAGTCCTGATCTTCAGGACCATTGGGACATCCCAAAGCAGTGTTAAACATGAGGGGTGGTAAGAGGAAAAAAAATTCCCAAGTCTTAACCGTAGCCAACCAGGCAACAGGAGCTCCACCAAAAACAACTGGAGCCCACCTGAAAAAACAATACACCCTCAAAGAGGATCAGGTGCTCTAAACAGCAGCCTGCAAAATCTTGCAGCCAAAAGAAGCATCCACAGATGCCAACACATCCACTTTATAGAACTCTCTGAAAGTGTGCACTGACAACCAGGTAGCCGCCTTACAAACAAACCTGCATTACTGACGCCTGAAAGGCCCAGGAGACACTTAGTGCACAAGTAGAGTGCTCCTTGACAGGGAAATGTGGAACCTGACCCCTGATGGAATAGGCCTGAATAACCATCTGTCTGATCCATCTGAAAATGGTTGCAGAGGAAGCGGACAACCCTTTCCAAGGCTCATCCATGAGCACAAATAGTGAGTCTGACTTCCTAAAAGACTGTGGCTGCCAGGTACACCGTAACTGCCTGAACCACATCCAAAGCATGCAAGCCAATTTCCTTCAGATGTTTTGCCCTGGGACCCAGGGAAGGCAACGCAATGTCTTCATTCAAATGAAAATCAGAGGCAACCTTTGAGCAAAACGATGGACAGGGGCGAAGAACCACCTTCTCTGTGAATCACCAAGGTGAACGACAGGATAACGCCGCCAGTTCCAACACCCTGCGCACAGAGGTGATAGTCACCAAAAAAGCATCCTTCTAAAACCGCGTAAGCAAGGGAGGACCGAACTCACCAAACTGAGGTACCAAGGCGACAACGAAGATCGCACTGGAGGAACCAAATGTCGAACCTCCTGAAGAAAGGTACGCTCCGGGGAGAGTGTGGCCAAGGATCGCTGGAAGAAGACCACCAAAGCTGATATCTGGCCCTTGATACTCAAGGCCAATGTCTGTTCAACCCTCCTCCCCCCCCTGTTGAAGGAAGGTCAAGATCAGAGCCATCGAGGACAAAACCACGCAATGTATTTCTTCCACATACGATGTTAGAACTTCCTAAAAGTTGATTTCCTAGCTTTTAAAAGCATTGGAATCACCGACTCAGATAAACCCTTTTCCTTCAGCACCAGTCGTTCAACAGCCAAGCCGTCAAAGCCAGCGACTAAAGCAGGATGGAAGATTGGTCCATGGGACAACAAATGCTCCCTGAGAGGAAGCTTCCGAAGAACGTCGGTGACCAGCAGCACCAGATCGGCGCAAAAAGCCTGGCGAGGCTAGTCCGGAGCCACTAAGATGACCGGACTTCCTTCTGCCTCGATCCTGCGTAGAAGTCTTGGCAGAAGCTTGAGGAGGAGGGAAGGCGTAAAATCGCACGGTACCGACCCCACGAGGCCACCAACCAGTCGGCGGCGTCCACCAGAGGATCCTGTGACCAAGCCACAAACCTCTGTACCTTTCTGTTGAGCCGAGATGCCAACAGATCCACCTCGGGGATGCCCTACCAGGGACACAACTGATGACACTTCCAGATGAAGGGATCACTTCCCTTCCTCCAACGCCTGCCGACTGAGGTAATCCGCCTGCCAGTTTTCCACCCCTGGGAATGTGTACGGCAGGGAGGGCTGGAACGAACTGTTCTGCACACCTTAGAATGCCGGCTACTTCCAGAGCCGCCAAGAGACTTTTTGTGCCCCCTTGGTGATTGACATAAGCCACGGTCGTGGCATTGTCCGATTGATTGCGCACTGGACATCCCTGAAAACAATCCATGCAATGGTCCAGGCACAGTCTGATCGCTCGGAGTTCCTGGACCCATGGTCCAGATCCCCTGAGCAGAATTTTTGCCGAGGATGCCTCCCCAGCTGGACAGGCTGGCATCCGTGGTGATCACTTTGCAATACGAGGGGAGGAAGGATTTGCCCAGCCAAAGCGCTGGAGAGCGAAGCCACCATATCAGGGACTCCTTCGTACCCCGGCTCAGCTGATGAGACAGATGAGGCAGGGGAAGGCGGGGCACTTTTTGCTAGACCGTCACCCGAAAGCCCCCCCCCCCCCCCCCACCACTGCTGGCAGTGCATCGATGGATGGTTGGGACCCGGAGGGCCCGCAGCCTTAGAGGGGATTTTGTGGGGATGAGTCACCGGGACCCCTCAAAAAGTGTAAACACTGCTAAGGGACAACCCCCACCATTATGGCAGCCCATCCAATTGCCAGCCACAGAGAACCAATTGATCCTCAGTAGAGAGGGAGAGAACCCCACGAGACTCCCCACCCAGCAGAAACAAGCACCTGCAGCACCCACACAGCCTTAGCAGATGTGGCTTGGGGGGGGGGGGTAGGATGGGGGGGCCAGATGAAGAGGGGCACCTGATGGGAAGCAGGGGAACCCGGGGGTCTGACCGTCCCAAGGAGAGGCCCACTTCCCCCCAAAACCCTCTGGGGGGGGGCAGCTACTCACCATACCAGGAACCAGGCGGGCACCGCTCCAGACAGAACCTCCTCTATCTAAATGGGGGGGGCTTTCAGCCAGGAGGAACACTGCGACCGGTCGTATGCATGTAAACTTGCAGGCCAGCCCCCGTCCAGTGGTGCTATGTCGCGGCCGACCTAGCGTGGAGCTGAGGTCTGTGCGCGCTCGCTGGCCAGACTGGGGTGACCACTGGATCTAGATTATCCAGCCCGGCAGCTGATTGAAGATCTCACAGGAAAAAAAAAAAATAAAAAAAATCAGGAGCTGTCCCCGTCAATGAACGAAAGAGAAATATTTAATTCATTTTTAATATTCAAAGCAAACTCCCCCATCTATCCATGTCTCGTATTTTTGTTTAAAAAAAAATCACTTTGAAAAACACCCCCTAACATTTTTGCCCATATCCCTCTTGAGTAAGGGCAAATGATTCAATTAGCCTTTACTTCCTGGAATCCATCTGCCCTTAGCTCAGGAATGCAGTCATGAGGATGTGCTTAGCTGAGAAAACCCCTCTTCTACCCTCTAAAGGAATGTAAAAAAAAAACACCACACACCTAAATGATATATTTCCTATTTACTTACTAATACTAGCAGCATGAGGATTAGAAATCAATGTTAATTGGGAGAGTGAAGTTCCACTTTAAGTAGACACTATACCAGATTCCAATTTGCTCACTACAGAAATGCTGCTTGTTCACCACACCTAGAAACGTTACGGTGTTTCAGCTGCTTGTTTTTGGCAATATCTTCCTGCTTTGCTAGAACAGCTGTTCACCTATTCACCTCTGTTAAAACTTTAGGGCTCTTTCACACGGCCGCTCCGCTTGTCCGCAAATCATCCTATTTTTTTGCAGATGATTTGCGGACATAATGAATGTCAATGGCACTGCGGATGTCAGCGGAATACCATCTGCTGACATCCGATTTTCCTCCTTTCAGTTCTGTTCCGTTTTTTGGAATGGAACAGAACCCTATTTTTTCATCCGTTCAAAAAACTGAAAGGAAGGAAAATGGGATGTCAGCGGTGTCACCCGCTGACATCCGCAATGCCATAGACTTACATTATGTAAGGGCATACAGAGCGGATGACAGAAATGTCATCCGCTCCGTGAAAAAAAAAAAAGGACCGCAGCAGAGCTTTCACACGGAGCGGTCGTGTGAAAGATCCCTTACCCTTTTCCTTTGCTTAAATGTATGATCAACCAGTACTACAAGTGAAAAGATTAGGACTACATTCATAAGCCCTCCATCATCAATTAGCATTCAGTAGGTGCCTTTTTTTTGTTAACATCTGGTCAAAATGCAGCTCAAATTTTTTTTTTTTTTTTTGCATAGTAATGCCAAGAAACCTGCAATATCATTAATCTGCTACCATTAAGGAAACCGTGCTGCAATGTTAAAGTTGAGTGTTTCTCAAGATTAACTTATGTTGTTCTATACGGAGGCCAACAGTTTTTACTCCTAGCAACCAGGTTCAATACACTTCCGAGTAGATCAGCAGAAACTTGTAAACGGATTTCTGTTCTGTGCAACATTCTCCAAAAGTATGGGATCTATTTTCTTTTTTTTTTATCATACTTACCTACCTGAATGCAGCATCTGTCTCCCGCCAGCTAACACCGAATAATAAAACATGGCCCATTATTTGGTTCTCACAGCTCCGTGAGCAGAGAGCTGGTGGCTCTCAGTCACCAGTCTCTGCTCTGCCCTCCCAGCGCTTGGCTGTGGAGTGGGCAGAAGAGGCTGGCTCAGGCTCTCAGCATCTCGCTGAGAGGCTCAGCTGGGGTGCCAGTCCAGGCAGATCCCGACCATATGATCACCATCTTTCCTGAGGCCTGAACCCTCTCTGTGACCTCCGCCCACTGTCTGCTGAAAACAGGTCACAGAAGTGCAGAACAAACTGCATTCCTGTGACCCACAGGAGTAGTACAGCCAAACGAGCTTTGGCTGTACTTCTTTAATGGTGAAATATGAACATATTGAGTAAACAACTGGGTCCCACACACACACACAGCAGTGGCAGCCATCAGCTTGTGCGGGTTTTGTTTAGCTGGCTCCCAGCTTGAAAGTGATGCGGCAGCACCAACACAGTGCTGGCAAGCTCTGTGTGAACCAGTAAATTTCAGTTACAAGCAACCATTTTTACTGAATGAAATTTACTACCATGGTTAGCTGTGGCAGGCCACAGCTAATCACAGTCCCGCCCAGCCGCCATTTTAGTATAGGCTGTGCGGAAACGGGTTAAAGGGATTCTAAATGTGCAAATGTTCGTGAAGGAAAGTGCTTTGGTCCAAACTATTTAACCTTCACTAAAAATTCCAATGTACAGATGCCATTGTTATAACTGAACTTTACAGCCTCATCCCCCCCAGCTGTGCACAGATGTAAAGGCTCCTCTATTCAGGGATGCACAATTCCTATTGGCTGACACCCATAACATGTAGTTTTGGGCCAAAAAAGGTTTTGGCATGGATTGGGGGGGAACCTCCCATGCCACTCTAGTTACAACTTTATTGCCAGGAATGTATTTTTTTTTTTTTTTTTACGTTCAGCGGTCAGTGGGGAACCCCGCTGACAGTTGATGACTTATCCGTTAAGGATGCAGCAGCCAGTTTCCCAGCCTGCTCCTTACCCAGCTATTGTTAAAAATGCCAGTGGCCATCAGCTCCAGAAATTTGCATCTAAACTGTATCCAAATTGCAGCTAAATCACTGCTTTGAAAATTTGTAATGAAAATGGGAGGGAGGGGAAATTTGCACCGGACTTGTGTGAACCTGGCATAAAATGGACCTTTACTCAGAAAATGAGATCCTGCTAGATCACTTCAGGCTGACCTTTTTTGCAAGCATATCTATGAAAAACATTTAAAAGTGTCTACCATGTGATACAGCTTACTAAACCCCTGGGGTACCCATCTCGCTTTTCTTCCCTGCCCCCCTCCAGCACGCTCAGTTTTCCTTGCAGTTCGCCCTTAGACACTTTCCTCTCTCCTTGCTGAGCTCATGTAGGCTCCAACAGAACAGGGTAGGCCATGGCTGCCTAAATTGGATTTTTACATTTTTTGGCCAGGCCCCCCCCCCTATATCTTGTATGTTAGGGAATCATGGAGACATCAGTGGTTTTGAATGCACAATACTGCCTCGATAGTCTGGATGCAATTTCTTCTTTGACATCTTTTTCCACACATATGATCCCAAAGCCTTAGGTGACCATGCAACTCTTACAAACTGATGATCTGTAAGTTATGTACTACCTATATTCTATTACAGTATCAGACTGTTGTCGCTCTTACTTTGCACGTCGGAGCAACATTTGTACTATGTGTACTGCCATTTTAAGTGCACATTTCGTTTTTGTATTGCTTGATTTCTGGTTAGATTAGAAAACTAACATTTCAGTAAAAGAAAAAAAGTGTCTATACTGTTTAAAATCCAGTAATACTCTGTCTCACCCTGCTCTTCCCATGCTCAGTTGCTCTCTATTTTAGAGTCCAATCTGCTGCCAGCCCTGAAGCATAATTAAACCCTCCTATCTTTTACAGCCAAGGAAGCTGCTTCTGTTTGATCTGCAACTTCCATGGTGCTGCACATGTGATCAGTTATGACACCAGCCATTTGATGGTTTGACAGTTTGGTTAAAAACAGAAGCAAATGTGACAGTTAATCCCGGCATTAAAGGAATGTATCTGTTTTTCAAACAGTTATCACCCGTCACACCGTTGCGACTTATGTGATTTGACAACTCCAAATTGCAAGTCATACCCTATTTTCAGCAATGGAACCGTACAAATCGGTGCGGCACCAATTGGCAAAAAAGGTTCCTGCACTATTTTTTCCAATTTCAGGTGTGACTTGCATAGACATCTGTGCATGAAGTCACACAGCTGACAGGCACTTCGCACCTAAAATTGCACTGACCTGCGGCTTCAAGTGAAGTAGCACGATTTCAAAGTCTCATTCAGAGTGAACCAGGACTTAAAAAGATAAGTTCACCTTTTGTAACAGGTTACACACATATTTAGGGTTGAACATGTTACAGACGCACTTGCCTTGCTCCCCCGTTCTGACAGCTGGTGGGGATCTTCCATCTCCCCCCAAATGTCACAATATGCATCATCCATTCACAATGTTCTCTGAATGGGAAAACTACAAGGCCCAGCAGCCTCAATGTTCTCAAAGAACTACCGCGGTGCTGTTAAACGCTGTGGCAGTTCATTATGTTTTCCTGTCACAGGGTAACTGCCTGCCCGTAACAGGGGTGCAGCCACAGAGATACAGAGACAGTCAGTCTGCATGAACATGGCATTACACCAACGATCTGCTGCTCATGGGTTCAATGTTTACAGGTCCATTACAAAGAAAGAAGAAGAAATGCATAATTTTTATCTGAAAAAAAAAAATGCATTTTTTTTTGTAAAGGTGAATATATCTTTAAATCAATGGGTTTAGTTCTGCTTTTTGATTAAGGGCTCGTTCACACCATACGTGCATGAAAATTTAAGGGAAAGCCAAACATGATTAATTTTCAGAGACAGGAGTTTATATCAGTTTCACAACAGTTTACATGCGCATTTCAGTGAGTTTTTATTCATGTTGACATCAGTTATGTGCCCTGTGCAGACAACTGAATACATGTTGCAGATTCCTGCGCAGAAAAAAATCTGCATGTGATACTAATGTTGTAGTGTGACCAGAGAACAGTGAACATAGAGAACAATGGGTTTTACAGAAAAATTCATATCTCTGCACATGGTATCAACCAGGCCTAACTGCTGTTCAAGGGGACTTGGGCTTCAGCAAAATGGCAGCCTCCAGCAAGAAGAAACAGGAGCACTGCTGGAGGCAATTTACAGAATACACTACTTTTGGTAGCATAATTAAATGTGGAATTTATGTCCCTTTTTCAAGATATTTTTTTTTACTTTGGATTTAAGTTCTTCCAAATGTAGAGGATCAGAATCACATGTGGGTGTTATCTAGCATGGTGCGCATTCAAATACAGCCTGCACCCAGCCAATTAAGGCATGTGGCATTTTCATAACTCCTAAGAACCAGCTTGCTGCTCGAATCAGGGCTGAAGTTCTTTGGGAGCATTGAGGCAGGGGGGGGGGTGTGATATTTTAGGAAAACCATGTACATTACCCTGCCAGGCCCTGCAACCAACCATGATCTGCCTGCTCTGCCTAAAGAAGCACAAAGACTCAGTGATGCCACTGGCTTTAAAATAAGAACACAAAATTTTTTTTTTATGTCATGGACATGAGTGGTGGAGTTGATAACCAGTGGGATGCCATATAAAACAGATTATATTTCAGCTTTATCTAATCATCCACCATAAATAACCCATCAGATTTCTTTGAACATTAAAATGAATGTTATTCCAACAGTTAGAAAACCATATAGCCCTTGTTCACACAGCTTTAGCTTGTATAAGATGATCATGTGCAGCACGCTTTCTGCAAGCTGCGTTAAAGCCTTTAAAAAGCTCTTTAGTTTGAGGTATGGGAATGTTAAACTACAAAAAAAAAAAAAAAAAAAAACACGCACACACGAGGGTGCAAACGCCTGGTTACCTGAGGTTATGTAGAATAAAAACAGGAGCAAATGAGTACTCAAAAATTTAAAAAAGAAAGGCATTAAAAACATGAAGCACAATCTGGTGCAGGAATCTCGCCCTCTCTGACCTGAGCGTTGGCTTAGCTCTGAGGAATGCAGTGCGCCGCTGAAACGCATCAGCATATCAACCGCAGCATTGCTTGTTTCTTCATGCGATTTCTGCACCAGATTGTGCGTCATGTTTTTAATGCCTTCCTTTCTTCCATTTTTGAGTACCCATTTGCTTCTGTCTGTTCCACATAAATCTCAGGTAATGCACTAGGCCTTTGGGTCCTCTTGGCCATTTTTTTTTTTTTTTTTTTTTTAATGTAGTTTTTACCAGATTTCCACATCGGAGGGCTGCATCGGTGGAGCATTCGTGACAGATGTCATTCTCACTGTACATCTGGTCTTGGGCACATTAAAACACAAGTCTGAAGAAGCCAAATCACATGGCGCAATGTGTCTAGGGGAGGAGTCGAGCGAGTGATGTCACAACGGAGTTGCACCGTGTGAGGTTGTGAGCCAGGAGATATGATCTAGAAAAGCACGTGTATTTTTTACCTTTTGTAAGTATTATTTTATTGGGGTTTCAATAAAGTGTCAATATGGAGCACACTATGTTTCTGCCTTACTTTATATAGGAGTGGAGTTTGTGGTAACCCTCAGTCGGGAAGACTGGAGTCATTCGTTTACAGAGGAGGAATGCAGATCCTACCTGGGCTGTAAAGAGACGAGCGTATGTTGATTAGCATCACCTAGTGATGGATTGTCACTGTGCATGAGAAGAGCAGGCACGGGGTGTTTTGACTCACAGGAACATCTACACATAATCATTGAAAATTTCATTTTATACACAAGGATCAATATAAATTTTTATATTTTATTTGCACTTATTTTGGATGTGTTTAAATACACAACTTTTTAGGATATGTGCGCCTCAGACCAAATTTACAGCACCTCAATGTGTGCCGCAGCAATGCGACTCCCATGTGCATGAATGACATTACCGGGGGCGTGGCCATTCAAGTTGCCGAAGACAAGGAACCTAAAATGAAGATTGGTCAAAGATGAAAGTTCTGGGGATCAAGGGGAGCCACAAAAGTGCAGCACTGGAGGGCTTTGTTTGCAGGGAAATCTTGTCAGAATGGGCCATTTTTTTTTCAAGTGACTTTACTACTGCTTTAATAAACCTCACAGAAAGCTCTGCAAATATTTGTAAAACGTGTCACACACTGGTCTCAGACCCAAGCTGATGCCATGTGAATAAGGCCTAAAAGACCAGCTGTAATCTCAAACAGAATTAATTCACTTAAAAAAAAAAAAAAAAAATGTAGTTTTTGCAGGTTAAAAAAAAAAAAAAAACAAAGTGCATTTTTTTTATTTTTTTGTTGCAGGAGCCTGGAAAGCATTGCACCAGCAATCAGCAGATTGCTGATGCCATGCAGGTCTCCTGCACACTATCAGTGTATCAGTGTGCTCGTAAAGGTAAGCCAATACCCCTAATGAACTACCACAGTACCATGGTAGTTGTTTGAGAGATACAAGCCAACTGCCGCTAAGGATGTCAGGGTTCGTAGGTCATTCAGACACACGGAGCTTGCTGATCACATGCACCCTCACAAAAAAAAAACTCTTAGCAATACACATCAAACTGAGCATGTGAAGTGTGCCCCCAATGCTCTGTTCGATCAGGAGATAGATTGGGGACTGTGGAAGAAGGGGAGGATCGGAGAAGACAGGATCAAACAGCCTTTTTTACACAATGCAGAGGATTAACCCCTTAGGTTCCACAGTGAGCATAAAAGCATGCTTTACTGCATATACAGACTGATTTTTACTGTTATGGGTATACGAACACTTTAAGCCTGCCATACACTAGTAGAATAGCATTGGAACTTTTAATTTTGAGAATATTTGTTCAATTTTCTAATCATGACTGGGGAAAATTGACCTTTGCTTGCTACTAGAAGCAGGATGAAAAAAGTCTCACACAAATCGATTTCTAGGTGTATTTTGTTTTTGTTCGAGGACGTCAATTCAATCCAAAATCAAATGTTGAAAACAAAAGTTTTTTGAAGTACTTGTGAACGCTTGTCATGTCATCTAATGTACTGATAAGACTTTTCATATGAATGCTCGTATGAAAATCTACCATACTAGTGTACGGCCAGCTTAACACTTGCAACTTTAACGTGTTGTGCATTCTTTAGTCAATATGTCCTGGAATAACACGGTCAAGTTCAGTGTCAATGACTTTGTTTGACAACACAGCACTTTCTTTAAACACGAGGCAAGGCATGGGCCTGCATGCAAAGAATTCTGGGATATAAGGAGCCTTTCACAAATTGTCACTCTTACCATTTATATTATACAGTCAACCCAGCACTCTGACACCTCACTGTAGTCTGGATGCCAACAGGTACAATAAATGTCACTGCCAACGAACACATCAGTTTTGGTTCAAAATTCCTCACCTTGGAGTTGATATATACACACACACACACTACGGCAGGGAGGATCGGCTGCGCAAATTCATGCATGTACATGATTTTGTGCAGGTAATTAGGGGGCGCATGCGCCTCCCCCGCTGTGATTGGACACTGAGGGAATCAATCAGTGGGACTGGCAGCCGCTAGGACCCACCGGTCGTGCAGAGGAATGAAAGAACGGCAGTCTGCTTATGTAAACAAGGCAGACCGCGGTTCTGTCAGAGTAAAAGATCTTGTGTTTCAGCTCAGATTTTTCTTTTCCTTCACTGCAACCATCCCCCACCAGTTAGAAAGCCCCCCCTAGGACCACACTTAACCCCTTGATCGCCACTGCTGTTAACCCATTCCCTGCCAGTGACCTTTATACAGTAATGGTGCATTTTTTTTTTTTTTTTTTTTTAGCACTGATCCCAACAAGTGTGACTTGGTGTCAAATTTGTCTGCCGCAGTCCCGCTAAAAATCGCTGATTGCCATTACTAGTAAAAACAATAAAAAAGTCCATAAAAGTATCTCAAAAAGTTTGTAGACCAACTTAGCGCAAACCAATCAATATAGACTTACTAGGATTTTTACCAAAAATATGTAGCAGAATAAATATTGGCCTAAGTTGATGAAAAAATTTGATTTTTTTAAAATTTTTATTGGGTATGTTATATAGCAAAAAAGTAAAAAATATTGTTTTCTTTTCAAAATTGTGGTTCTTTTTTGTTCATAGCGCAAAAAAAAAAAAAAACAGCACAGGTGATCAAATACCACCAAAAGAAATCTATTTGTGGGGGAAAAAAAACGGCATCAATTTTATTTGGGTACATCGTCGCACATCCGCGCAATTGTCAGTTAAAGCAACGCAGTTACATATCGCAAAAAATGGCCTGGTCAGGAAGAAAACCCCCTAGAGCTGAAGTGGTTAAACACAATCTGCATGAACATATACAGGGCAGACAACTAATTATATCCTTAGCAGTGTTAAGATGCAAGGCAACCTGCAGTTCTCTAGCTGTGGAGCTATAAGTGTCCCATGGTCATGCACAGACAGCTGGGGAGCCACAAGTGCCTGAACATCAGCAGGCACTACCATGATGACCAAGCACATACTAAAATCAGAGGGCACATAAAACATGGTGGTATGGAAAGCCATGCCTTATAGTCCCATGAGCACTGCAGCCAATGGTCACCCACAGCCAGGAAGTCACAGCTGCTTAAGGAGGTAGTAAACCCCCCTATAATATTAGTACCTATAGGTAAGCCTATAATAAGGCTTACCTATAGGTACTGTAAATATCTCCTAAACCGTTTAGGAGATACTTACTTATACAGCGATGACGTCATCGGCGCATGCGCTCTGAAGGAATGGCCGCCCATGCCATTTGTTCAGAGCCCTGTGCAGTGACTGGCAGCTCCCGTACGCAGGCGCGGGAGTGACGTCACGCGGCTCCTGCCAGTAGCACAGCCGGGGTCAGCAGACCCAGAAGGAAGGCAGGTGAAGATCGATGCGGCCTCCAGCAGTGAGGACGAGGTCTTCGTTTGGATGGTCACATAATGTGCTAGTATGCGATGCATACTAGCACATTATGCCTTTACTTTCCAGGTAAGAAGAGAAAAAAAAAAAAAAACACCCTACAGACTTAAATTCCTCTTTAAGAAATAGCTGGCACTACACCGAGAACCAGGCTCCCACTACAGTCAATGTAAACATAAAACATGCCATGTCTTGAGGTTCCAGAGCACTACCGCCCAAAACCTTGGCTGCCCTAACATTGCAGCCACATCAACAGCTGATACATAAACTGAACAATTTCTAACTGTTCCTTCAGGTATTCAGGGCTACATTTTTGACCGGATCTAAAGGTCTTTTAAACTATTTACATCAGCCATACCCCACAGGTAGCTTTAAGTCCATTAAATATCTAAAGTTCGGAGAATCTAGCACCTGCCACTTTAAATGACTTCAACTTAGGCATGTAGCCAAGGCCCAGTTTGGACTGCAGGGTGTACGATTTCAACCCTCTACACTCAAAAGGTTATTGCTCCAAACCTATCCACTTTCAGCTAGTATCAGAATTTATGCTAGCCTATAAAACCCTATGATCTCGCCAAACCCAGGAGGAACAGGAAGCAGATATTTCAGATTTAACTCACCGACAGTGACTACAAGTGGGAAAGACATAAAATGGCAGCTTTAATTGATACCTAGAAAAATCTTAGCTGTGGAACCATAATCACCCAGTGGTCACCCTCAAGCAGTCACAGGTGTTTGGGCCTAAGAATGCACTACCCTGAACACCGAGCTTCTACTAAACTCCATGGGCACATAAAACAGCAGTTTGGCAAGCCATGCTGACTGCACAGCAGCCGGAGCCTCTAATGTTCCCACACTACATGCGGGTACTAAATGGGGGTCCACAGTAAGGCCTATGGGTGCAGCGCCTGAGGCTTCTACATTCTGGAGGTAAGGAAAGGCATCCTAGGGAATCTACAGCTCTGGAACCATAAGCACCAACTGGCATCATCAGCCTACTTGAGAATTACGGCTGCTAAGGCCTCCGCTGGCACCACCCTGAACACCAAGCTCCTACTATAATTAATGGGCACACAAGCCCGTGGAAAGAACAAGTGTCAAACACTCTCTCATGAAGGACAGACAGGTGCGCTTGTGCACTACCGACCACCACCATGCGAAATGGCCTCTCACCTCCAGAGCACTGATTGTAAGCATATATCAAACGGGCAATCACTGGACGATCATCCACAAATGTAAGGGAAGACAGCTCTACTCCACCGCACCTTAAGCTATATATGTCCCTGGATAAGGCTCTGGACTGCTGCTCCACTCAGGACCATGTAATGGGGAACATAAAAGCAGACAAGCCCATAGTGCAATACTGACATATACTTTATTTGCTAGGTGCACACAAAGACAGCCTCTTACTTTGTAGTTGTGTAAAAACGGCAATAGTGATCATAGCGGTGCTGGCGGGTCATACAGACAACCGCGCCAGACTTCCAGATAGTAGCAGGTGACGTCAACGGCTCCGCCTTCCCCCCGAACGCGTGTCGTCCTCCTAGGGGTGGAGACTTCTTCAGCGGTATGAACATGTTCATACCGCTGAAGAAGTCTCCACCCCTAGGAGGACGACACGCGTTCGGGGGGAAGGCGGAGCCGTTGACGTCACCTGCTACTATCTGGAAGTCTGGCGCGGTTGTCTGTATGACCCGCCAGCACCGCTATGATCACTATTGCCGTTTTTACACAACTACAAAGTAAGAGGCTGTCTTTGTGTGCACCTAGCAAATAAAGTATATGTCAGTATTGCACTATGGGCTTGTCTGCTTTTATGTTCCCCATTACATGGTCCTGAGTGGAGCAGCAGTCCAGAGCCTTATCCAGGGACATATATAGCTTAAGGTGCGGTGGAGTAGAGCTGTCTTCCCTTACATTTGTGGATGATCGTCCAGTGATTGCCCGTTTGATATATGCTTACAATCAGTGCTCTGGAGGTGAGAGGCCATTTCGCATGGTGGTGGTCGGTAGTGCACAAGCGCACCTGTCTGTCCTTCATGAGAGAGTGTTTGACACTTGTTCTTTCCACGGGCTTTTGCATGGACATTTTTCTCCAATACCAAATATTTATTTTGTCTCATTCTTGTGTTTAGTTTATGTCTACTAGCGCTGCTCTATTTTATGTTATAGATTTTACACGGGTGTTGTTTGTTGACCTGAGAGTGCAGCTGCTTTATGTGAATTTTAAATATCTTTTTGCGCTGATATTATCCCTGTTACTGAATGGGCACACAAGGCCCTTTTTAAATTGGCATACTAAACAGGTGTTTAAAGGGCTTTTGATGTTCCTCAAATGCCTAGTAAAACAGCTATGGGAAAGTTGGTTCCAGTTACAGTCATGGTTACTGTAACTGGTGTCAACAGCAATTACAAGAGATACAGACACAAAGAGCAGACAATTGTTTTATACACACTAAGACAGCCTGCAGCTCTGAGACCATAAGCTTCCAACGTGGCAACCTCAGCCAGCCAGGGAGTCACAGGCGCTTTGGTCCCAGCTGGCACTACAATCAATACCAGGCTCCTACATGAGATAACATGAGCTCCATAAATATCAAGGAGTACATGAAGCAGGGCGGTGTGGCAAGCCATTATGGTTCCACAGCAGCTTGACAGCCTCAGTCTCAGCTGTTCCTACACTGCATGCAGCTCAATAAGGCAGCCTATGCGCACAGCGACATTGGAGTGCCAATGGTCATCAGGTGTTCCTTATGCTGAGACAGGACAGCCATAGTGGACCTCTGCAGCTGTGGAATTATAAGCACCCAATGGTCATCCACTAGTCAAGGGGTACATTAAGTGAGGCGACACAAGCCATGCCTTTCAGTTCTCCAGCCACAGCCATAACTACATTGAATGCAGAGCAACAGAAAGGACTATGGCAGTGATGGCGAACCAAAGCACCCCAGATGTTTTGGAACTACATTTCCCATGATGCTCAATTATACTTCAGAGTGCATGAGCATCATGGGAAATGTAGTTCCAAAACATCTGGGGTGCCAAGGTTCACCATCACTGGACTATGGGCTCAATGACTGCCAGCGGTCACCGTGTGTTCTATACCTGGGGGAAACACAGGCACCCTGGGGCTCTGCAGCTGTGGAACTATAAAGCACCCAATTAGCATCCACAGCCAGGAAGAGTAAGGTGCTTAGGCCTCAGCTGGCACTACCCTGACCAGATTCTTATTATAGGCAATGGGCACATTATGATTGGAGCTGGACATTGCACGAGAGGCAAATGGGCACAGTGACTGAAGGGTGCCAGAGGTCATCAAGTGATCTATACCCTGAGGCAGGGACAGGCAATCCTGGGGCTCTGCAACTGTGGACCCATAAGCACCCAATAGTCATCCAGTCACAGTTGCATGGGTCTACTCTGTCAATGGGCACATAAATCAGGGAGGGAAACATGCCTTATGATTACACAGCGGCTGGACATCTCTAGCTTCAGACTGCATTCAAGGCCTATGAGGGGGGCACAAGATCTTGGGTCTCAGCTGACACTACCCTGAAAACCAGGCCCATACTATAATCATGAAGCAAGGCTATGTGGAAAGCCATTCCTTACAGTTATGCAGTCTCAGCCCTCCAGACACTGTATGTGAGCCTATTTTGCACACCAAGCTCCTATAATATTCAATAGGCACATGGAGAAAGGGAGGGTGACATGCCTTATGGACACAGCAGCTGGGCATCCAAAGCTTCAGACTGCAAAACAAAGCCTATGGGCACAGTGACTCAGGGTGGCAGAGGATATCAGGTGTTCTACACACTGGGGCTCTGCATTTGTGGTACTGTAGGTATCCAAAGCCAATACACAGCCGGGGGGGGGGGGGGGGGGGGGGTTACGGAATCTTGGGCCTCAGCTGACACTACCCTAAATACCAGACTCCTAATATAATCGTGAAGATGGCCATATGGAAAGCCATGGCATACAGTGCTGCAGGCTCAGCCATCCTAACACTGCATGCAGATCTGTAGGAATAACTATGGGCACAGTGACTAAGAGGTGCCACGTCATCAAGTCTTCTACACCCTGAGGTAGGGACAGGCATCCTGAGGCTCTGCAGCTGCGCTCAATAGTCATCAGCTTGGAAGTGACAGGTGCATGAGTCTACACTGAGCACCAGGCTCCTACTATAATCAATTAGTACATGAAGCAGGGTAGGGTGACATGCCTTATGGTTATACAACAGCTGGACATCCCCTGAGCCTTAGACTGCATACAAGGACTATGGGCACAGTGACTGAGGGGTGCCAGTGGTCATTAGGTGTTCAATACGCTGAAGCTGGGACAGCCATCCTGGGGCTCTGCAGTTGTGGACCCAGAGGCACCCAACAGTCATCCTCAGCCTAGAAGTCAAAGGTACATGGACCTACTCTGTCAATGGGTACATGAAGCAGGGTAGGGCGACATGCCTTATGGTTGTTTACACAGCAGCTGGACATCCCCTTGAGCATCAGACTACATAGAAGGCCTATGGGTACAGTCACTGAAGGGTGGTAAAGGCCATCAAGTGTTTATACCCTAAGGTAGGGTACACCACCCTGAGACTCTGCAGCTGTGGGCCCATAAGCATCCAATGGAAATCCTCAGCCTGGAAGTCACAGGTGCGTGGGCCTGCTCCGAGCACCAGGCCTCTATTATCAATGGGCACATGAAGCAGGGTAGGGTGACATGCCTTACGCTTACAAAGCAACTGGACACCCCGAGCCTCAGATTGAATAAAAGGCTTATGGGCACAGCGACTGAGGACTGCCAGCAGTAATTGGGCATTTTATGAAGCTGGGACAGGCAGCCTGGGGCTCTGCAGCTGTGGACTGTTGAGACACCCAACAGTCATCCTACAGAGATGGGCCAGGTGACTGCTGGGTGTGAGAGGCAGAGATGGGCACAATGACTGTGGGGGGGGGGGCAGAGATGGGCACAGTGACTGCTGGGGGGGGGGGGGGGGAGATGGGCACAGTGACTGCTGGGGGAGGGGGGAGGGGGAGAGATGGGCACAGTGACTGCTGGGGGGGGGGGGGGAGGCAAAGATGGGCACAGTGACTGCTGAGGGAGGGGGGGGGAGAGATGGGCACAGTGACTGCTGAGGGCGGGAGGCAGAGATGGGCACAATGACTGCTGAGGGAGGGGGGGGAGAGATGGGCACAGTGACTGCTGAGGGAGGGGGGAGGGGGAGAGATGGGCACAGTGACTGCTGGGGGGGGGGAGAGGCAGAGATGGGCACAGTGACTGCTGGGGGGGGGGGGGAGATGGGCACAGTGACTGCGGGGGGGGGGGGGGGGGGAGATGGGCACAGTGATTGTTGAGGGCGGGAGGCAGAGATGGGCACAGTGACGGATGGGGGGGGGGGGGGGAGAGAGATGGGCACAGTGACTGCGGGGGGGGGGGGGGGGAGATGGGCACAGTGACTGTTGAGGGCGGGAGGCAGAGATGGGCACAGTGACTGTTGAGGGCGGGAGGCAGAGATGAGCACAGTGACTGATGGGGGGGGGGGAAGATGGGCACAGTGACTGATTGGGGGGGGGGGGGGCGGAAGAGGCAGAGACGGGTACAGTGACTGCGGGGGGGGGGGGGGGGAGATGGGCACAGTGACTGTTGAGGGCGGGAGGCAGAGATGGGCACAATGACTGATGGGGGGGGGGTGGGCACAGTGACTGATGGGGGGGGGGGGGAAGAGGCAGAGATGGGCACAGTGACTGTTGAGGGCGGGAGGCAGAGATGGGCACAGTGACTGTTGAGGGCGGGAGGCAGAGATGAGCGCAGTGACTGATTGGGGGGGGGGGAGATGGGCACAGTAACTGCAGGGGGGGGGGAGATGGGCACAGTGACTGCTGAGGGGGGGGGGGGGGGAGATGGGCACAGTGACTGCTGAGGGGGGGGGGGGAGAGAAGAGGCAGAGATGGGCACAGTGACTGAGGGGGAGGGTGGGAGGCAGAGATGGGCACAGTGACTGATGGAGGGGGGGGGGGGGAGAGGCAGAGATGGGCACAGTGACTGCGGGGGGGGGGGAGATGGGCACAGTGACTGTTGAGGGCGGGAGGCAGAGATGGGCACAGTGACTGATGGGGGGGAGATGGGCACAGTGACTGATGGGGGGGAGATGGGCACAGTGACTGATGGGGGGGAGATGGGCACAGTGACTGCTGGGGGGGAGATGGGCACAGTGACTGCTGGGGGGGGGGGGGGGGGAGATGGGCACAGTGACTGCTGAGGGGGGGGGGGGGGGAGATGGGCACAGTGACTGCTGAGGGGGGGGGGGGATGGGCACAGTGACTGCTGAGGGGGGGGATGGGCACAGTGACTGCTGAGGGGGGGGGGGATGGGCACAGTGACTGCTGAGGGGGGGGGGGAGATGGGCACAGTGACTGCTGAGGGGGGGGGAGAGAAGAGGCAGAGATGGGCACAGTGACTTCGGGGGGGGGGGAGATGGGCACAGTGACTGCTGAGGGGGGGGAGATGGGCACAGTGACTGCTGAGGGGGGGGGGAGAGAAGAGGCAGAGATGGGCACAGTGACTGCGGGGGGGGGGGGGGGGAGATGGGCACAGTGACTGCGGGGGAGGGCGGGAGGCAGAGATGGGCACAGTGACTGTTGAGGGTGGGAGGCAGAGATGGGCACAGTGACTGATTGGGGGGGGGAGATGGGCACAGTGACTGCGGGGGAGGACGGGAGGCAGAGATGGGCACAGTGACTGATGGGGGGGGGGGGGAGAGGCAGAGATGGGCACAGTGACTGATGGGGGGGGGGGGGAGATGGGCACAGTGACTGCTGGGGTGGGGGGGGGAAGAGGCAGAGATGGGCACAGTGACTGCAGGGGGGGGGGGAGATGGGCACAGTGACTGTTGAGGGCGGGAGGCAGAGATGGGCACAGTGACTGATGGGGGGGGGTGGGCACAGTAAATGATGGGGGGGGATGGGCACAGTGACTGCGGGGGGGGGGGGGGGGAGATGGGCACAGTGACTGCGGGGGAGGGCGGGAGGCAGAGATGGGCACAGTGACTGATGGGGGGGGGGGGAGATGGGCACAGTGACTGCGGGGGGGGGGGGGGGAGATGGGCACAGTGACTGCGGGGGAGGGCGGGAGGCAGAGATGGGCACAGTGACTGATGGGGGGGGGGGGGAGATGGGCACAGTGACTGATGGGGGGGGGGGGAGATGGGCACAGTGACTGATGGGGGGGCAGGAGGCAGAGATGGGCACAGTGACTGATGGGGGGGGCGGGAGGCAGAGATGGGCACAGTGACTGCGGGGGGGGGGGACAGATGGGCACAGTGACTGCGGGGGAGGGTGGGAGGCAGAGATGGGCACAGTGACTGATGGGGGGGGGAGATGGGCACGGTGACTGATGGGGGGGGGGGGGCGATGGGCACAGTGACTGATGGGGGGGGGAGGGAGATGGGCACAGTGACTGATGGGGGGGATGGGCACAGTGACTGCCCGGGGGGGGCAGAGATGGGCACAGTGACTGATGGGGGGGATGGGCACAGTGACTGCCCGGGGGGGGGGGGGGCAGAGATGGGCACAGTGACTGATGGGGGGGCAGAGATGGGCACAGTGACTGATGGGGGGGAGGGAGATGGGCACAGTGACTGATGGGGGGATGGGCACAGTGACTGCCCGGGGGGGGGGCAGAGATGGGCACAGTGACTGATGGGGGGGGGCAGAGATGGGCACAGTGACTGATGGGGGGGGGGGGAGATGGGCACAGTGACTGATGGGGGGGGTGGGCACAGTGACTGCCCGGGGGGGGGCAGAGATGGGCACAGTGACTGATGGGGGGGGGGCAGAGATGGGCACAGTGACTGATGGGGGGGGGCAGAGATGGGCACAGTGACTGATGGGGGGGGTGGGCACAGTGACTGCCCGGGGGGGCAGAGATGGGCACAGTGACTGCCCGGGGGGGGGGGGGCAGAGATGGGCACAGTGACTGATGGGGGGGGGGGGGCAGAGATGGGCACAAGTGATCGGATATTCAATCCCCGGAGGCAGACATCCTGGGGCTCTGCAGCTGCCAGAAACCCTCAATCCTCGGCCTGTCCCGCCTGCCGCAGACCTAATAAAG
This sequence comes from Pelophylax lessonae, assembly GCF_965119305.1. Taxonomy (NCBI): domain Eukaryota; kingdom Metazoa; phylum Chordata; class Amphibia; order Anura; family Ranidae; genus Pelophylax; species Pelophylax lessonae. Next base: position 248,520,423 of record NC_138773.1, on the reverse strand, counting down.
GCACGCTGGGCCTTGCAGTCCCACAGGCCTGGCAGTGTGACCCCCCTCCAGAGCCGGCCACCAGGGAGGAGGAGCGGTGGGATGGGTGAGCCGGGGAGGAGGTGGGGGGTTCAGGAGGACATCTGCCCTCCCTCCCCCTAGGGGGGTTGTCTACGATCCAGCCCCGGCTCATCACTTACCGCTCCGCCATCGGCACCGCCGCCACCCTCCGCCGATCCCCGCAGCTCCCAGCCGAACGAGCGCTGACGGCGGAGCGTCCTACCCACAATGGGCGGGTTCACATGGAGAGAAGTGGGTGGCCGTTAGTCCGGGGCTGACACAGGAAGGACGCTTCATGTGGCCTTTTTATTTTTGTGCCCGGGACCCCCCTGTACCCCCCGCCCGTCACCGCTCCGGCCTACTCCGCGCTGCCCCGGAAGGACGGAGGAGGAAGGAAGGAGGCCTAGGCCCGGAGCCTGCGGCCTAGCTCTTACCTGGCCGCCGCCTTGCTCGCTGTCATCGCTGCTGTTGCCGTGCTGCAAATACTCGCTCTGCCCGTCCACCTCCATGGCGGCCATTTCCTCTCTCTTGACGGGCTGCTCGGGCGCTGAGGGGACAAAAGAGACAAACACGACACCGTCAGCGCCATTGCTGGGGCTTCCCCCTCCTCTCCGCCCGGACTCCGGCTTCCCCTCCCTCCTCACAGCCTTCCCCCTCCCCGCTCTCTCCCTCTCTCACACTCACACACACACTCCGCTCCCGGTCGTACTGCTGTGTTTTCCTCCGCCGGCTCGCGGGCGGGCGCCTTTTACGTACCAGTCATTGTGTTTGTGGCAGGATTAAAGGAACACAATCCCCAAGGAGAGAGAGAGGGAAAAAAGCCAACAGGCCCGGGCAGGGCTGCGCAGGCCGCGGTGGCTTTATTAGACGCGTGACATGATTAGAGTATAATAATCACAGGCGCGCTGCGGACGGAGAGAACCAGGCGCGTTTTTTTTTTCCTATTTTGATTGACGGTGCGGGGAAACACAAAAGGTGGGGCTTGCGGCCAGTACGGGGGACGTGACGCGTCGACACGTACGGAAGGTCCGCCCCCGTTCCGCGCTGCTATTGGCGGCGGCTAGTTCGTCGGGCGCCTCTGATTGGCTGAGGCACATGTCCATCTTTTTCCGGGGATTTTTTTTCCCTCTTATTACGCGGGCTTCCTGTGAAGCTTGCGTGACGTGCGCGCTCCCTGTGTTTACTATCGCAGACAATGAGCGGGAGGAAGAGCCGCGACGGGCCCGCGCTACGAGCAGACCGGTGGAAAGGCTGCGGGCCTGGCGTGCTACGGCGGCCCGGTGCCGCTCATTGACGAGACGTGCGCTTACAAGGCTCACAGGGAAAAGCGGCGGCAGCCATTTTGTTCCGCAGCGTTCAGTCAGCCCGCTTCAGCAGGGTTTAGAGCTCGCGTTCCTGTTGAAGCGATAGGCTGGATGTAGGTCTCGTCTACAAAATGGCTGCCACAGCTCTGTGTGGAGAACAGACGAATCTATTTCCTGACTGTGTGACTGGAATAAAACATTGAACGTGTGATATTAAAGGACACATCCACCCGAGAGATGGTTATACTTCCATCCCATGTGGGGAATGCTGCAGACACGTGATTAAAGAGGACCTGTCACACAGGGCAGAGCAGGGGCCATTTTGTGTTGTGTGGATGCATTTAGCAGCACACAGCTTGTCACTGCCCCCAGATCTCTTTCTGGACCACATTTAGTGACCATAGAGGCAGAAAACTGTTCTCTGCTCAGCCAAAATATGGAAAGTTAAGTCAGAAAATAAAGAGGAGCTCCGGGCTGTGAAGAGAAATAAGTCAGCAGCTACAAAAGCTGTAACTGCTGACTAAAGAAAACAACCAGTTACCTGTGCCAGCGGTGTGCTCACCCCAGTCTGATTCACCCGCTCTCTTCTTTCCTTGGCGCCAGCATCTTCACTATGGGCACCCGGCTGTGAGCGCTTGTGGCTGCACATGGTGGATGCAGTCTTCTGAGACTTGTCACATGTCCTAGAAGGCTGCAGGGAGTGAGGGAGGAGCACTTCTGCTCCGTTCACCTAGGCCAGGGATGGCGAGTGCCCAAACTGCGACACTAAACAAACATATTTTTTTTCAGAGTGCCACCACTGCAGTTAGTAACAGCCACAGATAATGGCCGCAAGGGCCTTTCACCAATCCCAGGGACACAGCAACACTTCCTGCAAACAGATGTTCACTCACCCTCGGTTGCCCGTGGCAAGGCCCGCAACTGGCAATGCGGGGGGGGGGGATCCTCACAGCCTCTCTGTCCCCTGGCTCACAGTGTTCTGCTCTAGTCTTTCTCACAATCTCGCTCTCCCCATAGTCTTCCAGGACTAAATGTCCCATGGTGCACTTGTCTAAATCCTTATTGGTGCTTGGCTGCAGCCAATAGGGAGGCAGGAGGAATCAGAGCGGGTGGCGATCTCTGCAAGCGCCGCTGTGTCCTTGTCCAGCGCTGACAGAAGCGGGAAACGAGCATGGACTGCCAGTGTATTTCCTCGCTCGCCCCCCCCCCCCCCCTTCTGTCAAGTAGCGCTGGACAAGGACAGAGCAGCACTTGCTGAGATCGCCACCCACTCTGATTCCTCCTGCCTCCCCATTGGCTCCTGCTGCCGTGTGTGGTGGGGGGGGGGGATTAGAGAGCCCAGGCATCAGCAACGGCAAATTCCCAGTATAGCTGGCGTGCCCACAAAAAGGGCCCTGTGTGCCAGCTGTGGCACGCGTGCCATAGGTTTGCCATCACTGACCTAGGCAGGGGGAACGGGTACCTGTCAAAATTGGGTACCCGCTCTTTAACCACTTATGGACCGCCCACCATGTATTTACGTCTGTAGTTTGACATTAAAGCCGAGTTCCACCCAAAAGTGGAACTTCCGCTTTAGGGAGTCCTGACCCCCCGACATGCCACATTTGGCATGTCATTTTTTGGGGGGGGTGCGGGTACCTAGTTTTGACAGGTACCCGCTCCCACTTCCGCTCGGAGCGCCGCGGCGCCCTGAGCGGAAGTTCTCCTCTCCCCCTCCCTCCCTGCAATCTTCTGGCACGGAGGTCCCAGAAGATTGCCGGCCAATCACGGCGCGCAGCACGACTCGCGCATGCGCAGTGGGTACCCGGCTGTGAAGCCGCAAACTGTAACAGCCGGGTGCCCACAGCAGTGATGCCGAGGGAGAGGATCGAGGCTTCCGGCGGCCGCATCGCTGGACCGTTGGACAGGTGAGTAAATGGCTGGAACTCCGCTTTAATTGCCGGGGCTTTGGCAGCTATTGGGCAGTACGCTTTAGCATAATGGTGGTCCCAGCGGCGGATTCGCCACGGGGTCACCGTTATGGGTGGGGGGGAGAGATGCCCCTTTCCGCCTCCTCCCAGTGGTTTTACCCACTTGCCGTCAATAGCAGGGAAAACGATCCGGTCCGCTGTCCCCTCAGGCAGGAAGTCGAGTGAGGGCAAGATGGCCTCCCACTTGCTTCTATGGCCTTGGAGGACCAGAAGCGACTTCATTCACCGCTTCCTAGCAATGGCATTAACCACTTTAAGACCGGAAGGATTTGCCCCCTTAATGACCGGGCCATATTTTGCGATTCAGCTCTGCGTTATTTTAAAGGACAATTGCGCGGTCGTGCGACGCTATACCTAAATAAAATTGATGTCCTTTTTTCCCCACAAATAGAGATTTCTTTTGGTGGTATTTGATCACCTGTGCAATTTTTATTTTTTGCGCTATAAACAAAAAAATCGACAGTTTAAAAAAAAACAATATTTTTCATATTCTGATATATAACATTCCCCTAAAAAAAAAAAAATGTAAAAATTAAAATTTTCAACATTATGGGCCAATTTGCTTTCTGCTACATATTTTTGTTAAAAAAAATCTCAATGAGCGTATTTTGATTGGTTTGCGCAAAAGTTACTTTTTTTCTTTTTTACAGTCGGTATGGCGACACGACTTCGGGGGCGACTAGTGAAGTCGCTGCGCACCGCGACTTCGGCGCGACTTGCACGGACTTCACATAATGGAAGTCAATGCAAGTCGCTCTGACTTCGGTCAAAAGTAGTGCAGGAACTATTTTCTAAGTCGGAGCGACTTGAGTTGCTCTGATTAGAATGGTTCCAATTGCACTGAATGGACCGCGACTTGTCAGGTGGCCAAGTCGCCTGACAAGTTGCGGTAGTGTGAACCGGGACTAAAGGCCCGTACACACGTACCGATCGTCGGCATACAAACGTCGGTGGACGAAGGATCTGCCGATTGTACGCGTGTTAGTATGGTGCCTCCGACAGATGTCTGCGCACAATCCGCGGACAAAAGTCTTTCTTGCAAACATGAAAATTTTTGTATGCCGACACCAGAACGGACGATTGTTCGCCTGTCAGTACAGAATTCGGCCGACAGACCGCAGATTTGCAAGACTGGGCATGCTCAGAAAATAGAAAACACAGGGAAAGTTAACCATTACATGACATCACTTCTGCAGTCGGCAGACAAAATTCTTGTGCTGTCCTTGTGCTGTCTTTGCACTTTTCAGCAGACACCGACATCCCGGGGAGAAAAGAGGAACATTTGTATGCCGACCATCGGTACGTGTGTACGGGGCTTCAGTGTAGATGTGAGATCTGAGGTCTTTTTTACCCCAGATCTCACATTAACTGCTTGCCGACCGCCGCAAGTAGATTTACTGCGGCGGTCAGCCCCTACCAGGCAGAGTGACGTTAATTAACGTCACTAGCCTGGGAGGGTCTGGGGAGCGAGCGCGCGCCCGCGGAGGCGCGCTCCCGCTCCCGCGCGGTCACGCACCCCCCCGCGCGTGTGACCAGCGGACCCGATGTCCGCCGGCCACTCGGCGATCGTCGGGGGAAGAGGGAGAATGTCAGGCAGCTTGTGTAAACAAGCTGCCTGTCATTCTCATCGCTGTAAAGACACTGATTACTCGGATCTAGTATGTAGATCCGTTGATCAGTGTCCTTACAGCTAGAGCCACAGCCAATCACAGTAAGAATCACGCCCCTAGGGACACACACAGCCCCTCCCTCCCAAATAAAGTTAACCCCTTCACTGCCAGTGTATTTTTACAGTAACAGTGCATATGTATAGCACTGATTACTGTAGAAATGTCACCGGTAACCCCAAAAATGTCAGTCAAGGGTCCGATCTGTCCGCCGCAATGTCGCAGTACCGCAAAAAAAATCGCAGATCGCCGCCATCACGCGTTAAAAAAAAAAATGACAAAAATCTTTCCCTTTGTTAGTAAACGCGATAACTTTTGCGCAAACCAATCAAAATACGCTTTTTGCGATTTTTTTTTACCAAACATAGGTAGGATAAAACAAATTGGCCAAAAATGTTAAAAAATTTTGATTTTTACATTTTTTTTGGGGGGAATTTCATATAAAAAAATGTGAAAAATATTGCTATTTTTGCAAAATTGTCGCTCTTTTTTTGTTTATAGCGCGTGATCAAAAAATCGCACAGGTGATCAAATACCACCAAAAGAAAGCTCTGTTTGTGGGAAAAAAAGGACGTCAAATTCGTTTAGGTACAGCGTCGCACGACCGCTTAATTGTCCGTTAAAGTCACGCAGTGCCGGATCGCAAAATACCCCCTGGTCTTTTAGCAGGAAAATCCTCCGGGGCTTAAGTGGTTAAAGAGGTCCTGTCATGCTTATTTATATTACAAGGGATGTTTACATTCCTTGTAATAGGAATAAAAGTGCTCAAAACATTTTTTTTAAAAGGACAGTGTAAAAATAAAAGATAAATAGCAAAATAAAAAAATTTAAGTGCCCTGTCCCTGTTAGCTCGTGCGCAGAAGGGAATGCATACGCAAGTCACCCCCACATATGTAAAGGGTGTTCAAACCTTACATGTGAGGTATTGCTGCGATCGTTAGAGCGAGAGCAATAATTTGAGCACTGGACCTCCTCTGTAACTCTAAACTGGTAACCTGTAGACATTTTTAAAATGTCGACTATGGGGATTTACCAAGTACCAATGTTTGTCGCTTTCCCACAAATGTGAGCAATTTTGAAGCATGACATGTTGGGTATTTATTTACTTAGCGTAACTTTGGGCTAACTTTACTGTTTTCCTTTTTTTTCTTTTTTAATTCAAAAAAGTATATTTAAAAAAAAAAAAATAGTTGATAAGACCGCTGCGCAAATACGGTGTGATAAAAAATATTGCAAAAATCTCCATTTTATTCTCTAGGGTCTCTGCTAAAAAAAAAAAATATGTAATGTTTGGGGTTCTAAGTATTTTCTAGCAAAAACAAAATGATTTTAATTTGTAAACAACAAGTTTCAGAAATAGGCCCGGTCCTTAAGTGGTTAAAAGTGCCAAGTCTTCAATAGGATCTAGGGACGAGTCCTTAAAGTAGAACTCCCCATTTTGGGTGGAGCTCCACTTTAAAGAGGGGCTTAAGTCATATATATGAAAACTGTAGCTGTTGACTTTTAGGCCAGGTTCCCATGTATTCGTGCCTGGGGTCCAGTGTGTCCCTGTTCACCGGTTCAGGTAAAAAATCCGGTCAGAATTTTTGCCTGGATTTTCATCCGATGATAAACAGGACCCTTTTTCAATATGGGGCCGCCCCAGACCTGTGTGAATCAGCTCCATTAAGAGGCGGTTACACTCGCCTGTTTTGCGAATTGGATGCGGGGAAACCTGCATTGAATTTGCATATGTGTGAACCCAGCCTTAATGAACAGACACCTGCCCTGATCATTGTAAAATTACATTTGGGCGGGAACCCTATTGTTCTGAGATCTCCTAAGACGTCCTCCTGAGATCAGACCACGCTTCGGCACAATCTGTCACTCGCTATATCCAGCAGATAACTGATCCATGTACCAGCCCCTTGCCCATGACATGTGATTGCTGTGACCAATCACAGCAGGTCACATGACAGTTGTAAACAATGAATGGCTTCTGTTCATGCCATTCATTGTATACAATTGCGTTGCTAGCTGTGATTGGTTACAGTGATCACATGGTACAGACAGAGTCAATAACAGCCAATTGGTACCATGTGATTAGATGTGGCCATTCACAGCTAATCACAACAATACACAGGTTGATTTACTAAAACAGGAGAGTGCAAAATCTGGTGCAGCTCTGGAAAGAAACCAGTCAGCTTCCACGTTCAAAGCTTAAAGTAGAACTTTGGGTAACATTTTTTTTTTTTTGATAGAACAAGTGAGGATTGCAACTCCTGTCAGATTTTTTTTTTTACCATCTGTTGTGTTCCATTGAAGAGATTGTTCTTCACTTCCTGTCTCATAGCCTAACAGAAAGTGAGAGGAAATACCTGCAGATTTAGGGAATTCCTTGGGGACCTCCATGTCCCCATGGGAAGATTTTCCCTTTAAAAACTTTTCTGGAGACAACTCAAAATGTAGGATTTTCTTTTACTTTCAATGATAACGGTAAACATGACAAATAGAGAGGATCAATTTCCCTAATGGGCACAAACAGCAATAACAACTACCGAGTGTTCTAATCCCTCTCCACTCTATCCAAAACTAAAAAAAAAAAAAAAAATGCCTTTAGTTATACTTTAATTAAACAGGCTGACGTTAGAAGTTGATTGGTTACCATGCACAGCTGCTCCAGATTTTGCGCTCTCCAGTTTTCCAGTTTTAGTAAATCAACCCCACAGTGTCTACACACTGTCATTCAGTAAAAATATTTGCTTGTAGCATTGAAATTCACTGCTATAAAAAATCATGATATGTAAAAAAGGAAAAATCCTGATCAACTTGATATCAGAACGTCTATGGTAACACTGTATTGCTCTGGACATAGTTTGTCACCAGTCAATGCCCCTGGTCACCACCATACCAGTTATATGATGACGATGTATTGCACATGTGACAGTATGTAATAAAATAAAAATGTGAAAAAAAAAACAATTTAATTTTCCAAAAAATTGTGACAGAAAATTACAACTTCAAAAAACGCGCCATGCCTCTTACTAAATACCGCCGACTGTTTACTTTCCAAAAGAGTCATTTGTGGGATACTTGTACTGTCCTGGTGTTTTCTGGTTTTATTAATGGGATAGGCCGTCAGTACATCAGGATTGATCGATTTTCAGGTATATGTATAAACCATAGTTTGTGGACTCTTTAAAGAGGAAGTAAACCCTCCTCTGTAACTTGTACCTACCTATAGGTAAGCCTATGATAAGGCTTACCTATAGGTACTGTAAATATCTCCTAAACATGTACCGTTTAGGAGATATTTACTTTGCATGCAGCCAGTGACGTCACTGGCGCATGCGCTCTGAAGGAACGGCCGCTCGTGCCGTTCCTTCAGAGCCCTGTGCCGTGACCGTCGGCTCCCGCGCGCGGGAGTGACGTCACCGCGGCTCCAGCCAATCAGATGGCCGGATGCCGCGATCCCGGAAGATGGGCGACTGGACATGTCGCCCGTCATACAGGTAAGCGGGCGGCACGGCGGGGGCTCGTTCTGAGGTAAGTATTTCATAATGAACTAGTATGCGATGCATACTAGCTCATTATGTGTTTGTCTTGCAGGTTGCAAAAAGAAAAAAAAAATTTGGGGGGGGTTTACAACCTCTTTAACTTTCCTACAGACTAAATAAAATACACTGATTTGGGTTATTTTTTACCAAAGAATTGTAGCAGTATACATTTTGGCCTACATTTATGAAGAAAGATTATTAGCAAAATGTTATAACAGAAACAAAGAAAAACAATTTTTTCTACATTTTTGGCCTTTTTTTTGTTTATTTAGCAAAAAAAGAAAAAAAAAAACAGTAAGTCCCGGTTCACATTGATGCGGCTGCGCCGATCGCATGTAATATCGGAGCGCACTGCTCCTTCATTACATGCGATCGGCTGTGCAGTGCGAGTTTAGCCATACACTTTGTATGGCTAAATTCGCACCGCAGCAAACACGCACAGGACCCTTTTTTGCAGCCGCATCAGGATCGGATCGCACAGCGGTTCACACTTGTGCGATTCGATTCTGTGCGAACTGCAAGATCGCACTGCGATATGCGATCAAACTGGGGGTGTCATTAAGATTACATTGACACCCCCAGCGTACGCATATGGCAGTGTGAACTGCCGGGGGTGCGCTTGCGATGCGGGAACAGGCTGCAAATTCGCAGCCTTCCCGCATCGCATAAGTGTGAACCGAGCTTAATGGTTAAATGCCACCAAAATAAAGCTCTATTTGTGTGAAAAACATGATACAAATTTAGTTTGAATGACAATTGCATGTCATGCAACACTATACCCAAAGTGCGACAGTGCTGAAAACTGCAAATTAGCATGGGCAGGAAGTGGGTAAAAGTGCCTGGTAATTGAGGTGGTTAAAGTGGTTGTAAAGGTACTTTTTTATGTATTAAAGTAAAAAACCTTCTGTGCCACAGGATCAACCCTGACCCCTTTCACACCCCTTTCATACATGCGGATTAATTGTCAGTTTTTCATCCATCCAATGACAGATAAAAAGCAGACATCAATGCATCTCTATGTAAAAATGGATCATCATCCATTTACATCTGCCAACATTCGTTTTTTGAAACAGATCAAAGCCCTATTTTTGTGCCATTTAAAAAGGAACACGTGAAAAACAGATGTTGGTGCTGCCCATCAGTGCCACCTGTCAGTGCCCATCATTGCCGCCCGTCAGTGCTGCCTCTCAGTGCCACCTCTCAGTGCGGCATATTAGTACCTCCTCATCAGCACACATCAGGATAAAAACTTTTTTTTTTTTCAAAATTTTCTGTATTTTTTCTTTTTTTTTTTGTAAGAAATAAAAACCCCAGAGGTGATTAAATACCACCAAAATAAAGCTCTATTTGTGTTAAAAAAATTATAAAAATTTCATATGGGTACACTGCAGCATGATCACACAATTGTCATTCAAAATGTGACAGTGCTGAAAGCTGAAAATTGGCCTGGGCAGAAGGGGGTGAAAGTGCCCTGTAGGCAAGTGGTTAAGGAAGGAGAAAAGAAAAGCAGGAGAGGTAACAGGACAAACTCTGCTGTTAGGGAGACACAGAAGAAATAAAGTAGAACTTAAGGCAAAACTAACCCCGCCGTTTTTGTTTTTTTTTTTTCTATCTGTGTCCCATTGGGGAGATTTACCTTCACTTCTTCCCCCATGGCCAAAACAAGAAGTGAGAGGAAATCCCTAGAAATAAGGCAATCTGTTGGGGCTTCCTAAGTCACCAGAACTAGTGCCACCATAGGAAGACTTCCCTTCTATTACTGTTCTGGGGACAAACCAAAATATGTGACTTTCTTTTACATTCACTGTCAATAATGATAAACATAACAAATAGAGAGGGTGAATCCCCCTAAAGGGGACAGAGGTAGCAACCTAACAAGGCTTCTAATCCCTCTCCACTCTTTCCAAAACTAAAAAAAATGTTTGCCTTTAATTATACTGTAAACTGAATAGTGTCATTTCTTACCTCCCTGTTTCTCTCTCTCATTTATCCCTCATAGGCAGCCTGTAAAGCTTATATGAGCCTTTCTCTCTAGCTAAGCCAATACATACAATCAAGGCTGGAAATGTACATATTTTAATCACAGAAAGTGACATCTAGTTTTTGAGACAAAGGAGAGGGGTAAAGATTACAATGTAGGAGTGACTGCTCTGGGCTTCAACAAAACGGAGGCCTCCAGTAGGAAGAAACAGGAGCAAAACTATAGGCAATGTACAGCACATTTGGTAGAGTAATTATCAACATGGAATGTATGTGATTTTGTTAAAGAACATTATTTGTTATCAAACTGTTAACAGTAAAGTTCAGTTTTACTTTGGAACTAAACCTATCTATTTAAAAAGGAACTAAAGTTCCACTCTAGCTTACTGTGAACTGGTAGGCTTTTTATTGCAGAAGAGACATGTAATGTCTCTTCTGCAGTAAACAACACTTACCTGCCTGATCACAGCCATCCTCAGAATGCGCAGCTCAGCTTACAGAGACTAGCCTATTCCTGTGTGCCAGAATGACTTCCTTCTGCGAATATGCAGGAGTAATGTCATTGCAAATCGGCCAATAAAGAGGCCCAAAAACTGGCGCACAGGCGAAGATGCCGATGCTGAAGGGACCGTTGGAAAGGTGAGTATGTCTGCTTTTAGTTCCACTTTACCACTTAATGAACGCCTGCCGCATTGGTTCTGTCCCGCGAAATGACGTACCTGTAGGTCGCTTTGCGGGACCACCCATTTGCCACAGATGAAGCTGATCAGCAGGTCCGGCGGCCGCAATTGCCACCGGGCACCTGCGACCGCTCTGCGTGGAGACAGAAAGGCGCTCTGCAGTTGTTTAGGAACACAGGTCTCTGTGTTCATGCAGAAAGCCCATCCCCCCACAGTTAGAAAGCATCCCCTAGGGACATATTTAACCCTTTGATCGCCCCTGGTGTTAACCCCTTCCCTGACAGTGTCATTGATATAGTAACAGTGCATATTTTTAGCACTGATTACTGTAGTAATGTCACTGTTCCCCTCAAAAGTGTCAAAAATGTCAGTTAGGGGTCTGATCTGTCCGTTGTAATATCGCAGTCCCGCTAAAAATTGCTGATCGCCGCCATTACTAGTAAAATATAAATAAATAAAAATTACATAAATCTTTCCCCTAGTTTGCAGTTGCGATAACTTTTGCGCAAACCAAACAATATACACTTATTGGGATTTTTTTTTTACCAAAAATATGTATCAGAATACAAATTGGCCTAAAATGATGAAAACATTTGATTTTTACATTTCTTTCTATTGGGAATGTTATATAGCAGAAAGTAAAAAATATATATATATTTTTTTCAGAATTGTCTCTTTTTTTGTTTTTAGTGCAAAAAATAAAAATTTTATTTGAGTACAGCGGCGCACGTCTGTGCAATTGTCGCAAGTAACGCAGTGCCGTATTACAAAAAATGGCCTGGTCATTAAGGGGGTAAATCCTTCCAGTCCAGAAGTGGTTAACTGTTTCCCAAAACAGTTACATTAACCACTTGCTGGCCACGCTATAGCCGAAAGACGGCTACAGCGCAGGCTTAGTTTGCCAAGAGGGCATTCATGGACTCAGCTGATCACAGATCAGGGTAAAGGGCAAAAAAAAGCGGCCCTTTACCACATGATCAGCTGTGTCCAATGACAGCTGATCATGGAAGTAAACACAAGCTGGTTATCAGGTATTCTTTCTTCACGCTGACAACGTAAGGAAAGAAAAAGAGGGCTGATAACAGGCTTGTGTTAAAAGGACATCAGCACTGATAATCAGTGTAGTCCCTACAGTGCCCACCAGTGCTGCCAATCAGTGCCTCCTCATCAGTGTCATCTATCAGTGCTCCCCATCAGTGACACCTACCAATGCCGCCTCATCAGTGCCTCCTTATCAGTGTCATCTATCAGTGCTCCAAATCAGTGACACCTACCAGTGTCTATCAGTGCCTCCTCATCAGTGTCATCTATCAGTGCCACCTACCAGTGTCTATCAGTGCTGCCTCATCGCTGCCCATCAGTGAAGGAGAAAAATTACCTGTTTGCAAAATTTTATAACAAACTATGAAAAATGTTTTGGTGTTTTTTCCACAATTTTTTTTCATTTGTTTGGCAAAAAAATAAAAAAACACCAGAAGAAAGCTCTATTAGTGTGGGGAAAAAAATGATAAAAATTTCATTTGGGTACAATGTTGCATTACGGCGCAATTGTCATTCAAAGTGAGACAGTGCTGAAAGATGAAAAGTGGCCTGGACAGGAAGGGGGTAAAAGTGCCCAGTAAGTAAGTAGTTAAAGGCCTGCCATAAAAGAGAGCTGTCACAAGTACTTGTTCTCTCAGCCGCACTGTCAAGCCATCAAAAGGCTGGTGTCATAAGTGATCACATGTGTAGTACCATGGCAACTGCAAATCAGAGGCTAAGATGACAACTTTCCATGGCTGTAAAGGAGAGGAGGGTTTTGTTCCACTTTAAAACTGACCTAAAGTGTTAAAACTACAAGCTGTGAGCAGGCAGGATCTTTATTGCCAAAGAGACATGCAATAAAATAAACTTACCTGCCTGTATACTGAGCTGTGCACGTTCACGCTCAGGGTACATGGACAACATGGTCTCTGGGTGAAGGGACAAATGAACACGTGCAGAAGGTATGTCATCCCACGTTGCCCAATCAATAGTTGAAGACTCAGCATGCAGGAGAAGATGTTGGCAAGGACCTCCCAGACATTGGATCAGAGAAGAGTAACTGCACCTTTTATTCAACTTTTAAACCCAAAAGCAAGCCTTTAATGGATTGCATCTTAATTCTTAGATGTGATGTTTGCATAGTTGTCCTTTTTAGCCTTTATTTGTTCTATTTTCATCTGGTAAGCCAGTCACTATGCCTGTTGCTTTTCAAAAGAACAAGCTCCCTTGCAGATGTATCATTTACAGGGATGAGATAAACGATTTAACACTGGCAAGGGTGCTTACAATGATCTGCTTGTATTTATACATCAAACAACTGAATGATCCAAGCACTCACTCCAACGGGAATTTTAGGCATACTGCTCTCCTCAGATGGGGAAACTCCAAAGACTAAAAATATAAAAGAAAGGAGGCGCAAGTACCTAGTGCATTACCCTTGGACACCTTTAAAATGTATAATTGGAATGCCAAAAACATACTCACAAACATGAAAGAGCAAAAATCGCATATAATAAGCCCACCTCGACGTGGAAAGGGCAAATCCCTATATAAGGACCGTTGACGCATTTCGGGAGAAACACTCTCTTCCTTAGGCAGCTCTGAGAAAGGAAGCGTGTCTCCTGAAACATGTCAGCGGTCCTTATATAGAGATATATGCCCTTTCCACGTCGAGGTGAACTTATTCTATGCGATTTTTGCTCTTCATGTTTGTGAGTATGTTTTTGGCATTCCAATTAATTTTAAACATGTCCAAGGGTAATGCACTAGGTGCTTGCGCCTCCTTTCTTTTATATTTTTGTATTTATTCATGTAAAACCTTTATCCCAAAAGGAAAACAAAACTGCTTCTAACGTATTAGCTGGAGTTTGGCTTCCATTTGTTAGTGTATCTAAATCTGATAGTACATCTAACACTCCCCTCCCTACAGATTATCAATGCTGCTGTCCACTGTTTCTCCTGTGCTCATTCATCCAGAACGGATGTGTGTTACTGGCCAGATCACCAAGTGAAAAAACAGAGTGAAAATAGCGTAAAAAAAAGAAAATGAATGTAGCCACCACATCTAAGGATTCGTAAGCTGGAATATATTACATTTTTGGTTTTGGGTTTAAATCCACTTTAAAGTAGTTGTAAAGCTTTCTTTGTGCCTGAAATTAATAAACATGTTCAACTTACCTGCTCTGTGTAATGGTTTTGCACAGAGTGGCCCAAACCTCACCTTCTGGGGTCCCCCGCCAGCAAGCTTGGCTCCTCCTCTTCTCTGAGTGCCCACATAGCAAGCCACTTGCTATGGGAACACCCAGACTCGATCCCTAGCAAGGCTGTCTGCATTCATAGACACACACAGCGCAGCTTGGTCCCCCTCCATCCTCATAGGATTTGACTGACATTAGCAGGAGCCAGTGGCTCCCACTACTACTGAGTAACCTGTGAGAAGAGAGAGAGAGAGGGGAGAAGAGCTGCTGCAGATGGGCACAGTGCTGGATTGAGACTTGGCTCAAGTAAGTGTTTTAAGGGGGGGGCTGAGGGGAGCAACCATTGAAAGGTTTTATACCTTAATGCTGAGAATCAGAGGCGTAACTAGAACCTTCAGGGCCCTGGTGCAAGAAACCATGAAGGGCCCCCCGGACCCCTGGCCGGGATCCTTCCCTTCAAGCCTGGAGCTCTTCCCACTGATCCTGGGGCCCTTTACTCTCGTTGCGGGGCCCTTTATTACGGTCCTGCAGGGGGACCCTTTCACAAGTACTGCAGTGGGCCCCCTTCCTGCCATCTGGGGGCCTCCCCACGGTGGTGGAATGCCAGGGCCTAGTCGCAAGTGTGACCTTTGCGATCCTGGAAGTTCAGCCACTGGTGTCAGTAGTTTTTATTTTTTTATATTTTTATTGTATTATTTTTTATCATTTTACTTTATTTTTTTACAATGTCAATGACTCTGTCCATTCAGAAAAGGGAGGAGTTGGTAAATTGCACATTTACCAATCCCTTCCTGGTTCTCTATTGTGCCACATCCCCTGCAGCAACTGGCAGGAGAGGGAAGAGAGCACAGTTGGGGGGGGGGGGAGCACACAGGGGCCCAAAGACAGCAGAACATAAGTGAACTGGATAGGAGGAGTGGCGAGGGCAGCATACAGAGAAACCAAGGGGGGACAGTGATTTCTCTACATGCTGCCCCCGCCGCCCCTCCTTTCCAGGTTTACAGGGGAGCTACACAGGCCCCCTGGAGCATGGGGCCGGTTGCAATTGCAACCCCTATAGTTACGCCCCTGCTGAGAATGTAATAGGGCAAAATATTTTGCCTTTATAACCATTTTAAGCATAAGTCACCCATTTTAGGCTTTTTATATACTTTTCCTCTTCCCTATTCCTGTTACACAATCGGACTTTGAGAAAAAAAAATTGTCTTTCTCCCCTACCCAAGAATGTTAGGCCACAAGAATCACAAAGTGGCCCCCTGGGATTGGGAACCCCAGGTATACCTTGTTAGTGTAACTGAAAGAATAACTCCACTTTTGCTAAGAAAAAAAACATTCCCCTCTGGATGATCCATGTACATTGCAGGGATTTTAACAAAACTTTGTTGCAGATTTCTACCTTTTGTTTTTCTGAAGAAATAGCTGTATGTTTGTCTGTGTCCATGTGGAAAGTGAATCTAATGAGAGTGATTATATAATTAAAGACTATAAACTGTGCTAATAAACACAAAAACCCACATTGTGTGAAAATGTGTTATACATTACAACTCAGCCTTAAATAGAATGTAACCGGAAAGCTGTCAACATAAATACCCACATACAGATATTAATATTAAAATAAAATCATACATGTAAAGAGCTATCCTAAGTGTTCACAAACATTCCCTTAATCTACAATGCACCATATGCAATTTATGTTTGAAATACAGTCCCCAAAAAGTCCTTTTTATATTAAAAATAATTAAGTGATAACAAGTCCACGAAAGTGCTTGTGAAAACAAAATAATCAAATTCTCTTGTGCCAGGATGTGAGCAAACCAATCCAGCCACCAGTAGAGATGTCCCGAACTGTTTGCCGGCGAACAGTTCCCGGCGAACTTCGCATGTTCGCGTTCGCCGCTGCGTGCGAACATATGCAATGTTCGGTCCGCCTCCTATACATCATCATTGAGGCAAACTTTGACCCTGAATCTCACAGTCAGCAGACACATTCCAGGCCAATCAGCATACCTCCCTCCCACACCCTCCCACCTCCTATAAATAAGCAAGGGCAGCATCCATCTTAGATCATTTCTGTGTTACTGAGAGCAGGGAAAGTGCTGCTGCTGCTGCTGTTATAGCTAGGGACAGTTAGTCAGTGTTCCCGGTCTTGTTAGCCAGTGTTCTTGGTACACTCCTGCTGTAAGGACAGCACCCCAAAAAGCCCTTCCTAGGGCTGGTATTTGAGGTTTTTTTTGGATATATATATATATATATATATCTATTGTCCCCAAAAAGCCCTTTTGAGGGCTGGTATTTGTGTAATTTTTTTTGTTCTGTGATATATATATATATATATATATCTATTGTCCCCAAAAGCCCTTTTGAGGGCTGGTATTTGAGTATTTTATATATATATATATATATATATATATATATATATATATATATATATAATATATATATCTATATCTATTGTGCACTGCAGTTACCTGCCTGCTGTGTGTGAGAGGCCGCAGACCCACCACAGACTGTACTGTGTGCACACCACACTCATTTCGGGTGGCACAGGCACAGTACCTTGCATTTTAAAAAATATTTTTTCTTTTCCTCTGTCATAATTGCAGTGAGTGCTGTGTCAGGTCCACAGAGTGTACTGTACCCACTGCAGTGCACTGCCCACCACTGATATATATACGGTGGCACAGCATCTTGTTGCAAATTGAAAAAAAAAATACCCACTGCAGTGCACTGCCCACCACTGATATATACGGTGGCAGGCATGACTTTTTTTGGATTAGTGTCTGGGGGGGGTCTAAAAAGCGTACCTGTGAAGTTTCAGCTCTGTAGCATGTCCAGAACCAGAAAAAAAAGATCATATAGGTGTAAAAGGGGTTCCCACCATCCCTGCTCTACTGAAAAATGATCTTTTTTTTCTGGTTCTGGACATGCTACAGAGCTGAAACTTCACAGGTACACTTTTTAGACCCCCCAGACACAAAATCACACAAAAAAAGTTCTTAAAAATTGTCATTTTTGATAGAGAGCCAATTATTGGAAAAAAAAAAACTTAAAAAAAAATTTCTTTGGATTTATTGTCTGGGGGGTCTAAAAAGTGTACCTGTGAAGTTTCAGCTCTGTAGCATGTCCAGAACCAGAAAAAAATAGAATTAGGGTTAGGGTTAGGGCTAGGGTTAGGGTTAGGGCTAAGGTTAGGGCTAGGGTTAGGGTTAGGGCTAGGGTTAGGGTTATTTTTAGTGTTGAGGGTTAGAGTTAGAGGGGCAGGGGTAGGGCTACTAACTCTAACCCTAAGTATCTCACCGTAACCCTAACCCTAGCCCCTAACACTAAACCTAACCCTAACCCTCTAACCTTAACCCTAACCCTCTAAGCCTAGCCATAAAAATAACCCTAACCCTAGCCCTAAGCCTAACCCTAGCCCTAATTCGTAATTTTTTCTGGTTCTGGACATGCTACAGAGCTGAAACTTTACAGGTACACTTTTTAGACCCCCCAGACGCTAAATCCAATTTTTTTTTTTTTTTTTTTAAATTTTTCCAATAATTGGCTCTCTATCAAAAAATTTAAATTTTTAAGAACTTTTTTTGTGTGATTCAGTGTCTGGGGGTCTAAAAAGTGTACCTGTGAAGTTTCAGCTCTGTAGCATGTCCAGAACCAGAAAAAAAAATAGAATTAGGGTTAGGGTTATTTTTAGTGCTTAGGGTTAGACGGTTAGGGTTAGAGGCGTAGGGGTAGGGTTACTAACTCTAACCCTAAGTATCTCACCGTAACCCTAACCCTAGCCCCTAACACTAAACCTAACCCTTAAAGCCCAGTTCCTGTCCCATTTTGGTCGGTTCTGGTCTGTTTGCGGTTGTTTGCGGTGCGTTAAACGGGGAGTTTGGTCTGTCACTGTGAAGCGGGAGTAACCCTTACACTACCTGATCGATACAACATCATACCTGATCGTATACACACACTGGATGTTTTAAAGCACGTTATTCCAAACAATTTAGGAATGTTAGGTGATTTATGCCCTTTATGGAATAAAACCCGACTCTGCGTCAACTACGTAATTTTCCATGGGAGTTTTGCCATGGATCCCCCTCCGCCATGCCACAGTCCAGGTGTTTGTCCCCTTGAAACAACTTTTCCATTACTATTGTGGCCAGAAAGAGTTCCTGTGGGTTTTAAAATTCGCCTGCCTATTAAAGTCTATGGCGGTTCGCAATGTTCGCCGGTTCGCGAACATTCGCCGATGTTCGCGTTCGCCGTTCGCGAACGGCGAATTTTATGTTCGCGACATCACTAGCCACCAGCACTATGAGAAAAGATTGCCAAACTCCTTACCCTGTAATATTGTTTTTTTTTTCAAAATGTTCAGTATTTTTTGTTTATGTAATAAAAAATAATGCAGTGGGGACCAAATTCTACCAAAAGAAAGCTCTATTTCTGTGAAAAGAATTATATAAATTTAATTTGCCTACAGTGTTGCATGACTGCAATCCTTTAACCACTTTACCACCGGAGGATTTTGCTGTCTTACGTCCAGGCCACTTTTTGCGATTCGGCGCTGTGCAAATTTGACTGACAATTGCGCGGTCGTGCGACGCTGTACCCAAACGAAATGTACGTCCTTTTTTTCCCACAAACAGAACTTTCTTTTGGTGGTATTTGATCACCTGTGCGATTTTTACTTTTTGCGCTATAAACAAAAAAAGAGCGTTTATTTTGAAAAAATAACAATATTTTTAACATTTTTTTATATGAAATTCCCCCCCAAAAAAATGTAAAAATCAAAATTTTTTAAAATTTTTGGCCAATTTGTTTTCTGCTACCTATGTTTGGTAAAAAAAATCACAATAAGCGTATTTTGATTGGTTTGTGCAAAAGTTATTGCGTTTACTAACTAAGGGAAAGATTTCTGTCATTTTTTTTTTTTTTTTAACGCGTAATTGCGGCGATCTGCGATTTTTTTTGCGGGACTGCGACATTGCGGCGGACAGATCGGACCCCTGACTGACATTTTTGACACTTTTGGGGGTACCAGTGACATTACTGCAGTAATCAGTGCTATATATATGCACTGTTACTGTAAAAATGACACTGGCAGGGAAGGGGTTAATTTTATTGGAGAGGGAGGGGTTAATGTATGCCTGGTGCTTACTAACGTGTGGGGGGGGGAGGTGACTGAGTGAGCCAGGGACAGATCGCATGTTCAGCTATGCTGAACACTGCAATCTGTCACTCCTTGTCACTGAGGAGATCCGCCCGCTCTGTTTACACAAGCGGGTGGATCTCCAAACTAGATTCCCCGACGATCGGGGAAGAGCAGCGGCGATCGTCGCCGCTCCTCCCCTGGCCCGACGTAGGTCTACGCCGCTGGACGATAACGAGCCACATTGCTGCAGTAGCAGCAATGTGAGCAGTGCTAAAGTGGTTAAGAATAAAACGCAACAAAACACACGTTTTCTTTTTTTTTTTAAGGTAAAAAAAATAAAAAGTTAAGTTAAAAAAATAAAAAGATAATAAATTATAGTTTAACAATAAAATGTACACAATTTATTCTGTAATATGTCCTGTTTAAAATGACTAAAATTATGATCCTGGTGCAAAGCATTGCAAAGTTATTTACAAATGAAATAATGGGGTTGGTTTACTGAATGCAATCAGACTGTGCAGTTTGCAAAGTTAATTTGCTCCAGAGCTTAGTAAATGAGCCAAAGCTCTACTGATTTCCATCATCCAATCATGTGCAAGCAAAAATGCTGTTTTTTTTTTTTTTGTTTTTTTGCATGTTATTGGGTATTCTTTGCAAAGTGAAGCTTTACCTCATTTACTAACCTCTAGAGGGAATGCACTTGCAGAGTGCAACTGTACTTTGCAAAGTGCACAGTCTATTTGCCTTTAGTAAATCAACCCCAAAGTTTATTCAACATATCTGAGCTATATATGTCTGCCTAGCCAGTCGCCGAACTTTTTTGTTCAGTCTTATGAGATGAGGGGAAGAGATAAATGTTTGAAAAAATCTTCCAGAGCAACTTTTTGCCCAGGAAGGAATTTCCTGGCCTGCACAGAGTCCTGACCTCAACCCGACAAAACACCTTTGGGAGGAATTAGAGTGGAGACTGCAAGCCAGGCCTTCTCATCTAACATCATTGCCTGACCTCACAAATGCGCTTCTGGAAGAATGGTCAGACATTCCCATAGACACACTCCTACACCTTGTGGATAGCCTTCTTAGAAGAGTTGAAGCTGTTATAGCTGCAAAGGGTGGGCCAACTCAATAATGAACCCTATGGACTAAAACTGGGATCCCATTAAAGTTCACGTGTGTAAAGGCTGGCGTCCCAATACTGTTGGTAATATAGTGTAGGTCCATAGAGAGCTGAGCAAGAAGATGGGTGCCTGGAGGGAGCAATTTAAAGAAATCTTCTATGCTAGAAAGTGTCTTATTGTACCAACTTTGTAAATAGTAGTCTGCTATACTACTTTTGGTGTCATTCCTAACCAGCCTTGGAGGAGGAAGGCTACAAGCTAGAAGGCTGAAGGTTTTTTACTTTCCTGCAGTAAAAAACTTCAGTGTGCTGCTCCCCCTCAACCCTCCCCCCCCAATATTTACCTAAGCCCGATCTCAATCCAGCAATGTGCATGAGACTTCCGGGTCTCTCCATCCTAATTGGCTGGGATGCAGCAGCAGGAGCCATCGGAGAGAGTGGGGGGCAGTGTTCACTGTGTTCATTTAGAAAAGGAAGTGGCCAGTAAATGACATATTTCCCAGCCCCTTCTCCCACTCTCCATTCTGAAACATCACCCGCAGGAGCCGGGGAGAGAGGAGAGGAAGTAGCCAGCAGTACTGCTGGGGGGTGCAACAAGGGGGGAAGCCCAGGCAATGGAGGGCATCCACACCGATCGCAGGGATTAGGGTGTGCCCAGACACATCTGGTACACCCCCTGCGTACTATTTATATATTGTTGACTGGTCCTGCCCCCTGTTTCCATTCTTGCCTAGATTAGAATGATGTGTCTCTGATCTTGTAGTTTCCTGGAATAATTACACCACATCTCCCACGAGCCTGCAGGATTGGGCACATAGAGACAGTGCCATCTTAAGAGCATTAAAGGGCCCCGGGAAATGCCTAGCACTGGGGCCCTGCCTACACAATCACCTACGAGAATAAAAATACAAATTATCGATAAGGCGATATTTATTGGTACAGCAGTGCCAGGCTAATGACAGCTTCCAAGTATGGCGGCTGGGTCCGGTGAACACACACGGGAGTCAGACTCTACTGTCCTGTGTGTGCCTGTTCCCATGGAGGTTGACAGGCATTCCTGTAGATGTGGGCTCCTCCTCCACGGCCCAAGTGGCCTAACAGCAGCGCAGGGCCGACAGGCGCTTGCCACCTGCTAAGTTTGGCTGGGGAATGCACACAGGAATCGGGACTAATGCTTGGCTGGGGCTGGGACTGGGTCATTGGGCAGATGGGGCCCCCTGGCAACTGCCCAGTGTGCCCATTCATTAAGATGGCCCTGCATAGAGAGCGTGTCAACAGTAGCTGGCATCCTACATGCGGCAGAGGCAGTCAACTGAAGAGGACCAAGAAGGCTGTGCCGCTGGAAATTGCTGGATTCGCTGTACGAGTATATATGTGTTTTTTTAAAAGAACAGAGCGATATAAGTAAGAAGGGGTAAAAAATAGACCAGAAAACATTAGAGGAACTCATTTATATTTTTGGCAGGTCATGGTTTAGCTGACTTATGTTCGGAGAGTGTTGCATACGTTTTGCAAACCACCTTTGTTAGTAAATTCAGTGTTCCTACCCTGCATAGTGAATGCATAGTAAATAACTTGAGGATACAAATTGGTTGTCCTTGCACAAGCGATATACTGGCATAAACATATATCCTTTAATAAATCAACCCATTTTATTTTCTGTGCTATAGTCAATATTTGCATAATAACCCTCCCTGGGTTTATAGGCTCCTGGAGTGCTCAAGCAGTTGACAAAAGCTGAATTCACACTTTTGCATTTTAGCTTGATGCTTTTTCCATTAAAATTAATGGAAACACATCAAAACCCATTGTTATTGCATGTGTTTAGACCCACATTGACGTGTTGACATTGTTTTGATGTATTTCCATTGATTTCAAAGGAAAAATGCATAGGTTTTAGCATTTTCAGTATGCGGTCATAAATGGTAGCCCCTATATTTCTTTCGCAGCAAAATCATTTTAAGTTTTAAAAATTGTATAAAGTAATTTAAAGTATCAATAGGTTTCACACACCACTTATGTCCAATGATGTGTTTAATGTGCATGGGAAAACAGACTGCAAACATGCAATATTTTATAGCTTTCACCAGAACATAAATACAGAGAAAATCTTTCAATGGCGACATTTGTTCCTTTGACATCTGTTTTAGAGGGGATTTCCCCTCCCTTCAAGTAGGGGAATCTTCCCAACAGGACAAATAGAGCCAAAAGTACTCTGTCTGAAACAAACAAAAATAATGTTTAGTTTTAGGTACACTGTACTTACCTGAATTATATTTGACTATCTTTAAAAAAAAGGGCTCAGTCCGTTACATCATTCTTTATATATCATTATCTGGATTAATAAAATTAATCCTAAATTAGCTGTCAAGAGTGTGAACCCTGCTGGCTTTTACTAGTAACATTTGCTCAGCTATGGTAAGTGGAGGATGAGGAAATTCAGGGTCCATTTACACTTGTGACAATGCACCTGCTCTATGTAGGAGGTGTTGCTGTACCACTTAATGTGAATAGAACCCCAACATATTGTACGGCAGTGCGCAGCAGAACACCACAAAACACATACTTTGCATTGCGTTGCCAAAAAAGGACATGTACGTTTTTTTATCCATTGTGGTATGTTGGCAACCCACTCATAATGAAGGAGCAGCCGTAACCGAATGCAGATAATGCATGTTGTAATGCATGTTGCACTCATTGCAACAAGATACTTAAAGTAGTTTTTTTTCCATTTTGGATAGAGTAAGGGAGGGTTATTACCCCTGTTAGTTGTTTTACTATCTGTGTCACATTGGAGAGATTTCAGGCACTTGCACTGCATGTGTGTTTGTCGCTTTTTTGCAAAGAGACAGAGGGTGCAGGTTTGTTGGGGGGGGGGGGGGAATCTTTGGCCCTTGGGTTTTTTTCCTCTTCCAAACCAAGGGTGAGAGCCCTCACCAAGTACTTGGGGGACTAGCTTCAGCAGGTCTCTAAGGAGAGGGGTCCACCCGGCTTCGACCTAGGTAGACCATAGTATACCTTGCCCCTGTCAGGAGACTTGTGCCTCAGGGGTTCAGGGATTGAGGCCCTTCCTCTTCAGTGGTTGGTCCTACTCTGTACCCTTCGTGCACTTTTTGTGTGCTGTGATTTCATAGTTCACTTTTGTGTTCTGCATTGTGGGGCGCTGAAAAATAAAAATACTTTAACTCTGTTATGACATTACTTTTTTGGCTAAGACAAGGGCTAGTTCCAGGGCCGTCTTGGAGACAGCATGTAATCTGAAGATGGCTGCTTGTAGAAATGGATATTGGCTGCAAGATCTTTTTAGAGTTAATATGCTTAAAAGTCATATGTATATTAAAAAAGGTAAATCATCAATTGGAAATACAGTTTTACTCAGACTGCATATCATCATTAAATTTAAAGCTGAACTGTGCCTAGGAAATGCTATGTAATGTAGTGGGCTTTTTATGTGTCATTAATTTATTCCTTACCTTTTACTGGTTGCGGTTTAAGTTCAAGAACTGGCTTCTGTCAACTTGTCAGGTTGAAAAATAGGAATACAGTAACCGGTCTGGGTGGGGGGATTTCCTGGAAAACATGATCTGCTTACACACACACACACACACACACTGCATGCTCAATAAATATAATCAGAGATGGGGGCGTGTCAGTGACTGCACTGTCCTTTTTTAGAAAAGCTGCTGCACAAAGTGGTCACAGACATCCCCTTGCTGCCCTGAGTAGACTGCCAAGTGATTTTGACTGCCAAGTGATTTAAAGTAAAAGTTCTTGTGATTGACAGGTAATTATTAAATTTCACAACATAACTGAGCATGACAAATATAAACATAATTTTTAGGCTAGCTACAGAAAAGCTTTTAAACTGCATGGCTGATTAAAATAATACTGCAAATATAAACACATCAGTTCCCAAGACAAAGATTCAACCGGATCTTTCCAAAGGAAGATACTTGGTATGATTGATAGAACCAGTTTATTTACTTATGGAATAAAGCTGAATTTACATAAGCCTGGCACCTTGCCTTCTGTGACACTAAGCTGGGTGTATGCTGAATATACAAGGACAATATCTGACTAATGAATATGATGTAAATGTTGTGAAAAAAAAATAAAGCACACAAAAAAGTAAAAAGAAATGTCTGAAATCAGATGCATCTATCAGTTCTGTGCCATATGACAATTCTCATATAACTGCTTAGGCTATGTTCACACGTCCAGTGCAAGTTTCCCCTGCAAATTTTTTAAGCAGCTTTTTAGCGGCTCAGCTGCAAATTTAGATGTGGTTCAGATGCAAATTTTTGGAGCCGGCGGCCACTGGCATCTATAACAGTAGATGGTTGTTAAGGAGTGCCGCTGCACCCTATACAACGGATAACTTATCAGCTGTCAACTGGGGTTCCCTGCTGACAGCTGAGTGTAAAAAAAAAAAACATTGCCGTGACCCCCCGATCCATACCAGGCCCTTTCGAGTCTGGTACGGATTTAAGGGGGAACCCCATGCCAAAATGTTTTATTTAAATGGTGTGAAGACCCTCCAAAATCCATACCAGACCCTTATCTGAGCATGCGGCCTGGCAGGCCAAGAAAGGAGGGATGACCGTACGCCCCCCCCCTCCTGAACCATACCAGGCCACATCCCCTCAACATCAGGGTGTGCTTTGGGGCTCCCCCCCCCACATCAAAGCACCTTGTCCCCATGTTGATAGGGACAAGGGATTCTTCCCCACCAGCCTGAGCGGTGGTTGTGGGTGTCTACGGGCAGGGGGCTTATTGGAATCTGGAAGCCCCTATTAAAAATAAATAAAAAAAGACACAGCTTTTGACAATTTATTTATTAAAAATAAAAAAAAACAATGTCCCCCGATGTAGATCCATGGTCAATCATGGCACCCCCCGCCACTGTCGCACCCGAAAAAAGATTAAAACGAAGGCTACCGCTGTCTTCATGCTCCGATGTGTGACAGTTCTTAAATAGGTAAGGGGTGGGGTCACCTGGTGATTTCACTTGGTGGCACCATCCACCTGTGACATCACCGACCCAGCATGCACTAGTCAGTGACATCACAGGGGAAGGTACCACCAGCTGACATTGCCAGGTGCCCCCCCTCCCCCCTTTACCTTTTTAAGAACTCTCACACGGCAGAGCAGGCAGATGGCGGTAGCCTTCGTCGTGAGCTGAGCTTTTTTTTTTTTCCAGGTCCAGCAGGCGTCCTGATTGACCATGGATCTACATCAGGGGAAATTGTTTTTTTTATTTTTCATAAAGGAATTGTCAAAAACTGTGTCTGTGTTTTTATTTCTTTTTTAAAACTTTTTTGGGTGAATGAGTAGGGATACAATGTACCCAATACTTATTCACATTGGGAGCCAGGATCTGGGGGCCCCCTTGTTAAGGGGGGTTTCCAGATTCTGATAAACCCCCTGCTCACAGACCCAGGAAGAGGCCCTTGTCGCCACCAACAAGGGGACTAAATGCTCTGGTGTGGGGGGGGGGGGGCAGAGCCCCATGCCTTAAAGCACCATCCCATGTAGAGGGCATGTGGCCTGGTATGGTTCAGGAGGGGGAGGCAGCACGATGGCCAAGACCAGTGGTTTAACAGGACAGGTTCCACTCAGAAGAGGCCTCGCCATGGTCGAGCAAAGAAGTTAAGTGCATGTGCTCAGTGTCATATCCAGAGGTTGTCTTTGGGAAATAGACGTATGAGTGCTGCCAGCATTGCTGCAGAGGTTGAAAGGGTGGGGGGTAGCCTGTCAGTGCTCAGACCATACGCCACACACAGCATCAAATTGGTCTGCATGGCTGTCGTCCCAGAATGAAGACTCTTCTAAAGATGATGCAGAAGAAAGCTGGCAAACAGTTTGCTGAAGACACGCAGACAAAGGACATGGATTACTAGAACCATGTCCTGTGGTCTGATGAGACCAAGATAAAATTATTTGGTTCAGATGGTGTCAAGCGTGTGTGACAGGCAAACAGGTGAGGAGTACAAAGACACATGTGTTTTGCCTGCAGTCAAGCATGGTGGTAGGAGTGTCATGGTCTGGGGCTGCATGAGTGCTGCCGACACTGGGAGCCACAGTTCCTTGAGGGAACCATGAATGCCAACATGTACTGTGACATACTGAAGCAGATCATGGAGACTGGGCAACATCAAATGAAAAGTTGCAGCGCTATGAGTTATATAAAAACCACAAACTAAGTGTGATACTAGAAATGTCTATAATCATATAGTGCATGTACATCAAAAGAACATATTAAAGTACAAGTTAAAAAAACAGAATTAAAGTCCATGTAAACAGAAATAAATGAATAGTGTTCCAGTGCCCAGTGAAACTCAAGTATGTATATTTGCACTATTTTTGCATGCTGCTTACTATATATGGTTTAGGCGCTGACTAATATATATTTTTGAGTATTCCAATATGATAACGACCCCAAACACACCTCCAAGACGACCACTGCCTTGCTAAAGAAGCTGAGGGTAAAGATGATGGACTGGCCAAGAATGTCTCCAGACCTAAACCCTATTGAGCATCTGTGGGGCATCCTCAAAGGAAAGGTGGAGGAGAGCAAGGTCTCTAACATCCACCAGCTCCATGATGTCATCATAGAGGAGTGGGAGAGGGTTAAGGCAGTGCTGGAAAAAATTGGTGGCCACACAAAATATTGACACTTTGGGCCCATTTTTGACATTTTCACTTAGGGGTGTACTCACTTTTTGTTGCCAGCGGTTTACACATTAATGGCTGTGAGTTGAGTTATTTTGAGGGGACAGCAAATTTACACTGTTATACAAGCTGTACACTCACTACTTTACATTTATAGCAAAGTGTCATTTAGTGTGGTCACATAAAAAGATATAATACAGAATTTACAAAAATGTGAGGGGTGTACTCACTTTTGTGAGGTATTGTATGTATTAATATTTTCTTGCAGAAATTTGCTGAATCGTTTTCCTTTTTTGGGTTGAATGATGACCTGCTGCTCTGAGCCCAGGATGTTATGGACTCATGTAAGAGAGTAGTTAAGCCAGTTCTGGGGCTTAGGGGTGCCCCAAGTGTATGCAACATTTCAGGGACAGCGAGCCAAAACCCCACACCAGTCTCACTGGTTCCAAAGTTCAGACACTTCATGGGTTGACCTTCTCAGGCCTTTGGCCTAGGTAGGAGTACTTAGTAATTGTGACGATAGATGCCTTTTGTGATACAGGTATGGATCTTGCACAGTCACCATCCATATCTGAGGAACGTGTAAAACTCGGCCATCAGATATCATGGCAAGTGCATTTTTAGAAGTTCTCTCGGTCACCGCTGCCAATCAACATACTGCAATTTACCTCCACCCCTTCTATTCTGAACCAGATGGTATACGGGGTACTCACTGTGCATGAACATTTAGTCTGCATAAGTATCATCATTTCAGTTCAGCATATTGTAAAGCTCATAAATAAATAAATATAAGTCTCTTGTCCTGAATATTAACACAAAAATATTAAAAAAGTGCTAGACACATCTAATACAATTATAATAAGCAACAAATATTATAGTTCACAAACAGTGTAAATTAAAGTCCAATCAGTATATGAAATCACCGCTGTGATACTGTGATCCAAATAATAGAAGTGCTCCGTGTTCCACCACCATACACACTGGGCGCTCACCTCAAAGCCATGACCCCTGCATTACCAGAAGGTCAAATTAAGTGGTGTTTCCCTCAGGGATAATAGCTGAGCTCTGACAGACTCCTCTTTTCCCATAGGAAGGGTTCCACATGTTTTCAGGCACTCAGGAACACCCAATGTATATGGGAAGAAGCACACAAGATTTAATGCTCTCCATTTAAAAGGTTTAATAAATAAAAGAGGAATATTGCACTTACAAAATAGAGCACTGTAGAGCAGTGCTAGCTCAAATGCACTTTTAAAACACATATGTCGACCCTCGGCTCAATAGTAAGATGGCCGTGAGATGACATGACACCCAAGTCTCCAATTCAAGTTTCAAGCTCCTCCCTTTTTAGTGCAAGCCTAATTATTTTTGTCTAGGTTAGCCCCTCCCACCCTCCTGAAACAGAAATGACCTAGGGCAGTGATGGTGAACCTTGGCACCCCAGATGTTTTGGAACTACATTTCCCAAGATGGTCATGCCCTCTGCAATGTAGATGAGCATCATGGGAATTGTAATTCCAAAACATCTGGGGTGCCAAGGTTCGCTATCACTGACCTAGGGCCTTGCATCATGCCTGGCATGAACAAGCTGTCAATCAGCTGAATACATTCCAGCTGCATCAAAACAAAAGATTTTCAATGTTCTACAGTTTGTTTCCTTTTTGCAACCACGATAGAAAAACCTGTCCCTTACCGGCATGCTGCAAAAAAGGATCTCCATTTATCAAAGCATTCAGATTTATGCAGAGGTCAGACAATGTTTTTCCCTGTATTTAGCTGATTTCATCAGTCTTTAGTTTAGTTTTAAAGTATCAGTTAAAATTTTGCTCCCCAACAAAAAAAAGCTACATTTGACACATTTCTTATTGGGCAGTTCTCAGTGGATACTTCAAGAGCTTGTACAGTCAAAAGATAATCTACAATGCTGATGATTTACTTCATTACTCATAAATATAATACTTTTCGATTTAAAGTTAGGTTTCCCTTTTTTTATATAGAACAAAGCAACAAGTTAACTTTCAACTTTTTTTCCTGATCCCATTTTCACTTGAAAGCAGAAAGTTAACTTGGAATTAAAATTGGAGTTTACTTTAAGGCGTTTCTAAACGAAAGAACAAAAATGTATTCTACTGCAGCTTACCAGTCCTTAGAAATGGTGGCTGCATTTATTTTCTTTTTTTCAGGGTAAGTACATTTTCTACAAGTAAAGAAGAATGCCTGCTTATCCTGATAAAAACCTAGTGCCCTGGTACCTTCCTGTGCACTGAAATTAAAGTTATTCTAAAGGCTGAACGTTTTTTGCCTTCATGCATCCTCAGCATTAAAGTAATACTAAAGTCTCATTTTTTTTTGCTTAAAAATATCAAACACGTTATACTTACCTCCTCGGTGCAGTGGGTCTGCACAGAGCAGCCCAAATCCTCCTCTTCATCCGGCCCCTCCCTCCTGTTGAGTGGACCCACAGCAAACAGACACGGAGCCCTCTCTCTCTCTCCTCATTGGCTCACTGACTTTGATTGACAGCACTGGGAGCCAATGGCTCTCCACTGCTTTTTTTTTTTTTTTAAAAGCCCGTAGCGTGTGAAACACACTCAAAAAACTTCACCCGGTGCATAAAAAAGTGCACACACACAAACGTGAGGAACACAAAAAGTGCACAGGGTGTGCAAACAAATGGTCTTCCCTCCGAAGAGGTAGGACCCGAACCTCGATCCCCCGGGGCGCAAGACTCCTGACAGGGATTTAAGGTACTCATGGTCTGTCTGGCCGAAACCAGACTGACCCCGTTCTTCAGGGGGACTGCCGAAACAGCCCCCACCGAGTACTAAGTGGGGCTCCCCCGAAGGGAGACCCCATGAGAGAGGGCAGACCAAGCCAAAAGGCCATATCCTCCCCCTCCCAAGACTCAAGGTAGGGCCCGAGGACCCACACCCTACAAGTCGTGCAAGTGAAAAAAGGTGATAGAAAAGTGACAAACTACAAAGAAAAGGCACACACAAACAAAAAGGTGGGGGAGGGGAAGTGGAGAGGTGAATTAGTGCCTAAGTGAAAAACAAAGGCAGGCCTTCCGGCCGGAATAAAAATTCCTCTGGTCGAAGCCAAAAGGCCTTGCCCAAGAGGCAGGTGCTTAAAAAAGTGTGCGTAGGTGCAGTGACCATGGTGCCGAAAAACTCAAGGCGAGCTGCCCCTCACCAGTGAGAATTAAGGCACCCCTGGGCTGCCACCCCAGGGGCACATACACTACGGGCTTTCTCTACCCCGGCCCAAAGGCCAGACCGAGTGTAGCCCTATCCTACCAGGAGGCATCAGAACTTTGGACAGCTTAGGGAGAACCTGCCTTCAACTGGGGACAAGCCTTTTGCAAGGCCAGATTCAACCCAGGAGGAAAGGCTCCCCCACCGCCACCGCCGTTCCTTACCAATCACATCCAGGAGCAGTACTAACTGGTCACGGTACAACCCAGTTTTCTCGCTCCCTTCAAACTGGTAGGGGCGGACCCATTCAAATCAGGAAGGCATTGGAACCCTCCGGCTTTCTCTGGTTTGGCCTACTCCGGTCCTCCAGTTACGCCTAGAGCGCCCCGGTTAACTTCGGCCACCACCGATACTAACCTTCAGGTTCCATTCCAACACTGATAAGAACAGATACTACACTTGATCTTAGCCAAAAGGCCGAGAATGGCTCTCCACTGCTGTCTCAGCCAATGAGGATTAGAATCCCAGGCAGCTGAGTCTCTCCTACAAAATCGCTGGATAGAGATGGGCTCAGGTAAGTATTATAGCAGCTGAGGGAGGCTTCTGCACACAGAAGGTTTTTTATCTTTATGCATAGATTGCATTAAGTTAAAAAAGCTTCTTCGCTATAGCGACAGCGTGAAAAATCCCTGTTATAGATATTGTGTTAGTAAAAAGAAAACGCACATGGATCATGTTGAATGAAAAAATTGTGAGTGTCCTACGTAATAAACAATCCACCTTTGACAAATATGGTCCCCTTGGCTTATTTATTTACAGGTCCCGAATGAATTAAGCTGATTGTATGGATAGGCTGACTGGTAAACTCTGGCCGGATCCACCTTCTTTTTTTTCCTTCTCTTCTTATCGCTTCTATTGTTTCCCTGACTCCTGCCAGTTTTGGTATCACACTCTTACCGCTTTCTTTTTCCTTTCTTACTTAAGCTACTCATGTTTTGGGGGACTGGAGTCCTTCATATGGGACCGTTGTAATGCTTGGTAATAGGAAAGACTTCGGAAACTTTACCCACTGGATAAAGGCTTTCCCATTTTGTAGCCATATTTACAGTGATTACGCTTTAGTGAGGTTCTGACCTCATCATCTTTATGCTTTATTGTTCCATATTTTGATTCAATGGGCATTCGTCTGGACAGCCATCTCCCAGTGTTTACAATGTTCCTGCTGTTTTATATTTAAGTTATAGCTCATTGCTTGTTTTCTCTGTTTATTTCTTTTGGTGTCCATGTGTTCACCCATGGCCTTAGGGAGGACCTAACCCGATTGCCAAGATCTTCTTTTGTTCCCCCCCCTCCCAACTTATGTACCAGTTCCTGTTGCACGCACAGAGTATGCGAGGATTGTTCGCTGCTCTGCACCGTCATCTTAATTTTACCTGCTCATTTAAAATACTAATAAAAATGACTGAAACAGAAAAGATAAAAAAAATCTTCTGCCTTTACAATCTCTTTAAGGTAAAAACCTTTAGTATGCAGCTCCCCCCCCCCCCCCCAGACCCTATAATACTTACCTGAGCCCAATCTCAATCCAGCAGTGTGCACAAGAGCAGCTGCTGTCCCGGCTCTCTGCCTTCTTACTGGCTCAATTACAGCCAGTGAGGAAGGAGCGGGGCCGAGCACCTCTCTGTGTATTTTATGGACATGCAGAGCCAGATCAGGAGCAAGTACACACCAGTGCCCCTATAGCAAGCTGTTTGCTATGGGAGCACTTGAATGGGGGGGGAGCCAGCAGCGCCAGCGGGGACCTGAAAAGAGGAGGATTGGGGCTGCTCTGTGCAAAATTATTACACAGAGCAGGCAAGTATGACATGTTTGTTATTTAAAAATAAATAAATAAAAAAAATGTGCCTTTAAAATCACTTTAAATCCCAAACATTGATGAGGAGGATCCCTATGACAGGAAATGTTTTGCTGGCAGGATTTCCAGGTAAAATTAAAGAAAAAAAAAAAAAAGACCTCAAAAGGGAAAATGCATGCAGATATCATTGCAGAAATTAGAATATATTATATATTATATTAAATTTTTGGTTTAATGTTTAGATCATGGGTGTCCAACCTTTTGGCTTCTCTGGGCCACATTGAGTGTAGAGAAATTTTCTCGGGCCACATATAAAATATATACTATAGTTAAGGTAAAACGCTGCTGCGCCCTTCCCGCGCTGCCGCTCCCCCCCCCCAGCACTAATTTAACACAACTAGAGGATGATCCCTTCTGAGGCAGCCTCTGCCTACAGTTAGTTGGAAGCCGCTGTGGCCATGCCCGACCCGACTTCCTTCCTCCCCAGCAAAAAAAAAAAATTGTCAGGAGGCAGTGGGCCGCATTGCCTGTGGTTCTGGGCCGCATGCGGCCCCCGGGCCGCAGGTTGGACATGCCTGGTTTAGATAAACTAACTTTAATTACATATCTACATTGTACATACTTAGCTTATGTCAACAGATTTTATGCCGCTACTTAGTTTTCAAAAGACTTGCATTTTATGACTGTTATAAAAGTACTGCTAACCTTGCAGGTACAGTTTAAGAAGTGTATGTCAGATCTCAGTTGAACAATTTATCTTTATAAAAGGCTAGAGGTGAAAGCAAGTATTTTAAACAGACTATGGATAGAATATACTTAGTAGCAAAAAAAGAGGTGCAATCAAGAGCAGAATTTTTATTTTTTTTCCCCCCCTATTTTTGCTTGAAAGCAGTAGAAAGATTTTTAGATCGTTATTACAGAGGATTTGATCAAATTGGTGTTTAAATTCAGTGTTGAATACAGAGGCATTGTCTCCATTTGGCTCTAACTGCACCTTAATTTGACACCTGTAGAAATATAATAAAATAAAATAAAATAAAAAATGGAATCCTGCAATGACATATAGGCATTAT
This sequence comes from Pelophylax lessonae, assembly GCF_965119305.1. Classification (NCBI taxonomy): domain Eukaryota; kingdom Metazoa; phylum Chordata; class Amphibia; order Anura; family Ranidae; genus Pelophylax; species Pelophylax lessonae. The sequence continues at coordinate 248,486,978 of NC_138773.1, read as the reverse complement.
TTTAATCAAAGGAAATGCCACCACAAAGGCAAATGGCTTTGGCCGTCAGTGACTCATTTGGGCAAGAGGTTAAGGGTTTGTTAAAGAAAGTATGTTTTGATTAAGTGCTACATATGGTAAAACACTTCTTTCTTCAAGGAAAGGTCACAGCACATGGCTCTCAAACTGTCTTATATAAATTAGATATCTTTGGTATTGGGTGGTTAGAAGACAACCGTTGATCTTTCTTGGAACCTCTGACAGTAGGCGTATTTTTTTTTTTTAGAAGTCAAGATAGCAAGCATGTTGGAACCTATATTAATAAACCTGGTTACCCTATTGGACTGTTAGAGCTAAAATATTACATTGGAAAAGTCTACATAATTTTGATGTGTCGGCCAAAGGTCCATGTTCTGTTACTCCTTTGGTACTTTGGTGCCCGAATTAGAAGTCTTTAAGTCTTTTTAAGAAACACTTATTCTTCAAGTCAGTGGAACATTTTGGAATATCACATACTTTGAGCATCAGAGAAAGAACAAATCAAATACAGTATGTAGCGTCTTTAAAATTCGTCTTTTCCTCACCTCTGTCCTTTGCCATTGCTTCAAATTTGTATGACTGTCCTGATTTAAATTTTTGGAATGTTAGCATAGAAATAGGTCTTAAACAATATAAAGATATTCGATTTCTTGATTTACCATTTCATTTTGGGTGAAACTCCCAATATTTATCTGCTATTCACTTTCCAACATTGATGGCTAATAACGCTTCCCTGAATAAAGGTCCAGACTTCAGTGTGCTGTCCCTATTCTGATAGGTCTTTGAGGTTGTGAAATGTTATATTCTCCACATAAAATCAGTGCAATGTACATGCTCATTTCTGGAGACTGCAAATTACAATGCCCATGATCTATCCAAAACCTGGGGAATATGCCCTTGGTTTGGATTAGTATTACCTTATATTGTTTTTTATAATGTGGGCACAAACACACAGGTATTTAAATTGGTTGTAAAGGCTCAAAGTTAGAGCCTTTAACCAAAAAAACTTCTATGTGCAGCAGCCCCCCTTATATTTACCTGATCCCAATCCCGATCCAGTGATGTGCATGAGAGCCTCGGCTCTCCGGGGTCTCTCCCTCCTCATTGGCTGAGACAGCAGTGGTAGCCATTGGCTCCAGCTACTTTCAATCACAGCCAGTGAGCCAAGGGGAGAGAACGGGGGTGGGGGCGAGCGGCGCTTCGTGTGTGAATAGACACATAGAGCAGAGGCTTGGGATCGCGCCTGCTCAGGTATCCCCATAGCAAGCTGCCTACTATGCCCACACTAGGCAGGAAGGAGGGGCCAGGGGCACTGGCAGGGGACCGGGGGAGAGGAGGATTGGGGCTCCCTTTGCAAAACTATTACACAGAGCAGGTAAGTATAAAATGTTTGTTCTCTTCAAAAAATAAAATCTACTTTAAAGTGTAACTAAACTCACATCAGGAAAATCAGTCTGTATATGCAGTAAAGCATGCTTGTTATACTCACTGTGGAACCTGAAGGGGCAATCCTGCACATTGTGTAAAAATTCTGCTTGATCCTCCCCTTCTTCCACTGTCCCCAATCCATCTCTTGATAGAACAGAGCCTTAAGGGCACTCTAGACATGCTCAGTTTGGTGTGTATTGCTGAAGAGTTTTTTTTTTCTTGGGAGGGTGCATGCAATCAGCACAGGGCCAATCAGCACTGTCCAAACAGAGAGTCAGGGTTCCTGTAACTTCATAGGACAGATAGAGGAGAATGAAAACTCCTCCTACAAGCTTTATTTAACCAGTGCTCAGCCAGACACTAATAGAAGTCACAGTTTATATTTACCAAAATAATTGCATTTTCATGTTCTGTGTACTGTGGGAGACCAGATATAGTAAAGGCAGGGTCCTGGGTTTAGTAACACTTTAATATCCCTTTAAAGTAGAGTTCTTAGTGGCTTTATAAGTCTGCATAAATACATTTCAGACATGTTAAAATGTAATTGTTAAAAACAAAAAATACAAATGATAAAGTGACAGTGCAAAAAATGTCTATATGGTTAATGAAGTTCCACATAAGACATAACATTTTTATAAGTCAGAGCGATTCCATTACAGTGAATGGAGCTCTACTTGTCTTTTTTCTTGGGAGAGTGCATGTGATCAGCGCAGAGCCAATCAGCACTGTCCAGACAGAGGATCAGGGGTCCTGCAGCCGTACAGGGCAGCCAGAAGAGAATGAAAACTCCTCCTTCAAGTTTTAACCAGTGCTCTGCTGGACACTGATAGAATTCACAAGACTGCTCTAACTGCTAATGAGAAAAGGTATTTAGCAGTTTATAATTTACTAAAACTATTGTATTTCCATGTTCTGCATACTGTGGGAGACCAGATATAGTGAAAGCAGGGTCCTGGGTTTAGGAACACTTTAAATTGCCTAGTCTGAAGTCATTAAAGGGGTGCATGAATGGCATATCCAAAGAACAGGGCCTGAAAAAAGACAAGCAGGAGTTAGTGAAGATGCTGTACAAATGTCCAACGAGCAGAAAAGCTCTCTCGCTAATGACTACAGTGCTAGTGTCGTGAGCATAATCAACCAGCCAGTCAGAAAGTGGGTGACATGGAAAGGGTGACTAAGGACCGGGTAGTAAAGGAGTTTGTGTTTAGGCTCTTTCCCTAGCAACCAGTTCCCCACACACTGAGACAATATTACCGGGAGTGAGGTGAGAAATTACTAGGCTGGTGAAGTCCAGTACAAACTTTGGTACCAGCTCAGAAATGCTGCACAATATAGAAGATTTGTTAAAGCAGAGTTCCACCCAAAAGTGGAACTTCCGCTTTAGGTAGTCCTAACCCCCTGACATGCCACATTTGGCATGTCATTTTTTTGGGGGAGCGGGTACCTAGTTTTGACAGGTACCTGCTCCCACTTCCGCTCGGAGCGCCGGGGTTCATTCGCAGGCGCAAATGAGTCCTCCATATTTAGGGTCTCACGCTCAGATACAACCAGTGCATCCACCAGCGCCTTTTCTTGCACGGTGGCGGAGGTAGAGATGTCATCCTCACTCTCTGAGGAGACAGGGCGCGAGTTAGAAGACCCAGCAGGGAGGCCCCTGTCTGCAGTGGCTGAATCAGATTCAGAATCTAACATATCAGATGAGGCAGGGATAGGTGGAGGGCGTTTTTTGGCACCTCTCCCTCCACCCAGGACACAAAGGATTTCAGGACCGCCGAAAGTGCATCTATGGATAGCTGGGATCCGGAGTGCCCTGCGGCCTCCTTGAGGGGGTCAGGTGGGGACACTTTTTCTGCAGGGTTCATGTTGCACAAGGGAAACCCATCAGCAAAAGTTTTTTTTTTTTTTTTTTTTTTTTTTTTTTTTTTAGAACGTCCCACCGTGCTGCAGCGCCCCAAGACGTCAGGCAGAGCGCACTGAAGACCCCCAATAGAGAGAGAGAGACCCCCCAGACTCACCACCCTTCGCCAAAGATGCACCAGGAGGCCCAGAATGTCTGCACAGCACGTGTCTGCAGCGATCTCGATCCATTGAGAAAGATCTGAGTGTCAGCACTAGGGTATAGGGAGGGGCTCCACCACCAGAAAAAATGCCTCTAGGAACTCCCAGAACATGGCCGGAAGTGATTCTCAATAGAAATCCACCGTAAAATGGCCACCGAATCTTGCAGAGCACATGGGCTACAAGAAAATAGTGGCCCTGCGTGGCCTGAGGAGCTACCGAGAGCCCTCGAGGGGACCCCCCAGCCTCCTGGACAGGATCGACAGGAAAGGGGGCCCTGGGAGTGACAGATAAACCCCCCCGCACGATTGTACGTCCATCGCCGGCATCGCACCCACCCCCACCGTTGGCCTCAAGCTCGGTCCCAGCACCCAGGAGTAGTTACAAACGTCCCATAGGCCAAGTAGTGAGGGGGGGACAGGTAGGTGGGGGGGTGCGTGACAGGACAGAGGGGAACCCGAGGTTGTGAGGGTTCGATCGTCTTAGGGAGGGGCCCACATCCACCCCAAAATACGCCAGGGGAAGAGGGGGGAACATTAACTCACCATACAAGGACCAGGCAGACGCCATCTCTTGACAGAACCCCTCTCCGCCGAAGTGGAGGGCTGTCGGCCAATAGGAACGCTGCAACTCTGGCCTAGACGCGGTCGTATGCAAACTGGCAAGACGTTTAACTCGTGGGGCCAGTCCCCGTCTGGTGGGACTATGTTGCCGCCGACCTAGCGTGGAGCTGGGGTCAGCACGCACTTGCTGGCCAGCTGGGGTGACCACTGGATCTATATGTCCAGCCCGTCACCCAGATCCGGCTTAGTTGCTTGTAGATCTCACAGGAAAAAAATCCGGAGAAAAAGTTAACTAGAAAAAACTATCTAGAAAAAAACTTTTGCCAGGACCAGAGATCCCAGCAAGGAACTAGGTCCTTACTCTAGACTAGGCAGATTAAACCTGACATCCTATAGCAGGGAGAGAGGGTGTACCCCCTGGGACTGTCCATAGGCGTAGCCAGAACTTTTTTCTGCCTAGTGTCCTACTCCTGTAGGAGGCAGTATAACCCTACTGATATGAAGATCAGAGATTGTGTCCGTCAATGAACGTTAGAGAAATATATATATTTTTTCCCCAGAATTGTCATTCTTTTTTTGTTTATAGAGCAAAAAATAAAAATTGCACAAGTGATCAAATACCACCAAAAGAAAGCTGTATTTGTGGGGAAAAAAGGACATCAATTTTATTTGGCCACAGCATCACACGACCACGCAATTGTCCATTAAATTAACGGAGTGCCGAATCGCAAAATAATAGCCTGGTCATTAAGGGGGAAAATCTTCCGGTCCAGATATGGTTAACTCTGCATCAGTGTTAAAGTCGATCTCAGCTCGCTCTGGGTCCCACACTCGGGGGAAACCATAAGCCCCACCCACAAGCCTCCAGTCATCTGAGTACATGGCAGACCAGTAGAGGGAGAACAACTCTTTTACCTAATCACAGCTTTATCGCTTTACATAGTATCCCCAACCTATCTGGAAACGTGCTTACGGGGGGGGGGGGGGGGGCGACGACGAGGACAGCCAAGGGATAAACCCAAATAAATAACTCCTTTATTATCATATCTCAGGCTTTGGGTGTGTCCTTGACCAGGCTACATTGCTGAACTGCCAAGGACCTGGCTGTGATTTCTGCCAGGGGCATTATCATAAAACCAGATCAACACAATTTTAAATCTTTTGGCGGATAAACAGATATAATACAGTATATATGTGATTCAGCTGTGTACAGTATTTATCTGTTTGCCTTGAGTTCAGCATTATTTTCTTTAATTAGACCACTCAATATGTTGGAGTGCAGGTCAAGCACTAGACCTCCATAATTCCCACCTGCTATTTCTGGCTTTCCCTTATCACTCTGTGTCTTTAGTCTTGCCTGCCCTCCTATCAATAATGAGCATTAAACGTGAATCCTTTACGAGCTTCTCACTCATTGAAACGTGTTAAATATGCCAAATGAGGGCTGTCCTCCAGAAGCACCTTTTATTCTCCCTTTGGGGCTATTGCCGCTATTGTTCGCTGTTGTTCCTACCAAGTGGCCTTGTAAAAAGGGATCATTTTTCACAATGAAGGCAATAATTGTTTTTCTGTGAAATATGAGCAAAGGTAAGGATCTGACAAATTATAAAACTTTGCCGATGGCAAAGTGTCCAGATTCATTACACAAAAGCTGAAACATAAATGTTCGTATGTGTAGTTTCCAGTAGAAATACAATATAAATAGAATTTCTTTTTTATTTTAGTTATTTTACTTTAATCTAGTTTTTTGTCTTTTTTTTATAAATCACCCATGTTTTGCTTTTCACTAGTTTCTCATTTTAACCACCGGAGGATTTTGCTGTCTTACGTCTGGGCCACTTTTTGCGATTCGGCACTGTGCGACTTTAACTGACAATTGCGCGGTCATGCAATGCCGTACCCAAACGAAATTTACGTCCTTTTTTTTCCCCACAAACAGAGATTTCCTTTGGCGGTATTTGATCATCTCTGCGATTTTTATTTTTTGCGATATTAATAAAAAAATGCGACAATTTTGAAAAAAATAACAATATTTTTCTACTTTGACAGTTAAAAAATATCCAATATATTCAATTTTTGTCATATATTTAGGCCAAAATGTATTTAGCTACATGTCTTTGACAAAAAATTTCTCAATGAGCGTATTTTTAACCGCTTTAAGACCGGAAGATTTTACCCCATTCCTGATCAGGCCATATTTTGCGATTAGTCACCGCGTTAATTTAACGGACAATTGCGCAGTCATGCGACGCTGTACCCAAATTAAATTGATGTCCTGTTTACCCCACAAATAGAGCTTTCTTTTGGTGGTATTTGATCACCTGTGCGATTTTTACTTTTTGCGCTATAAACAAAAAAAGAGCGACAATTTTGAAAAAAATAACAATATTTTTCACTTTTTTATATGAAATTCCCCCCCCCCAAAAAAATGTAAAAATCTAAATTTTTAACATTTTAGGCCAATTTGTTTTCTGCTACATATTTTTGGTAAAAAAAAATCGCAATAAGCGTATTTTGATTGGTTTGCGCAAAAGTTATTGCGTTTTTAACGAGTAATGGCGGCGATCTGCAATTTTTTTTGCGGTACTGCGACATTGCGGCGGACAGATCGGACCCTTGACTGACATTTTTGACACTTTTGGGGGTACCAGTGACATTACTACAGTAATCAGTGCTATACATATGCACTGTTACTGTAAAAATGACACTGGCAGGGAAGGGGTTAATTATTATTGGAGAGGGAGGGGTCACACTTGTATAAAGTACTCGAAACCCATACTTGAGTAAAAGTACAAGTGCTCGATCAAAAAGTGACTTGAGTAGAAGTGGAAGTGCTCTATCAAAAAGTGACTTGAGTAGAAGTACTAAAGTATTCAACATCTTTTGTACTTAAGTATCGCAAGTAGTTTTTCTTTTAATTTTGCTACTGAAGTACTGAAGTACTGAAAGTAAAAGTACCAGTAGTTTTTTAAAAAAATTTGCTACTCAAGTACTGAAAGTAAAAATACAAGTACTGTGTTATGTAGTTATTAAAGAAGAAGTCAAAAGTTTGAACATCATATTGTTTATTATTATTTCAAATTATTAACCTAAAGGACAATCACAATTCCTTTGGCTGTAACTTTTTGTAAACAAAAACTGATAAAGTATGTCCCTCCCTTTCCCCTTTAAAGCATCCCTCCTTCTCTTCCCTGCATGTTTTTTTTTTCTCCACAGCTTATTGGTGCGCAATATCATATATAAACCGATGTGATATACAACAATATATTCCAAAAATGAAATAAAGGAATAGTGTATGAAATCAAAGTCAATAAAAAGTCCATATATATATATAATGCCATAATACCATATATGTGTGACAAAACAAGATGAATATATTTTCAAAGGTGCAGGAATCAAACAGGTGCTATTCCAAATAATAGGTGCAGACTCCCACCACCTTGTGGATTTCCCCCTTACCCGGCGGATGAAGGTAAGTGCAAAATAATATCCAAATAAACTCTTCCAGTGAAACAAAACTTCAAAACCTGTACTCTCAACTTCCAGTGAAAAAAGCAAAATCAGCCTCTTACCAGAAAAAAGGTCCATGTACGCTTGTGACTCTCCTTGGTTGGGGGAGGTTCTCTTTCCCCTAAACAAAAAAAAATATTGGAGTAGAAGTATTGAAATCATCGAAAAAATGTAGTGAAGTAAAAGTGGAAGTAGGAGAAAAAAATTCTACTCCAGGAAAGTACAGATACTGCCTTTCGGTACTTAAGTACAGTAGTGAAGTAGTTCTACTTAGTTACTATACATCTCTGGGAGGGGTTAATGTATGCCTGGTGCTTACTGACGTGTGTGGGGGGAGATGACTGAGTGACACAGGGACAGATCGCAGGTTCAGCTATGCTGAACCCTGCAATCTGACCCTGCCTGTCACTTAGGAGATCCGCCCGCTTTGTTTACACAAGCGGGCGGATTTCCACACTAGATCCCCGACGATCGGCCATGCCCGACTCCCGCTGTAACTGAATACATCGGGAGCACGCCGCCGAGAGAGGGGAATTTCTGGTGACGTAGGTCTACGTCGCCAGGCGATAACGAGCCACTGTGCCGCAGTAGCAGCACAGTGAGCAGACGTAAAGTGGTTAAGTTGTGAGTTTTTATTTTTTAAACTGCAGACAGGTTTTCCACCAATAGTTTTGATGCCCCACGCTAAGGAAATAGCACAAAAAATCAGGGACCATGCTTAATTGGTTCTACTGTAGATCAAGTGAATAATGAGACACCTAATCGTAGTAATCACACAGGGTTATTTACATCAAAAACTTTTTTGGCTCAGCTGTTTTTGTGCCTTAAAGTTGCTAAAGTGAAATACAGTAAAATAAAAAATAAAAAATACTCAAAATAAATAGTTTAAGCTCCAGAATGTAAAATAATAATGTTTAAACATTTTTGCCTGTCAGCTTCTTATACAAAACAGGACATTTTGGGACCAAAAACCCATAGATATTGTTAAAAAAAATTGTAAAAAATGATTTAGTATGACAAATTAGTTACATAATTTTTGTCATAATAACTAACTGGAACTGGAGCTGGAACTGATAAATGTGGCCTCTTCATTTATGTCTCAATGACTTCTGGTCATGATAGAGATAAACCATATTGTGATGATACTGAGTTCTGACATGACCCAAACAGTACTGAGATAATCTGGTAGTCATACCAATCACAGTATTATCCTAATTGTACCAAGGATTCGCAAGTCGGGAACAAAACCTATCAGATAAAAATCGCATGTCTATGCTAGGCATTGTAAGTGACCATAGTCACTCTAATGGGAAAATGAAAGGTCCTACGAGCCGCACAACACTGCAGGACCGTGTGTGTGTATGTGTGAGTGTGTAGTCACATCATGCTGCAATCTCCAGAGGACATGCTCTCGTACGAAACGTAGTAGGGTGGAGCTACATGCTGATGTCACTTCTGCATCCAGAATCAGCAGCCATTTTGTGTATGTGCTCTTTGTGTATTTTACGATGCGATTTCTCCTGGAGCTGTTCACATGCAACTTTTATTCATTTGGCTGGATGTTTTTGTGGCTTTGTTTGTAATGATAATAGATAAAAATTCAGCGCAACTGTATAAAATAATATAATAGAAAGCTGCTATGCACTAAAGGATCAATAAACCAAAAGTCCCAATAACAAATATATAACAAAAAGTGCAGCGCTATCAAATATGGATTATGAAGAAGATATCGAGGAGAGCAGTCCACCATAATTTTCACCTGTGGACTGCTCTCCTCGATATCCTCTTCATAATCCATATTTGATAGCGCTGCACTTTTTGTTATATATTTGTTTGTAATGAGTTTTAAATAATAAAAAATACTACACTATATGAGCCTTCTGTGGCTCCACTGCACGAGCACTTCTCTCCACATAGCGGCTACTATTGGATATGGTTGCTTCGGATTGTCCTTGTGGTGGTGAATTCTGGAGGCCTTATGCACCTACAAACATTTTAACGGTTGGTTGTGGCCATGTATGGTGCAAGGTTATACCTGGGGAGTAAACAGAATTGGTGGTGTGGCAGACACTTTGGGTGTTACACATCTCTCCGGTGGAAGTACGGTAACCACTTATTGATTCTGGAGCATTCCTACCACTATTTCTTGATATGTGCAGTGCAAATTTAAATCTGGTGAGTGCATAGTGGTGCTGGCTTGGAGGACACCCTGGGTGCTGCATATCCCTTCAGTGGCGGAATTTTATAGTACAAGACACAATCATTTTTACACATAAAGAACTTTATTAGGAGAACATATACAGACGGAGCTGCAGCTAGGCTCGGTTGCCCCCACAGCAAGCTGTTCGCTGTGGGGGCCACTCAATAGAAGGAAGGGGCCAGGAGCTGCAAAGCAGTGTTAATTTTGGCAGCAAATTTCAATTTAGTTTTAGTCTTAGTCTTAGGACTAAAATGGCCTTTTAGTTTTAGTCCCATTTTATTCTTCTGCAAGTGTTTTAGTTTTAGTCGTATTTAGTCGACTAAAACTCCAGTACATTTTAGTCGACTAAAACCCATTTTAGTCATCAAAATGGTCATGGTCAGGTCAGAGAGGAGGCCTGTAATGCTGCTGCCTGCAGTCAGTGCAGTGAGTGCACACAGTGCTTCTCAGAGTGCTGGATGGGGGTCTCAGGTTTAAGGGTGGTCTCTGGTCTGACTCTGAACTGAAGTTGTTGAACAGGATGGGCCGGGTGGGCCTCAGCGGCCTATATGCACGCACACAGTCCTGGATGGATGGTGGAATCGGATGCCAGTGGTGACTGGTGCATGGTCTGAGGGGACTCAGGGAGGCAGTAATAGCTGGCCTGGCTGTTAACTCACAGTGGGTGCTCTGCTCTGGATGTGGTGGTGGCCGGGTGCCAGTGCCGTGTGATGAGTCGGGCCTGGCGCGTCTGGCTGTAGTGCTGCAGCTGCAGTGCTCTGGTGAGGTCAGGTGACTGGTCTCTAGCCGACTCTCTTGTAGTAGTCCACTCCTCACGTCGGACGTCACGGGGCATGCCACGTGAAAACCGGAAGTTGGGTAAACGTCCCTGCCTCACATTCTCGTTTAGTTTTCGTTCGTTAACGAAAACAGATTTGATTTTCGTCATAGTTGTCATCATTTGACGAAAATGTGCTATACTTTGCGTCTCGTTTTCGTCAATTGAAAAATGCCGGTGACGAAAGCGGTGACAAAATACGTTTTCGTTGACGAAATTAACACTGCTGTAAACTCCATTGGCTGTAATGTCATTGCACATATTACCTGAATATATTACCAACATTAAATATTAGGGATAAATATAAGAAAAGCCTTTTTCTTAATTGTTTAATTTTCAGCAGCTTAGTAGATGCTCCTTACTTATGCGTATGCGGTGGTGCAATACGTTTAAACTTTAATGTGCTATTATTACATGCTCTGGATGGAATTGTGTTGCCAGCAGAGGAGTGTTAATTTTGATGATGTCAATTTTTTATTTCGTTTTAGTTATAGTCTTATGACTAAAATGCCATTTTAGTTTTAGTCGTATTTTAGTCATCTGAATTGGTTTAGTTTTAGTCATATTTTAGTCGACTAAAATTGTGTTAATTTAGTCGACGAAAAAGTTTTAGTCGGTTTTAGTCGACGAAATTAACACTGCTGCAAAAAGGGACCCAAGAAGAGGAGGATCTGGGCTGCTCTGTGCAAATACACTGCAACAGAGCAGGTAAGTACAGTATACCATGTTAGTTGTTTTTTTTTTAAAAAAAAGAGAGACTTTACAATCACTTTAAAAACAAGGCTATTAACTGCTGAAAGAAAGGAAAAATATCTGGAAAAAAAAAATACAAAGAGATCAACCAAAAATATTAACCCCCATCAGCCAGCTCAAGGACCAACGCTGAACGCTCATAGGATATCAACCTTGCTCACCTAATTCTAAAGTAGTATGGTTAGCTCCTAGTGAATTCAGAAACTGTATTTTTTCACATATGGATCTTACATAAAAACTTCTTTCTCAAACTGTTCAAAGTCAACAGAAAAACTGTTGACCTTGACATGTATAAGTGTTCATGTGCATGGATGCCTAAAGTGAATTCCCACACCCGAGGAGCCACTTACAGCCTGCCATACAATGGAATTGGCTGTACTCTTATAAATATCGATGACCTGTTTGGATGCCCATGTGGCGTATTTCCTGAACACGGGTGTACTGCATTTATTGGATATGCCATACGTGCATATACAAATAAACTCTGATGCAAGAAAGAATCAGCATTTACAGAGAGACTATGCCAGGAAACCCATCATAAGATTTTGCTTTAAGGTCCTGTGGGCTGTGGTTTCACCCCAGGCCATCGATTATCTTTTACGTCAAACAAGTAAGAACCTAAAACCAACAAGAAGGTCAGGTCTCTGTCTGAACTGGTCAGTACTTATCGCTGCAGATATTTACATTCTTGCAAGCACACTTCCTCTTTCCATATGACTGTAAAGTTCATCTCTCTATTACATACATACAGGTCAGACTTTACAGTCATCAAAGCTGCAAATTATTCTCATTTCCTCCACGTTAAACGTCCACAAGGAAACACTTGTATTCATTTATGTACTAAGGAAACAAAATCAACATAATACAAACATTTACAAGGTAGCTATGTAAATAAACTGCATTTAATTAAGCTTCCTGGGACAAATACATTAAACAGTTAAATGAATTAAACTTTGAACAAGTCAATTACTAGAACACTTAATTTAAACAAAAATTTACAAACTAAACATAAATGATTTTCTAACTTAGAATGAATTAAGCATTATGTCTCAATATCTGATAAAACAAATAACAAATAGTATACAAGCAGACACATTTTTAAATGATTCTGATAACATTTACACATGTAGTTTTCTGAGGTGTATTTATAGGGTAAATGGGTGGGCCATTGAACCGTACGGACTAAGACTGGATGCCATTAAAGTTTATGTGCGTGTTAAGGCAGGTGTCCCAATACTTTTGGCAATATAGTGTATATGGGACGTATTCAAGAGCGTAGACTAAGGAATACCATAGAGGAGATCCCACTCACCATAGAGAATCGCAAGGCGGGGAGGATCATCAGAGGACCCCTAGAGGTGCATATAGCAGGACCACCAAACAGAGAAGACATCTACATAATTTAACTAAAGCATCATTAAGGTGAGAGACTAGAGAGCAAAAAGGTGTTACAGCGGTGTACAGAGAAGACACAGAAGCCTTCCCACCTTCTCATTTATGGTGAAGGGACACACTAAACTTCAAAGATTATTATAAAGGACTGATACATCAAATTATTCCTTATTGGACTACTGATCATATACGATTGTTAAAAATAATTTTTGCAATTTATATAAAGCAATTTGCTATTAATCATATATTTACCAGCCATAGATGATTTTATTAATTTCAAAATTGATTTATGAAGTTGAAGATTTTGTATATTTTTTGCGGAGTTGCACCATACTTATTTGTCCGCTCTTTTGACAATTTACCAGTTGTGTTGCACATACTGTATACTTTAGATATTCTTCATTTAGTCTGCACACACATAGCGAATTCACACTCCATCCAGTAGCACAGCACTATTTAGTATTTAACATTTGTGTACCACAGTAGCCTTGGGTAAGCTATTAGGTGTTTGCAGCAGCGTGTTTTTTTTTAACCACTTTAAGACCAAGCCTATTTTTGACACTTGGTGTTTACAAGCTAAAATCATTTTTTTTTTTGCTAGAAAACTACTTAGAATCCCCAAACATTATTTTTTTTTTTTAGCAGAGACCCTAGAGAATAAGATGGAGATTGTTGCAATATTTTTTTATCACACCGTATTTGCGCAGTGTTCTTCCAAACGCAATTTTTTGGGGAAAAATTCACTTTTTGAATTAAAAAATAAGAAAATAGTAAAGTTAGCCCAATTTTTTCCATAATGTGAAAGATAATGTTACACCGAGTAAGTGGATACCCAACATGTCATGCTTCAAAATTGTGCACGCTCGCGGAATGGCGACAAACTTTGGTGCTTAAAAATCGCATAGGCGACATTTAAAAAATTTCTACAGGCTACCAACTTAGAGTTACAGAGGAGGTCTAGGGCTCAAATTATTGCTCTCGCTCTAATGATCATGGCAATGCCTCACATGTGTGGTTTGAACATCGTTTACATATGTTGGCGGGGCTTCCATATGCGTTCGCTTCTGCACGTGAGCTAACGGGGACAGGGCGCTTTCATTTTTTTTCCCTATTTATTTTATTTATTATTTTTTATTTTTACACAGTTTAAAAAAAATAAAATAAAATTTGATCATTTTTATTCCTATTACAAGGAATGTAAACATTTTGTGTAATAGAAATAGGCATGACAGGACCTCTTTATTGCGTCAAACGGCCGATGGCTGGTGGTCGGTCGGTAAGTGGTTTTAATAAATTCCTTCACTTTATTATTTTACCTACCTCAGTACTGTAGTAGTGATAGTGTGGCAGTACTCACCACACATTGATCAAACTAGTATAGGATGTTGACAATGGCAGCCCCCAATATTTCCATCAGTACCCTTAAAATCATTTCCCTTAAAAGAAAAAACAAGCATCAAGTCTGGTGTCAAAGAGCCCTAAGGGGTAAAGGGAGTCAGTTTTATTTTTGTTTTTGCAACAGTGCTTTGTCAGGAGATTGCTGACAAATTGCAGTGATCATCTCCTGGGTATTGGTATGTTCTACTTCAATCGTTTTCCAGTGACTGGAGATGTTCATTTTATTGTTATTCTTTTTTTACATTTCCAGTGTGCTAACAGTAGGTCCAGGCAAAACGGATGCAACCAAGAAACACAAATCTCCTCAATCCTTTTATTTTGTATTTTGCACTGGATATTAGCATTTTTGGATCAAGCCAAGAGGTCATAGATAGTCCTAGGTCCTCCTGCTATGCCTACACAGCAGTAGAAAAAACCTACTAAGAAAGGCACAAGAAGCAGATGTATAGGTGTGCATGCACATGCTATGGTTAATCTGCCATTTCTGAGTGTTTGCAAAATTTTATTTATTTTGTATTTACATTTGGTGGCCCGTTTTGGTGCCTGCCAAGTATCTGGCCTCATTGCTAAGTTTACACACATTAAGCAAACATCATTTAGTCAACATTCCACTTCCTAGGATGGTAAGATGCCAGCCACACACAATGTGCAGGTTTACAGGGAATTTATTGTTTTATGGAGAAAAATTAAAATACTTATACAGATACAGTATCTCACAAAAGTGAGTACACCCCTCACATTTTTGTAAATATTTTATTATATCTTTTCATGTGACAACACTGAAGAAATGACACTTTGCTACAATGTAAAGTAGTGAGTGTACAGCTTGTATAACAGTGTAAATTTGCTGTTCTTTCAAAATAACTCAACACACAGCCATTCATTTACAAACCGCTGGCAACAAAAGTGAGTACACCCCTAAGTGATAATGTCTAAATTGGGCCCAATTAGCCATTTTCCCTACCCGGTGTCATGTGACTCCTTAGTGTTACAAGGTCTCAGGTATGAATGGGGAGCAGGTGTGTTAAATTTGATTGATGTTACCACTCTCACTCTCTTACTGGTCACTGGAAGTTCAATGTGGCACCTCATGGCAAAGAACTCCCTGAGGATCTGAAAAGAAAAATTGTTGCTCTACATAAAGATGGCCTAGGCTATAAGAAGATTGCCAGGACCCTGCAACTGAGCTGCAGCATGGTGGCCAAGACCATACATCAGTTAAACAGGACAGGTTCCACTCAGAACAGGCCTCGCTATGGTCGACCAAAGTAGTTGAGTGCATGTGCTCAGCATCATATCCAGAGGTTGTCTTTGGGAAATAGACGTATGAGTGCTGCCAGCATTGCTGCAGAGTTTGATGGGGTGGGGGGTCAGCCTGTCAGTGTGCTGCACACTGAATCAAATTGGTCTGCATTGCTGTCATCCCAGACGGAGGCCTCTTCTAAAGATGATGCACAAGAAAGCCCGCAAATGGTTTGCTGAAGACAAGCAGGCTAAGGACATGGATTACTTGAACCATGTCCTGTGGTCTGATGAGACCAAGACAAACTTATTTGGTTCAGATGGTGTCAAGCATGTGTGGCGACAACCAGGTGAGGAGTACAAAGACAAGTGTGTCTTGCCTACAGTCAAGCATGGTGGTGGAAGTTTCATGGTCTGGCAGTGGGGAGCTGCAGTTTATTGAGGGAACCATGAATGCCAACATGTACTGTGACATACTGAAGCAGAGCATGATCCCCTCCCTTTGGAGTATTCCAACATGATAATGACCCCAAACACACCTCCACGATGACCACTGCCTTGCTAAAGAAGCAGAGGGTAAAGGTGATGGACTGACCAAACATGTCTCCACACCTAAACCCTATCGAGCATCTGTGGGGCATCCTCAAACGGAAGGTGGAGAAGCGCAAGGTCTCTAACATCCACCAGTTCCGTGATGTCTTCATGGAGGAGTGGAAGAGGACTCCAGTGGCAACCTGTGAAGCTCTGGTGAACTCCATGCCCAAGAGGGTTAAGGCAGTGCTGGAAAATAATGGTGGCCATACAAAATATTGACACTTTAGGCCCAATTTGGACATTTAGGGCTCTTTCACACGGGCGTTCCGTATGTCCGTTTTTCATCCCATCCGTTTGCGGATGAAAAACGGACATAATGTATCTCTATGTAAATACGGATGTCAGCGGATGACCATCCCCTGACATCCGTTTTTCGTCCTTTCAGTTCAGTTCAGTTTTTTGGAACGGAAGAGAAACCTATTTTTTCTTCCGTTCAAAAAACGGAACGGACGCAAAAACGGATGTCAGTGGTGTCATCCGCTGACATCCGTATTTACATAGAGATACATTATGTCCGTTTTTCATCCGCAAACGAATGGGATGAAAAACGGACAGACGGACGGGATGACACAAGTGTCATCCGTGTCCGTTTAAAAAAAAAGGACCTGATCGGGCAAAAAAAACTGAACGCCCGTGTGAAAGAGCCCTTACACTTAGGGGTGTACTTACTTTTGTTGCCAGCGGTTTAGACATTAATGGCTGTGTGTTGAGTTATAAGTTATTTTGAGGGGACAGCAAATTTACACTGTTATACAAGCTGTACACTCACTACTTTACATTGTAGCAAAGTGTAATTTCTTCAGTGTTGTCACATGAAAAGGTATAATAAAATATTTTAAAAAAATGTGAGGGGTGTACTCACTTTTGTGAGATACTGTAGGTGTTTCACAAGTGTACAACTTTACACCCGACTCCCAAGTCCTTTCACTGGGTAAAAAAATCAAAATACCAAGCCAGAGGCTAGCAGCCAACCACACCAGATTATCCAGAGGGGTGTTGACACTGAGCAGGGGTTAATGTGCTAGTGTGCATTGTTGTAGACTTCTGCCCCACTGTTCTGCAAATGTATAAAGGGCTTTCTCAGACCCCATTACTAATTCACTTTCAACAAGAAATAACGAAATTGGCATTGTTAACATTTCTTTGAAAATCCTAATTCCCCAGATGTTTTGTAGATCCTTTGCCTCAATAATTTACAAGCATGCAACTAGTGAAGTCCAAAATCTTGATCTGTGTACTTGTTTCTGGCCCAGTACTAAAAGCACTGGATCAGCACTACAGTCAAGCAACATGCATTTGCAGTAGGAAAGGCCAGGAATGTCAGCCCATGTATTTCTCTAATTATAGGTGTATTGTAAAGAAAAACGTACAAAATCCCATTCCAATACTTTCTAAAATGAACTTGCTGGAACATCCTGGTAATCTGCAGAGATCCTTCTATCTTTTTGTGGCACAATGAATCCAAACTGTTTTATTTGCAATGTGTTAATCTAACATTAAAGGATAAGCTCACCTTTGTAAAAAAAAAAAAAAAATAATAATAATAAATGCACATCTTTTTGAAGGAAAAAAAAAATGTGCATTTATTATTTTTCTTACTAGAAGCCTGCAAAGCATTGCACCTGTACTCAGCAGATCGTGGGTGCAATGCAAGACTCCTGCAGACTGTCTGTGTAAGCTTTCTGCTCGTACCTCGTATGGGCAGGCAGTTACATTCTGACAGGAAACGCCAAATATTACCAGAGTGCTCAACAGCGCCCTGGTAGCTCTTTGAGAGCTACAAGCCGACACCTGGAAAGGATGTCGCTACTTGTAGTGCTCACATTCACAGGGATCTGGATTTTTTTTTAAATTGTGAGAGCGAGTGCATTGAGAAGATCCCTGCTTGCCGTCCCAACACGGGATCAACACGGGATCTTATCCTTTAACTTTCTATAAAGCATTTCCTTAAATTAGAACTGTGTAGAGTGCTGTAAGTAAAACAGGCTTGCATTATTTTTGTTACAAAATAGGACTTCCCTTTACTTTGTACATACAGTATGTACCCTTCCTGTGCTATGCACATCCTATAAAACTGTGCACAGGAAAGCGTGACAACGCTGCAGCTGAACTGAGAAATAGCTGTCACCGTAGGAAAGGAAGTAGATACATACTGCTCATATGAAATTGAAAGCAAAACATACAGTAGATAAAAAATATTTGACATTACAGGACAATGTGCAAAAACACATTTTGTTAGTGCTGCGGTTTACATGCTATACTATTCCGGGCAGCGCTACTGCTGTCATTTGAAACTTTGTATTGAGTGCCTTTGATCCTTTTTATTGATGTGAGTGCATAGAGTGGGGGAGTTTTGGGTGTGTTTTATCAATAAATTGTGTTGAACTACTTTTTTTTTTTTTAAAGCCCGTGGTGTGTGAAACACACTCAAAAGACTTACACCCGGTGCATAAAAAAGTGCACACGCGCAAAACGTGAGACACACAAAAAGTGCACAAGACGTACACATAGCCCTCCTCGAAGAGGAAGGGCCCTGCCCCTGATCCCCTGGGGCGCGAAGCTCCTGACGGGGACTGAGGTACTCACTATGGCCCGCCCAGCCGAAGCCAGGCAGACCCCGTTCTCCAGGGGGACTGCCGAAACAGCCCACCCCAAGTACTTGGTGGGGCTCCCCCGAAGGGAGACCCCATGAGAGAGGGCGAACTAAGCCAGAAGGCCATATCCACCCCCTCCCAAGACGTTCAGGGCAGGCCCGAGGACCTACGCCATACTTGTCGTGCAGTGATTCAACAAAAAAAGGGACAAACGTGAACACACAACAAAGAAAACAGAGTGGGGAAAAGGGAAGTGGAGAAGTGCTGGGTAGTGCCAAAGTGCAAGACCTTGACAGGCCCCCCTGCCAGGAATAAAAAATTCCTCTGGTGCTGGCCAAAAGGCCCGTCCCAAGAGGCAGGTGCGGAAAAAGTGTGATGGTGCAGTGACCAAGGTGCCAAAAGACTCAGGTGAGCTGCCCCTCACCAGTGAGAATTGAGGCACCCCTGGGCTGCCACCCCAGGGGCACATACACCACAGCCTTTTTCAGTCTCTGCCCCCGGCCAGACCCAGTGTAGCCCTTACCTACCAGGAGGCTTGGAACATAGACAGCTTAGGGAAAGCCTGCCTTCAACTGGGGAAAAAGGCCCTCCCTGTAAGGCCAGATTCACCCAGGAGGAAAAGGCCCTCCCACCGCCATCCACATTCCTTACCAATTACATCCAGGAGCAGTACTAACCGATGTGAGTGCCAACACCAGCTTTCTTGCTCCCTTCAAACTGATAGGGGCGGACCCATTCAAATCAGAAGGCAGCGGACCCATCCGGCTTTCTCTGACAGTGCCTACTTCCCGGTCCCCCAGTTACGCCCAGGGCGCCCCGGTTAATTTCAGCCCCTGCCGATACTAACCATCAAGGTCCATACCAACTGATAAGAACAGATACTACACTTGATCTTAGCCAAAGGGCCAAGAAGCGACTGTGTTGAACTACTACCCTATGAGCCCTTTATGTTTTACATTTCACTCTGCCCACATTGATTGGACGAGCCGGTATATGGAGTCTGTGCCTTTCTCTTGGTTTTGATTGGGGAGACATCGATATTCAGGAGTTTGGATTTGCCCATGCCTGGTCCTGTCTGACGAGATTTAGGAGATTAAATGCTTTTTGATGATTTATGTCTGGTGAGTGAGCAATACCCTAGGGGTCACGAGGTGTGGTGGAAGCCTTCATCTTTCTACACTCCATTGATCCATGAATTGTGGAGGACTTTGCTGATTCACAGTCATTCTTTAAAGGGGGTCACGCTCTCTATAAGCGCTGCTCATGTGTTGGAGTCGGACTTTTCACTATATAGACTTCTGAAGGGATTGACACATTTTTTCACATTTGTCACTATTTATTGAGCAGCAGCTATTCATGCTTTCATGCGGTTTTATTTATTTATAGTATTCATTTTATTCATTTACTCCTAAGCGCGGGGTGATTGTGATAATATTTTGGTCTATTTTATGTTATCCCAGTCTTTTGATTTTAATACTATACACTTTATTCACCTCTAAAGGAAATCTATGCTAAGAGGAAAACAGGAACCTAGTGCAACACTGTTTTTATTAAAACAATTAGGAAATAAAATCAAAAAGCAATCACAAGCATGTGCAGGGATAAGCGTCAATGTAATCATGTAATGGTCAGGGCTAAACGGAGGAATCAGAGGGCCGGCAGTGGAGTGTGATGGTTCTCAGCGTGCAGCTGCCGACAGGCTGCGCAAGAGCCGCTCGTGATTGTTAGACAACCTCCAGTCACAGAAGGGCTGAGCCTGCCTCCACAAACACATGACTCAGGGTCGGCCATGTGGGGCGCTGTCAGGAGATTTTTTGGCTCCTTCATGTGGCTCCTTCAGGAGATTTCTTATTGTCAAATTTACTACCGCTTTAACCTCTTGGCACCGGCACTTCCCAGCTCTCTAAGAGGTTTAGGATGCCAGGAGGTGGGGCGGGGTTTATGATCACGTGACCGCCATGATTGGCGGTCACATGATCATAATTGATTCTTGTGATGATTTAGATCATCACATGATAAAAAACCTTCGGTTTGCAATCAGCGATCACGAAATTTCAATTTGCAGTCGGTGACTGTGCCGCTAGTCTCGGCACAGCTCTATTTGCCCAAATTCACGCAAATATGCCAAGGGCCGCATAATTGCGTGCGGCAGGCGCCAAGGGGTTTAGGTCAGACAGAACATCTGATCTCCATCCTTGTTCTGCATCATAATGGAAGCAAAATTATAATAGCCAAGCCACTGGAGATTTCAGGAAGCAAGGTTTTACCTGCTCCTGCAATGGAGAAACTGATGTAAGCCTTATTATGTCCTATTTCTAAACTGATTGATAATCAGGAAGATCTACCTTCATTATAAACACCTAACCATTGTAGTGTTGTAATTAGAAAATGAGAACACAATGCGTTCAAAGCCAATTTCTAATGGCATCTGAAAACATTTAATGCTTTGTAATTTCTGAATGCACACTATGGGGTTTATTTACTAAAGGCAAAATCCACTGTGTACTACAAGTTCACTTAGAAGCGCACTGCAAGTGCACTTGGCAGTGCAGTCGCTGTAAATCTGAGGGTAAGATCTGCTGATTTATATCATCCAATCATGTGCAAGCAAAAATGCTGTTTTTTTTTCCCTTTCATGTCCCCCTTAGATCTACAGCGACATGATATGTGGCAGGCCATAGACGAACTCTTTCCTTCGCATCTTGGACTCCTATGTTGCACCTGCTGAGCTAATGGAGGTTCCCAATTCTCTTCCAGCAAACAAGGCTCCAGGTGCAGATGGTCTTTCAACAGAAACCCAATAAAAAAAAAAAACCTCAACCTCATTTAAACACCCACACTTTTGCTTTTATTTTATGTATAGGAGTCCAAGATGTCACTGTCTCTAGGTGTCAATTTAGGAAGTGTGTGTCTAAGAATGTATGAGTTTTTGCACTGGTATTGTGGGTTTTGGAAGCATATAGGTTTTAATAAGAGTGTAATTCTTCCTCAACATCTCCAGTAGAGGATACAGTAGTTCTCTTAACAGTGGGTATTTGCCCAATATAATTTTTTTATATCAAAGAGATGTTTATTAACCACTTCAGCTCCGCAAGGTTTT
Organism: Pelophylax lessonae; assembly: GCF_965119305.1. Classification (NCBI taxonomy): domain Eukaryota; kingdom Metazoa; phylum Chordata; class Amphibia; order Anura; family Ranidae; genus Pelophylax; species Pelophylax lessonae. Next base: position 248,465,311 of record NC_138773.1, on the reverse strand, counting down.
ACCCCCTTCCTGACCAGGCCATTTTTGCGTTATGGCACTGCGCTTCTTTAACTGACAATTGCGCAGTCATGCGAAACTGTACCCAAATAAAATTGATGTATTTTATTTTCTACTAATTTCTTTTGGTGGTATTTGATCACCTCTGTGGTTTTTATTTTTTTGTGCTATAAATAAAAAAAGAACCACAATTTTGAAAAAAAACAACAACATTTTTTACTTGCAATAAAACATACCCAATAAAAAATGTAAAATAAAATGGATTTTTGACTTACTGTAAAATCAATTTCTCTGATGTTAAATGACGGACACGGCTCCGGATTCTTCTTTTTTTTTTTTTTATATTTCTTTATTGTTTTCTAAAATTGTAATAAATTTACCATTCCTTTCATCAATTTTACATTCATAAATTTCATCATTCATAAAAACAAAAACCGTCCTAGATTATATACTCCCCTATTTCTAATCCCTCTTCTCTCCTAAATTTTCCCCTTCTACCCCCTCCCCCCATCCCTCCTCCTCCCCCCCTCCTCCCCAGGTAATATATTCTCTCGTTCTTTTGAACTCTCTCCATTCTTCCCAAATATCCAGCTGCCCTCCTGTCTCATCCTCCCCATTACTCCTTAAATATTCAAATGTTCTCGTTTTTTCTACCCTCTTAATCCATTCTCCTACCGTCGGGGCTTCTTCCTTTTGCCAATTTAGGGGAATTAACCCTTTCTCTGCATTTAATAAATGTGGGGTTAACGTTTTCTTATACTGTTTTTTGTGCCATGGAATAGGCAGAACCGCGGGTCCTCGGGGATCTCCATATTAAATATATTTTTAATCAGTGCTATTACTTCCCTCCAGTATCTCTTTATTTTCGGACATTCCCACCAAATGTGTGCCATTGTACCTATTTCCTTACTTCCCCTCCAACAGAATTGTGTGCTCCCCGTCTGATATTTATGTACTTTATCTGGAGTGTTATACCACCTAGAAATACATTTGTAGTTAATTTCCGCTGTATTCATATCTACTGCGGAGCTATGAACCAAACCCATAATCTTTTCCACTTGAAGATATTCCCCCCATATTCCTAATTCTCTCTCCCATTTTTCGATGAATGGCGGTACGGTCAGCTCTGTCCCCACCACCAAAATGTTATATATTTTCGAGATGTTATTCAATACCTTCTCTGATGTGCACATTTGTTCAAAAAGGAGTAGCTCTTTTTCTCCTCTTATTGGTTGTGGCAGTGAAGCCACAAAGTGCCTCAGCTGACAGTATCGGCATTCATCCACTTTCCAATTCCTTTCCAAGTGCCTATTTTCCCATCTACCATAATATCCTTTAACCGTGCATCCTCGCCTCCCAACCAATTCCCATACACTTTACCTAATCCTGGTGGAAAAAAATTTGTGTCCCGCAATGGTATAAACGGTGAATTATATTTCCATTTTTCTTTTTTGTGTATTACATCCAGAATTTTAAGTGCCTGACATGTAATTATATGTGTATTTTCGTTTAATTTTCTATACTGTGGAGGAATACACATAATTTTTCCTAAATGTGAGTCACTCATAGTGTTTTCTATATAAACCCAACCTTTTTCACTTTTATTTTTACCCTATTCTAACACCTGTGAAAGTACTGAGGCTTGATAATATTTTTTCAAATCAGGTACTCCAAGTCCTCCCTGTGTTTTACTTTTACTTAATACTGCATATTGTATTCTAGTTTTTCCAAATAAACCCTGTTATCAGTGACTTCAGAATTTTAAAAAATGTCTGGGGTATTGGGATTGGCATCATTTGGAATTTATAGGATATCTTTGGGAGAATAGTCATCTTTACAATGTTAATTCTTCCTATCCATGACAGTGGCCGTGTAGCCAGCTTGTTGATTTCTGATCTTATTTTGTTTAATAATGGTATGGAATTTACTTTATACATTTTATCTGGATTGGATGTTAGTTTGATTCCTAGGTATTTCAGTTCAGTTTTCCTCCACGTAAAAGGGAATTCCGTTTTTAATCTCTCTGTTTACTCATTTTGATACTCAGGATCTCGGATTTTGAGGCATCAATTTTCAAATTAGATACATTTCCATACCATTTAAAAATTTTCATCACATTAGGCAGAGTTATCCTAGGGTTGGAGAAATAGAGCAATACATCGTCAGCAAATTTGCTGCTACTTTATGCTCTACCTTCCCGACCCTCACCCCTCTCACACATCCGGATTCCTCCTTATTGTTGCCAAGAGGGGTTCCCGCGATAATACAAACAGTAACGGTGACAGCCCTGTCTTGTTCCGTTATACATTACAAAGGGTTCTGATACTATCCCGTTAATGTTTACTCTTGCTGTAGGGTGACTATATATTGTTCTTATCAATAGTTTCCCCTTCAAGGAGAGGAATCTCCCCTCTGGGTCTGTCATCCTCTCCTCCAAGGAGAACCTCATTCCTCTAGCTATCCCAATAGCGACTCCTTTTGATTTTTTCTTCCCTGAGTCTGCATAATACCATATAGGGTGCTCTTGGGAGTACAGCCTAATATTCGATGAGTGAATATGGGTTTCCTGTAGATATACTATATAAGCTGCCAAGTATTTAACTTCTCTTAAAATTTTATGCCTCTTTTCAGGTGAATTCATACCCTTAACGTTATAAGTGACGTTTACCACTGTCATCTCTCTTTTTTACTTCCCTTTCTATGTCTCCCCTTCTCTCATTCCCCCTCCCCTCCTCTTCCTTCCATTTCTCTCTGTGGTCCTACCTCCGGAGAGAATCTTTGGGCCTGAAATATCTCGGATCCACCCCTCAGTGGAGTTCTACCTAAGAGTGCCAATAGCCACCTTACTATTAAATATCCCCCCTCCCTCCCCTCTTCCCCCATCTCCCTTGATGTTGTCCCCAGGGTTATGAGTCCCTCTACCCAGAGGGTCCACTAGTCTTATTTCTACCTCCCTCCTCAATTTGCCTTTTACCCTTGAGGTCGGGCTCTGACTATGCTCGCCTAACTCCCTCGCCCCCTCCATATTTGTGGAGTGTGGTTAGGGCGGCTTGGAGCCCCGGTACCCCATCCGGATTAACTTTTCACTTTTTCAAATCCTTACTATACCAGCCCCCCCTCTCCCGCCACCCCCACCTCCCTTCAAGCCATTTGTCTTTAGTTCTTTGAATTCTCTTTAGATGTTTTCTTCTTCTTGGGCATTTCTTGCCACTGACTCTCTTCTTCTACCTCCGTTTCTCCTTCTCCTACAGCTGACCATTTGGGAATGTTCACCCTTGGTATTTTCAGCCTGTCGCAGAAGTCTTTCAGTTGCTCTGGGTAGCTTATCTTTACTATCGATCCCTCTTTCTGTACTCCCAAGCAAGCTGGGTAGCCCCAAAAATATTGGATGTCATGTTGTTTCAATTGCGCCACTAGAGGTTTCAGGATCCTTTTTCTGGCCAGGGTTTCTTGTGACACATCTGCAAACACCTGCAAGTCCACGAAAAAGGGTTTGTTGTATGGGCGCTTCCGTGGAATACAGCAGGCTTTAGGTGAGACACTGCACTTCGGAAGCACTGGAGAGGAGAAGCTGCTCTGAAAGTTTCACTTTGGTTGCTGCTCCGTTGGACATTCATGGTCAGGCATAGTGAATGGTAAAATACAGTTTTTTTCATCCCCTTTTGCATGCCCATGTCATATTTACCAATTGTGAGTGCTTTTATACTTTTAACCTAATAAATACTCAAAGCCTACTGCACTTAGAGGCGCTTGTCTTTTTATCTTTATCACCTGCAAGTCCACGCCTTCATATCTTACTGGAGGTCTGCTCCTTAATTTTTCCCAAATCTGTGTCTTTACTTCATATTTTTGAAACCTTACTATAACATCTCTAGGTGTTTCCTTCAATAGATTCGGTGGTTTCCTAATCCTGTGAACTCTCTCGATCTCCATTTTTTCGGTAACCGTTTTCCCCACCATGGGATTAAACACTATTTCTATCATTTCTTCTAATACCTCTTAATTTCCCTGCTCCGGAAGTCCTCTTATTCTCAGGCTTTTTTCTCCTATTTCTATTTTCTTGGTCTTCCATTTTATAACGCATATCCCTTTGTTCCAACTGCATCTTCCTCATTTTCTCTTTAACTGCTTTTATCTCTTTTGCGTGTTTATTTGTTACACCTTCTGTTTCTTCCACTCTTGTCAGTATATGGCCTAAATCCCCATGTATGGTTGCTATCTCTGTTTTCATAGAGAGCTCCAGGTTGGCGAACATCTCTGCCATTTCAGATTTTGTGGGCCATTGTCCTTTTCCTCTTTGATCTTCCTCCAACTCCATTTTGGCTTCTCTCTCTAGTTGTATACTTTCCTTGGATTTATTGGGGCTACTAATTCCACCTGGGCCTGTTGTTTTCTGGTTTAAAGGCTTTTTGCTTCCTTCAGTATCCTGTTTTGGTTTAGTACCTGTCTGTCTTTCCCTATTCACTTTTTCTTCTGCCCCTTCTACAGTCATATATTTTTTAATCGTCCCAGAACTTGCACTTATTTTTGCGATTTTCCCTCCCCCCTCCTTTGTTGATCTATTTCTCATTTTTGCTCCATGTCCTGTCTCCGTTTTTAATACTAAGATCTGTCACAAACACATACCCAGTTCATTTTTTATTTTATTTTCCAGTTGTTGCATAGGTCTTTGGGGTCTCTGCTTAGGTTTTAGGTTATCCTCCTCGTTGCTTTTTTTATACTTCCATGGAGAATTTTTTTTGGGGGGGGCTCTTTAAGGGTCATTGGGGGTACAGATTTCAGTTACGTTCCTCTTGTTAGCTCTTATTAGTGTTTATTGAGAAGTCCCACTTTCCCGTCCGGGGGTCTCTATAGTGTATACCACCCCTTATCCTCTTCTCGCTGTTATCCTCTGTCCCTTTTAGATTAGACTTAACACTTCACAATAGCAATGTTCAATCTATTGTTTTTTCACCGGGCCGGAGGTGAGGGGTTATCATTCAAATTTCCCAACGCATTAGTCCATTTGGCATACCAGCACAAAGAAGACAAAAAAAGGGGGTGTTTATGCCCCTCTCACCTCCTCCACCCGTCCGTTTCGTGGGCTTCTGCTCTCCTCCTCCAGGGTCCTTTTGGGTCTCAGGTAGCTGTACTGAGGCTTTTCCTGCTCTCCTCCCCTCTTCCTCTGTGCTAGTCTGGCGCCGGGCACACGTGACCTCCCGGCGTCCTCGCAGCACCACCTCTCAGCTGCACTGCCCGCTCGTCCAGTCTCCCGAGTCCCTGCGGTAGCCTGGCAGGATCAGTCCTGGTCAGAAGAGGTGAGATCTTGGCTAGGGCCGTGGAGCGGGGGTGGATTGCATCTCCGGGGAGTTCCACTTGGCGGGAGCGGGCGGAGGTCCAGCATGCATGGCCATAGGGGGAAGGATAGGTTCTTTCCTTCCTTCCCTTTCGGATGGGTTCCTCCCAGTGCTCACCTGCCGCTCTCAGTCAGCGCCATAATCAGGCCCCTCCCTCCACATTCTTCACTGCAGCCCCATCCAGATTCTTCTTAACCATTTGGTTATACTTCCCCTCTACAGGAGTAGGAAACTAGGCAGGAAAAAGCTTGACTATGTCATGTCTATGGGCAACCCCAGGGGGTATACACCCACACTCAGCTATAGGCACTCAGTTTTGTTACAAGCAGTGTCAGAAGAAAGCCAACTCCACAGAGGGGTTGGTGCTGTGTCTAACAATGAACATCTGAGAAATGGGTTTTATGGTAAGTCAAAAATCCCATTTTCTCTTTCGTTCATTGACGGACACAGCTCCTGATTCTTCTTAACCATTGGGACGTCCCAAAGCAGTGTCAAACATGAGGGGTGGGAAAACAGCAGAAAAAAAATTCCCAGGCTAACCATAGTCAACCAGGTAACATGGAGCTCAGCCATAACTGGAGCTCACCTGAAAAAAAACAATACCAACTCAAAGAGGACCAGGTCCTCTAAACAGCAGCCTGCAAAACCTTGTGGCTTAAGGAAGCATCCGCAGATGCCAACACATCCATTTTACAAAACTTTGTAAAAGTGTGCATAGACAGCCAGATGGCTGCCTGCAAACCTGCATCACTGATGACTGATGATGGAAGACTCAGGAGGCACTAAGCGCTCGTGTAGACTGTGCCTTAACAGGGAAAAGAGGAACCTGACACCTAATTGAATAGGCCTGAATCACTGTCTGTCTGATCCATCTGGAAATGGTCGCAGCAGAAGCGGCCAACCCTTTCTGAGGTCCAACCGTGAGTACAAATAGTGAGTCTGACTCCCGAAAAGACTCTGTAGCTGGCAGGTACACCCTGATTGCTTGAACCACGTCCAGGGAATGCAGAGCAATTTCCTTAGGATGTTTTGGCCTGGGACATGGGGAAGGCAACACAATGTCTTTATTTACATGGAAATCAGAGACGACCTTTGGAAGGGACAATGGAAAGGGACGAAGAACCACCTTAGCTCTGTAAACCAACAGTTAAGGTGAACGACAAGACAACGCCGCCAGCTCTGACCCCCTGCACGCAGAAGTAATAGCCACCAAAAAGGCCACCTTCCGATATTTTCGAAGTTAGATTCCTGGATAACTGACAACACCAATTTGAGGACCCAAGGCGGTAATGGAGACAGCACTGGAGGAACCAAGTGTTGAGCTCACTGGGTAAAGATATGCACCAAAGAAAGAAAACCACCAAGGTCGAAACCTGGCCCTTGATGGTACTCAAGGCCAGGTGCTGCTCAACCCCCGTTGAAGGAAAGCCAAGATACGAGCCACCGAAAAGGAGCGAGGGAGAACCCCAAAAGACTCACAGTGACCACCGAATTTTTAGAGGGCTGGGGAGAGGGAGGGGAACTCGGGGGTCCCACCTTCCCAGGGAGGGGCCCACGCCCACCCCAAAACCCTTCAGGGGTAGAGGGGGGGGGGCAGCTATTTACCATACCAGGAACAGGGTGTGCACCACTCCTGACAGACCAATGCTCCATTGGGATGTAAGTGGCTGTCAGCCAGGAGGAACCCTGCGACTCAGGCCGAGGCCAGGTCGTATGTGCCCTTGCGAGACGTTTACCTTGCAGGCCAGCCCCTGTCCATTGGGGCTATTTCGCGGCCGACCTATCGCGGAGCTGAGGCCTGCGCGCGCTCGCTGACCAGACTGGGGTGACCCTCTGTATCTAGATTATCCAATCCGTCGTCCAGTCCGGCAGTTTATAGTAGATTGTCACAGGAACAAAATAACAGAGGAAAAATTAATTTAAAAGGAAAAAAATTGCCAGGACCAAAGATCCCAGCAAGGACCTAGGTCCTTATTACTCCTGACTAGGCAGAAAAAAAGCCTATAGCTGAGGGTGCTCCTGACTTTTATACAGTATCCCAGAATGCGCCGAGGCGACCTGCCCCCTGCCAATCACCAGGACTATATTAAAGCCTATGCACCCTTTTCGTCAGGTTTCCTCCCACTGTCCAACATACCTCCCTATTGGAACAGCGTGAAACACTTCTCCAGACACAATGAATTGCATGCTGAGCACAATGAGCAGACCTCACTAACAGAGCCTGCTCTCTGGTAGGCAGAGAACAATATAGATTTACCTGCAGCCCCTCTGGTAAGCAGACAGGGCTCAAAACTACACTTTCTAACTAGCACCTACCTAGAAGGGTGCTACACATACTTTCTCAAATTTGGTGGGACATCTACGGTGTAAAGGTGCTTGGAACGTAGGATAATGCCCATGTAGTTTTTCCACTCTCGGGGAGTTGGGGGAGCCTCTGACTTTCAGTATTGTAAAATACATTTATGGGCCTGGAACAGAGCTCTAAAACAACACGATATTTGTGCAGCCATTTTTAAACTCAGACTTTCAGGAAGAAAAATAAACTAATGAATTTTAGTACACACAGACACAATGCCCAAGTTTTTGGTAAAATACAAAAGATGAGTTTATGCCGAGTAAACAAATACCTAACATGTCATGCTTTAAAATCGTGCACGCCTGTGGAACGACTACAAACTATGGTACCTAAAAATCTCCAAAGACGACGCTTTAAAAGCCTTTACAAGTTACCAGTTAAGAGTTACACAACAGGTCTGGCCCTAGAATTATTGTTCTTGCTATAATGTTCATGGTAATATCTCATATGTGTGCAGCAATCACCGTTACATGTGTGTGCAGGACCTATGTACATGTTCGCATTTGTGTATGAGCACAGGGGAGCTTTACATTTTTTTTAAATTTATTTACATTTTTTTTTATTTTATTTACATTTTTTTCACACTGTACCTTTACATTTTTTTATTGAACTTTATTGCGATCACAAGGGATGAAAAACAACCCTTGTGATAGCATGGGGCATGTTAGGTTCTCTTTATGGAGAGTTCTGAGGTCTATTAGACCCCATATCTTTCCTCTGCCCTCCAAAGCATCTGATCAAATCGAGATCAGTTTGATCAGATGCTTTACAAACCAGTAATGGTAACCGGAAGTGACGAATCTTCAACACTTCCGTATTGCAATGTCATTGGGGAGGGGCAGCGGAAGTTCCTCTCACTCTGTACAGTGCATCCCATAAGAGCAGTCACATTGGTACCAGGCTCCCTGTTGGGATGGGAGAGCTGGGTAAAGGAGATAACCCCTTCTTTCGCCTGTAAAAGTGATAAAGTGATTGGGCAGCGGTATAGCCACTCAGATAACTTTTACGTGCAGGGAATCGCCAACTCTAAAAAAATGATACCTGAATCATGGCTGCAGCTGTAGCCATGCTCAAGATATCACCACTTCCTGAGGACATGTATATATAGAATATACATACCTTCTGGGCCCTACTACAGGTACAAACAAATAATATACACATACATGGTATCCACTGCAATTATCAAGAGCAGAACAATCTATTTTGGGTTATTCTTTGGAGGTAGGTTCAAGGTGATAACAAGAAATATACAGCTACATTTTAAAAATATTTATTTTACTATTTTAGGCCAGTTTTTCTTTAAACCTAAGAAAAAACATAAGGCGATATCAGTTACCATTTACCACCCCACCCAGATGACACCCTCCCAAGGAATTCCCTAAAGGGTGATACATTTGATAGTGACGCTGCATCTGACACAACTTCACTACAATCAGTTTCCTCTAACTATAGGAATACAGCTGATCCCTCCTCTAAAAGGCAGGGCTAAAAACACCCCAATTTAGAAAACCCCCATGGTAGATCTGACGATTTAAAAAGACGTTTACATTCCACTTCTGACAAAGAAGTTCCTGGGCCATCTGCTCCCACTAGACAAAGAACACCAAAGCCAGTCAACAACCCTATACAGGGTAGTTCGTTCTTATCCACCCCAAATGCAACTTTTCTTTACCCAATTTGGACATTACCAACCCCAACCAAATGCGGGTGCTGGACCAACATGCATACAAACCAACCCTGATGACAGACAAATAGATAATATTGGGAAAAATAGATCAGAATTGAAAATCATTGATTTATCCTCTTACGTTCTAACTGACTCAAATTAACAATTGCTTTCCAAGGGTTTACGTTTCTTCCCTAGTGCCAGCATTGATCAGTTTGAGGTTATTAAGCATGTGAACATTTTTGTACGTAATCTGCTGTTAAAATTGATGAATCATAAGCAAGATTTGAGAGAAGACAGTGTCACACTCAGGCTTAGTAAAGCTGACTTTCGAATGTTGACAATGCTGAACGAGTTATTGGCAGAAAGTGGACCATCTGATTTAATTGATAGTATTGATTTTGAGGACAATTTTAATTCAGTGGCTAATGAAGACTCTGAACCTTAGATCCATCTTTGGAGGAAATCTATCAAGTTTCCTTCTGCACAAAATAGTCCCGATTTAGCTATCTTTTTAAAAACAAGTTACTTCAGAAAGGGAAAAAATCCAAACCCAAGACCAAAGAAAATCCAATTTAACCATTGCACAACATAGTACTCCTGCACAACTTATGGATAGGAAGGATATAGTGAAAACATCTTCCGATAAAGGAGGTAATATTATAATTATTGACGAAATATCGAAAAATGTGCTATTAATTCTGTATAACAAGAACTGGTACAGGCGAGTTGGAACAGATAAAGTATCCAGTATTACCCTTGAATTCTACCAATTGGTGGATTCTGCATATAGAGGTGGTGTCACTTTCAAATAGGGGAGTTCATTCATTCAATTCAACCCCATAGCCATGTGAAGCATGTTTTTACACTCTTCCCAAAACACATAAAACCTTTTAGATCCCCAAGGAAGATCTATTGTTTCAGGTAATGGATGCATTACCAAAAACACTGGTCATTTCATTGTCTCTATTTTGCGTCCTTTTGTTCTGTCTATCCCTTGATATTTGCATTACACCATGCACCTGTTAAAAGTGATAGAGGGAATTCATATCCCCCTTACAACTTGGCTGGTTACGGTCGAAGGCTAAACTTCTACGTCACAGGTTATGGGCCAGGGGTTACAGCAAGAAATTTTTGATTAGGGTTTACATGAAAACAAAAAGTCAGTATAGGGATTCATTACTATTCCCCAAAAAGTAAAAAAAACCTCCAAAAAACATAGTAATACGGTTAGATATATTACCTGGTACAACTTTCAACATGTGCAGATTAAATCCATCTTGCAAAGATATTGGTGTCTGTTAACCGAAGACCTCATGTTTTCTAAATTCGTTTCACCTCAACCAACAATGATCTGTAGTAGAGCATCCTCGTTGAAAGATAAGTTAGTACATAGCCACTTCCCTGGTCCAACTGTTAGAACATATTCATTGCGAGGCACCTTTAAACGTGGGTCATGTTCCAATTGTAAACACTTGAACACAAACAAAAAACTGGATTTTTGTCTTAGGCTCCATGTACACGGGACGTTAGAAAAAACGTCCTGCAAAGCTATTTCTGACGCCGGGAAAAAGCAGCTGTTAAAACGTGCTTTCAGTAGCTTTTTCCATTTGTGTTATTGCACCTTTGGCCACGTTGCTTTTAGCAGCGTTTTTCTGCCTCCATTCAAAATCAATGGTTCCCTATGGGAGTCTATTGATTTGAATGGAAGTCGCACCGCAAGTCCGACTTGCGGCGCGACCTGCACTGTGAGAATCTTGAGGGGGAACTCCACGCCAAAAATGGGAAAAAAAACTGCGTGGGGGTCCCCCCCAGGTTCCAAACCGGGCCCTTCGGGTCCGGTATGGAATTTGAGGGTAGCCCCACGCCGAAAAAACGGCGTGGGGTCCCCCCCAAAATCCATACCAGACCCTTATTGGAGCATGCAGGCCAGGAAATGGGAGGGGACGAGCGAGCGGCCCCACCCCCCCTGGACCACACCAGGCCACATGCCCTCAACATGGGGGGGTGTTGGTGCTTTGGGGCAGCTCTGCACCCCCCACCTCAAAGCACCTTGCCCCATGTTGATGAGGACAAGGGCCTCATCCCCACAACCCTGGCCGGTGGTTGGGGGTCTGCGGGCAGGGGGCTCATCGGAATCTGGAAGCCCCCTTTAACAAGGGGGACCCCCAGATCCCAGACCCCTCCCTATGTGAATGGGTATGGGGTACACTGTACCCCTACTCATTCACCACATAAAAGGCAGTGTATGGAAATAACGACAGGAGACGTTTTGGAAAGTTTATTAAAAATCTTCATCCGGCTCTTCTTGTCTTCTCCTCTCTGGGGGTCTTCTGCTCTTTTGCTGTCCGCTCCTCTCCGGGGTCTTCTGCTCTTTTGCTGTCCGCCCTTCTGCTGTCCTCTCCTCTCCGGTCTTCTGCTCTTTTGCTGTCGGCTCTTCTTCTTCCTCCGGTCCTCCGACGACGACGTCTCCCGGTGATTATGCCGGTCTCCGCAGCTTATTATATAGCCATTAGGGGCGTGGCCCCCAATGATGTCATTGGCTGGCCCTGCCCCCTCATGTCACAGATGACGTCACCTGTGACATGAGGGGGCGGGGCCTCCCGATGACGTCATCGGGGGCCACGCCCCTAATGGCTATATAATAAGCTGCAGAGACCGGAGACCGGCATAATCACCGGAGATGTCGTCGTCCGAGGTTGTTGAGGGCATGTGGCCTGGTGTGGTCCAGGGGGGGTTGGGCTGCTCGCTCGTCCCCTCCCCTTTCCTGGCCTGCTGGGCTGCATGCTCGGATAAGGGTCTGATATGGATTTTGGGGGGGACCCCACGCCGTTTTTTCGGCGTGGGGCTACCCTCAAATTCCATACCGGACCCGAAGGGCCTGGTTTGGAACCTGGGGGGCGACCCCCACGTAGTTTTTTTCCCATTTTTGCCGTGGAGTTCCCCCTCAAGATTCTCACAGTGCAGGTCGCGCCGCAAGTCGGATCCGACTTGCGGTGCGACTTCCATTCAAATCAATAGGCTCCCATAGGGAACCATTGATTTTGAATGGAAGAAAAAAAACGTACGTGGCTGAACATAGGTTCATCACGTTCAGTCACGTTCGGCCGCGTTTCTGCGTTTGAAACGCCGGGAAACACACGTTCGAACGCAAATAATTGCGTTCTAAAAAAAGTCCCTGAACGCAACTGCCTGCAAATGACTGCAAACGAACATGTGTACATGGACAGATAAGATAACATGGAGCTGCGTTCAGGGGCTTCTAAAAAAAAAACGCCCAACTGCTCCTAAACGGCCATTTCCAGCATCCCGTGTACATGGAGCCTTACCGTAAAATCCTTTTCCCTGAGGTTTACTGACGGACACAGCTCCAGGTCTTCTAGACCATTGGGCTTTATGCTGCTCTCTCTTCAGGAGTAGGAGGAGTAGGACTAGGCAGAAACCTTTTTGGTTACGCCCCTGAGGCAGTTTCAGAGGGTATACAATTACTTGCTATAGGACTTCAGTTTGTAACAAGCATTGTCAGAAGAATACATAACAACCCAACAGAGGGGTGCTGTGTATGTCAGTGAACCTCAGAGAAAAGGATTTTTTAAGGTAAGACAAAAATCCAGTTTTCTCTTTCGTTCACTGATGGACACAGCTCCATGTCTTCTAGACCATTGGGATGCCCCAAAGCAGTATCAATATGAGGGGTGGGAAAAAACACAGCAATAAGTAGAATTCCCAACAGGGCTACACATAACCAACCAGGTAAAAACAGGAGATCAACTAGTAACAACTGGAGCTCACCACCAGGAAAAAAATTACACCCTCAAGAAGCAGAAGCCTCTGCAACTACAGCCTGCAAAACTTTGCGGCCAAACGCGGCATCTGAAGATGTAAGTACATCCACCTTATAAAACTTTGTGAATGTGTGTACAGACGACCACATAGCCACCTTGCACAACTGAACCACTGATGACGGAAGAATGCACTATAACAGGGAAAGGAGGAACCTGACCCTTAATGGAATAGGCCTGCACCACTGTCTGCCTGATCCATTTGGAAACAGTCGCAGCAGATGCAGCCTGCCCCTTACAAGGTCTATCCGTAAGAACAAAGAATCAAATTTTCAAATCGGTTCAGTCACCACCAGGTTCACCCGAATCGCCCCGACCACATCCAAGGAATGTAAATCAATTTCCTTAGGATGTTTCGGTTTAGGACATAAGAGCAGTAACACAATATCACAAAACACAATATCTTCATTCAAATGAAACCCAGAGACAAACTTAGGAAGGAATGCCTGACAGGGTCTCAACACCACTTTGTCCCTATGAATCACCAGGTAGGGTGACCGACAGGACAACGCAGCCAACTCCGACACCCTATGTGCAGAAGTAATAGTGAATAAGAAGACCACCTTCTGTGACAGATTGAGCAGACAAAGTTCTCTGATATTTTCAAAGGGATGGGAAGCACCAACAGTACCAAAATGAGGTCCCACGGAGGCACCGGGGATCTCACCGGTGGAGCCAGATGGCGAACTCCCTGCACAAAAGTGTGAACCAAGGACTTCGCTGCCAACAGCCTTTGGAAATATACGGCCAAGCGGAAATCTGGCCCTTGATGGTGACCAGAGCCAAATGTTGATCTACACCTAGTTGTAGAAACTCCAACAGGCGAGACACAGAAAAGGAACGGAGGACAACCCCCCCCCCCCCCCCAGACTTACACCAAGTAATGTATGCTTTCCAAACTCGATAAACCTTCCTGGAAGTAGATTTCCTAGCTTTCAACAACGTAGGAATCACCGACTCCGACAGCCCTCTGTCCTTCAGCACCTGGCTTTCAATAGCCAAGCCGTTAAATCCAGCGACTGTAAAGCAGGATGGAAGATCTCCCCTGAGAGGAAGTTTCCAAGGGACATCTGCTACCAGCCTTACCAGGCCTGCGTACCAAGATTGGCGAGGCCAGTCTGGTGACACCAGAACGACTGGAATCCCTTCTACCTCGATTCTGTGTAGCAGTCTCGACAGAAGTTGTATTGGAGTAAAGGCATAATTCAGACGATACTGACCCCAAGGGGACACTAGGGCATCTGCGGCGTCAGCCAAAGGATCCCAAGACCTTGGCATGAACCTCTGCACCTTCCTGTTGAGACGGGAGTTCAGCAGGTCCACATGGGGGGTCCCCCACTGAAGGCACAGTTGATGAAACACCTCCGGGTAGAGAGACCATTCTTCTGGATCCAATGACTGCCGCTTGCCAATTATCTACCCCCGGAATGTGCACAGCAGAGAGGGCCGGAACATATAAAGTTCTGCCCACCTCAAGATACCAGGCACTTCCTGGGCCACTAAGGCACTCTTTGTGCCCCCTTGATGATTGACATATGCTACATCAGTAGCATTTTCCGATTGCATCCGCACAGGGCGTCCCTGCAGATCATCTGTCCATTGAGACAAAGTCTGATCGCCTGAATTTCCAGAATGTTGATTAGCAGCCTGGACTTCTCTTGAGTCCAAACACCTTAAGCTGAGTACACTCCCAATACACCTCACCATCCGGAAAGACTGGCATCCGCGGTGATCACAGTCCAATAAAGGGGAAGAAAGGATTTTCCCAGACAAAGGGCCGGGGAGCAGAGTCACCATAGCAGAGACTCCCTCGAACCCCAACTCAACAGGATCAAATAGTCCAAAGACAGTGGATCCTTGCTCCATTCTGTCAGAATTTCCCTTTGCAGAGGTCTGGTATGGAACAGCGCAAACGGAACCCCCTCAAAGGTGGAAACCATCAGACCAAGTACTTACATGCAAGTCCTGAGCGAAGACCGATAGTTGGACAACAGGAGCCGTACCGCATCCTGTAGCTTCAGAAGTTTCACCTGAGGAAGAAACACCCGGGCTGACGCTGAGTATAGCGTCCGACCCAAGTAGTTCAGCTTGGTGGACAGAGTCAGTGCAGATTTCTGAAAATGTAGTGTCCATCCAAACTCCAGTAGAGTTTGCACAGTAATGTCCAAGTCGGCTTCTAGAGCTGAGGAAGACTCTGCACGCAGAAGCAAATTGTCCAGGTATCCCAGTACTGTGATCCCCTTCTGTCGTAGCAAGGCCAGAACTGGGGCCAAAACCTTTGTGAACACCCAAGGAGCTGAGGCAAGACCAAAAGGTAACGCCACAAATTGATAGTGCTCCTCGCCCATGGCAAAATTAAAAAAACACTAATGCAGGACATATGTTGGAATATGAAGGTAAGCATCCTTGAGATCGATAGAAGCCAAAAGATCCCTTTGATGAAGGAAAGCTACTATGGTGCCGATGGACTCCATCTGAAATTTCTGAACCCGCACAAAGTGGTTAAGAGCCTTGAGATACAAGATTGGATGAACCTTGCCTTCTTTCCTGGGAACTGTAAACAGATTTGAATAAAATACTTGAAAACGCTCCGACTCTGGAACCGGCACAATAACTTGTGCAAACAGGTCCTGCACTGTCCCGTAGAGGCCCTGTATCCGCTCGTGAGACAGGCGTAGGTTGGAAGGAAAGAACCTTGCTGGAGGCAAGGACCGAAACCCGATCTTGTAACCAAATCAACTCGTAGACCCATCTGTCCTGAATAAGCAAGGTCCACGGATCCGGAAAAAGGAAAATACGTCCCCCCACCCCAGATGCAGATGAGGGCACCCCTTCAGGCTGGTGAAGGCTTGTCTGCAGAACCAGTAGTGCCCACTTTGGACTTACCATTCCAGGGTCTCTTGGAGCTTCCCGCAAAGTTACAGGTGGTTCTCAAACCCTTTTCCTGCGGTCCAGATGGACGAAAGGGCCGCTTGTGAGCCAAGAAGAAAGGACCAGGTTTATGACGAGGTTCCTTGCCCCTAACAACCTGTGTAAGTAATGTAATCTTACCTCCTGTAAGACCTTTAATGATCTCTTCCATAGAGGCCCCGAACAAATGGTCACCTACAAAGGGTAGATAAGTCAGCACCTTTTTAGAAGCCTGGTCGGCCGTCCAGTACTTCAACCATATCATGCGACGAAGAATCACTGCCATCACAGATACCCTGACGGCCAAGGCAGCCGCATCCAAAGATGTATCACAAATGTACTGAAACCCCTGGATCAACTAATCCACCAGCTCAGGAGGGTATTGACTCTCTTCCAGATCCTGGTGTAAAATCTTTGCCCATTCTGTTAAGGTCTGAGATACCAAGGTAATAGCAAACACTGGTCTCCAAACTGAACCAGCCACGATGAAAAGGTACCGGACCAGAGTCTCAGCTCTTGTCCACGGTGTCCTTAAAGGATGGAGAATCCTCCACCGGCAAAAGTGTGGCCTTATTTAGCCTTGAAACCTGAGAGTCCACCGACGGTGGAACCGTCTGTTTCTGCAGAAGAGACTCCTCAAAGGGATATCTCCTAGCGAAGCGCATAGGTATTCCAACCATGTGTTTCGGGGAACCCCACTGACTAGTGCCAATCTCGTCAAAATAAAATAGGTAGCAAAGGGAAGATTTATGGGTACCAAACTGCACTGCCATCACCGACTCCGCATCCGCGGAGTCTTCCAACTTTAATGGTTCCCACTCTGACACGATAAGGGCCTCCACCAGTGCTTTTTCATGCATGGCTGCAGAGGACGATGACTCATCCTCCCTATTAGAGCACTCAGCGTGCATGGACGCAGACCCAGTGGGCTGACTCTCGTCTGCGGCGGCCAAATCCACCTCAGACTCTGAGGAGGCAGAGGATACAGGTGAAGGTGGGGGGGCTCACCACCCCATAGCTAAACAGCGCCAAACAGTCTGCCACACTGCGAAAAGGAAGAGGAAGCACTGACGCTAGAGGCCCCCGCAGCACATCACCGCACTCAGACTACAAGAAAATTACAATTTTTTTCTCTATGGGAAACCCAAAACATGGCCACCGAAAGCCGGGAATGCAGAATCCATGGCAAAATAGTGCACCCCAGGGAAAAAGTCATGCACCAGGAGACCCCCCCCCAGGGAACCCCTGCAGCACCCAGGTACAGGCACCCCCAAAAAGGGGGGCCGACAGTGGCACCCAGGTATGGGCACCCCCAAAAAGGGGGGCCAACAGCTGCACCCACCCACCACTCTCCGGCCCAACACCAGACAAGCCCCCATAACCAAATGCACCCATGTCCCCTAGAAGGGGCTAAGGGGGGGTAGACACGGGGCAGGTGAGGGCAACCTACACAGGGGGAACCCTGCTGTGGAGATGGGGGAAAGAACATGAGGGGGTGGGAGGACACAGGAGGGGGCCTACCATCCCCAGGGAGGGCCCGCAACTAGAAATTCTGTAAGAAAGGAGGGGGGACACTACTCCCCACACCATGGGGGGAAAAAAAATTGCTATATTCATTTAAAAATAATTATGTTATTGCTATTTTGAGGGTGGTAATGTTATTTGGGCTTTATTATCCATTCATTGTAATGGTAAGAAATTTCAAGTCCATGTCCCTCCAAATTCAAATAATCCCTTCTTGAGGGTATTTTGTTCATTTTAAGATAATGATAATTTTTAAGCAAAAATATTTTATATTATCCAAAGAATGCATGACTTTATCGTGGTAAGATAAGTCTCCATATATATTAAGCGCCTCTATGAAATTAAGTATATAAATCTGTTTAAAAAATATACCCCTCTAGTGTCACGGTATTTTCCTGTATGTCTAAATAATATACACCTTCCAGGCCATTTTGAATAAAGATTGTAATGGTCTTTGCTTGTAAACACAAGGCGAACTTAGGAAGCTGTTTCCACACCTTTACTTCTGGAGCGATGGTACAGGACTGCCGGAAGCTTCTTACCAATAGGGTACTCAAAAGCGTGACGGCGCGCGCTATCTCCATTCCCAGCTGATGCCTAGTGAGGGGAATCGCGTCAGTGGAGAGCCGCGCCGTCACATTACATAGCGCGCTCCGCACTGCAGGCAGCCGCGCCAGCTTCAAGATCGTTATACATGTCCGATACTCGTCTCAGTATGTAAGTGTATGTCCTTTATTAAACTCTTTTTACTGAAGATAATGCACTATTAGTCTATTCCTTTCATTTCTGGGACACCTCATTTGGGAGGGCTGATTTCCCAAACGTGGATTCTGGAGTCAAGGGAAGGATTGAATCTAATAGTGTGGGATCTGTGGATACGCCTACGGGGATAACATCCTAAGAGGAACACAGATGGAATGTATATGTCTGAGCCTACCCTATTTTTGAGTTGGTAAGAAGCCATTCACACTAATTTTCTCACAACACGAGGTGAAATACGGAAAGGAGGGAATTATTCACTGTGAGGATCACGGGCTCACTGATCGATTTTTTGCACCTTATTGCTGTGGATCTGGTAAGGAACCACCTTGCAGTGTATGTCCAGTCCTATTCATGGCCATTTAAGTTGGAGTGTTAGGATTGATTTTCCACCGGGATTCACAATCGACACTTTAGGAGAAGGAATCGCCTGATTTACATCTGTTTGAGAAACTATTCCTTATACTTGTGTAGATATAGATAAGGTGTTTTCCCATTAGGATTTGCACACAGCACTTTATGTGAAGAGATCACCTGATTCGCACTTGTTTGAAAGACTAATTTTTCTTAGATATGTATGTTGATATAGACAAGGTGGTTATTATGTAACATTTGTTAATATGTTGATTTTGTTTGTACACAGTTTATTTAGTGTTGTGTGGGTTTAGAGACTCACATATAACATTATATCACAGGTAGAGCGCACTTATTTCTTTTTCTTCGTCTTTACACTTGGCTTAAATGTTTTAACACAGGAAGACTTATTTTCTTCCTTTTTGCTACTCTTACCTAATTTCTTTGGGTTATTAGTTTTGGATTTTTTTTTTTTTAGTTTTTAAGTCACTATATGGTCTTTATAGTAGCAATGTGCATTGTTCACTTTTGTTTTTTGGGAGGATTGAATTGTTTTCTCCCCCTTCTTGTTATTTTTAGTGCACACATTGCACTGATTAGTTCATTCACTTATTACAGGCTTTGGGCCCACTTATATTTCAAGCATCCCTCTGTTTAACACTTTACACCTGGGGATAGGTATTTTAACAATAGTCTTTCACACTTCTGTCTGACGATCTTCATTTCTTAGAGGCGGTTTGTCTTTCCAGTTTTTAGTGCCTATGGACATCTGGCATTGTGATTCTGGGCATTGTTCAGGATTTTGCCCTGGTTTCCTTTCTACTGACCCCTTCCCCTTCGCAATTCCTGGGGAGAACTATGTGCACCAGCAGGGGTTTGTTTATTCCTTTTGTGGTTCCTTTGTTCAAGTTTTGGAGACTCATGAGAACCATTTGTCTATATAATTGCTAACCAAGTCTGGAATTTTTTGGTAAATTTTGACCCTAAGAGTAAGTAGGAGTCTCCTCCCTCTCACCATCCCCCTTTCCCTCCCCTTTGTTTTTTTCCAGTGTTTTAACAGCTTGGTATCTGATTTCATATATATGTTTTCCTCCTGATGAAGCAAGTGTTGTCTTGTGAAACACGTTGAGATCCTATACATAAAGCTCTGTTCCTTGGACTACCAGCCATAACATGACTTATGTAACTATGAATATGTACAGTATGTGCATATATTTGTAACTATGTTCTAAGATTTTAAAGATTTGTGAACAAACTATTTTAGTGTTTGAATAAAGTTTGTACATTTTATATTTTTTATCTGTGTCTCAAGGTTCCTCTGGCATTTTTTCTTTGTATTTTGGTACTTTCAGGGACTAAGACACATTCTTACCCTACACACACCAGCTTTATTTCTTAGATTTAAGAAAATATTTTTTTTACTATTTTGGACCAGTTTTCCTTTAAACCTAAGAAAAAAACATAAGGAGATATACGTTCCCATTTACCACCAAACGATAGCCTAACATGTCTTGAAAAAAACATGGGTAAACTAGTAGCTGCGTTCTGTACAATTTTACGAACAGATGTCAAACTTGTAAAACTGTGTTCAGATGTTAGAATTAGTTTTCCCCTTTATCATAAAGGGGTTAAATTGCTTTACTTCTGTTTGTAAACAATGAGCCAGGGGATTCCCTTCATCTATACCAGACCCTTATTCTAAATGCTCTAAGTGCCGGTTCACATTTGTGCGATGCGGGAACGCTGCGAATATGCAGCGTGATCCTGCATCGCATCCGCACCTCTGGCAGTTCACACTGCCATATGCGATACGCAGGGGTGTCAAGAGTTAACGACACCCCCAGTTGCGATCGCATATCGCAGTGCGATCTGCAAGTTTGCACAGAATCGGATCACACTAGTGTGAACCACTATGCGATCCGATTCTGCTGCAAATAAAAAAAAGCCTCATGTGCGAGTTTAGTGCGGATGCGAATTCGCACCGCACATGAGATCACATGTAATTTAGGAGCAGTGCGCTCCGAATTACATGCAATCTCCGCAATCGCACAAATGTGAACCGGGCTAAATGTTAATTGGCGATCCCACACCAAAAAAATGGTTCCCTCCCGTAATTTCCTTGGGGCCTTTGCAATCTGGTATAAATTTAAAGGGGACCCCGTGCATCTAAAAAAAAAAAAGTGGTTTTGTCCCCAAATTCAATACCTTTAGTTCTGGTATGGATTTTAGAGGGGAACCCCAAGCAAAAATTGGAGAAAAAAAGTCTCCAATAAAGGACACCTATGATATGATCCACTCCCGATGTCTGCTTGCCTGCAGATGACAGTTGATATAAACAAAGTGGGGTGTACTGGCTGAAATCATTATTCAAATGGACATGACCATATTTTGTCAATGGCATTACCCAGGAGACCCCCCGCTCATTTGTTTAAATCAGAAAAGCAGTTGTAGGGATCGGATGTGTAGGTGGTTTATTTTTCTTTTGGCAGTGGATTTCGTTCATCATGATTGACATGGGTCTGCATTGCTGGATGACGTGATTGACTGAATTTTCATCGTGGACATTTTTTTTTTTTTTAAGATTTGTCAAAATCTGTGCATCTCATTCTACTTAACTTTTGCACATGCGGGTTTTCCAGATTCCAACCTCTAAGCAAGGGTTGTAGGAAAGAGGCCCTTTTCCTCACTAACAAGGGGGCAATGTGCTTTTCTGGGTTGTCCATCCTGGTAAGGTACCCCCTCCCCCTGCACACACACTTTTCTAGGTAACTTTTCAAGCTGCTTGCTTAGATAAGGGTCTAAGTGTGTGTGTGTGTGTGTTTTTTTTTTTTTGGGGGGGCCTTTAATTTTTTTTTTACATGATTTCTGTGTAGGGCTCCCCCTTAAAACTCATACCAGACCCAAAGTGTAACTACAGGGACATTTTTTTGGGGATAGAGTAGGTAGGGATTAGAACATCTGCCCGGTTTTTAATGCTGTTTGTGCCCCCATTATGTGAAAGTTAATGAAAAATCCAAATTGGGGGTTAACACAAGAGTAAGAGGGGAAATCTTAAAATGGGGACATTCGTTTTGGTGATACCTCAGGATTCCCATTCCATTTTGGAGGGATTTCCTCTCACTTCCTGTTTTGGCAATGGGACAGGAAGTGAGGGGAAATCTATATGGGACATAGATGGAAAAACAAAACAAAAACCTGACGGGATTTAACCCTCCCTTTCTCTATCCAAAATGAAAAAAAAAATGCCTTTAGTTCTACTTCAATTAGAGGGAATCCAAAGTTTTTTTAAACTATCGCCAGCAACTTTGTTTTCATAACCAGGGATTACCTGCCTGTATATAAATAGGGACAACTGATGTCACTGGTTGCTAAGGATGCAGTGGGTGCTAGTACCCATCACTTCCTTAGCAACCTTGACTGCGGAAAAATGTATTTGTTACATAAAGTAGGAGAAAAACCCGCTATGATGTTTGGCTCCTGCCGAATGGGCTCAACATCTAGCATTTAAACACCCAAAGAAAGAAAAGGTCCGTCTGAACCTGTGTCCGGAGAAAACAGAGTCAAAAAGGTTAGGGATTCGGCGTAGTTTCCCCAGACAACTCTCATAGAGAGGCTCCTACCATAAGTTAACAAACCCCTAGGTTCAATTGTATATTTAGGAACTGTGACTAGAAAGGCCTTATTTCCCATTGCTAAATATATCCTAAAAAGTGTTCCATTGTTATAGAAGCAGCAGGTGTAGTGGTCTACAGTTGGATGGTGGAAACGCCATATATCTATCAGGCTCCATTTCTTCACTAGCAAGGTAAGTGAGTGTTCAACGGTACTCATAGTTTACACCCCCTTTTTAACAGCAAATGGCAAAATAGTTGAGTTTACACTGTTAACTGCTCAAAAGTAGCATGAATTTTTAAAGAAAAAGGAATTTCTACATTATTTCAATTGGCACTACAATACAAGGATGTTACGTTACAAGTAACAGGCTCTCTTTAGTTTCTCAGCAAAGCAAATCTACTCTTTTAAGGTTTCTGCTTGTATATCTCTACCTCCTGTATCAGTACAGAAAGGTTACAATAACATTTTTTTTTAGCCTTGGCATCTAAGTGTAGATATGCTCTATCCATTTTCAGGGACACATCCACACACAATTGTTGGCAAGCTAATCTTGTGATTCCCATGAAAGACTCACTTTTCAGCTACAATGACAGCTGCCCCACACTGGCAGTTACTGTATCATACACATGTCTTAAATTCTGTAATCAGCAGCCAGCAGGTGCTATATCGCATTCAGCACACCACATCCACTCAATACAGACATCCCCAAACACACAGAGGCTGGTTTTTGTCAAATGTTTTATTGAGTGTAGACATCTGGAGTACTGTAAAACATGCATTATCTGTAGATTCAAAAAAAAAGCCAGCCACATTGTCCTCACTGTCAGATGTGTCAGGCTTGGCATACATGATGGAGATTAATGAAGTATCATGAGACTAGAGCGAGTCCTGAAAAGCATCTATGATTTCAAGTAGGATCTTAATCATTTGGAAAGCACATTTACTGAACTTGTATTTTCACAGTGAGGTGACACGTATCGTTTCAAAACAAACAGCATTTATTTGGTGGGGAGGACGAAGGGGAAAATGGATCCCAGTTTTGTATTTAATAACAGAAATATTCTAAGTACAAATAAAAAAGCAGCCTCTCTGTTGGCATTTAAAATTATTTCTTTTTGGATTGCTGAGGTGTATTGAATTTAAAGAAAATAATGTCTCCATCTTCTACCGTGTAATTTCTCCCTTGTTGTCTGTATTTTCCTGCAGCCTGTAAAACACAAAATATACAGAATATTAATTATTGGTAAGCAAACACTGCAGACTGTATTTATAAAGCAGTAGATCTGAAGTTTACTGCAGGTGAATCTTCTTGCGCCATCAATTTGAATGACAGTGATTGATTTACTAAAAGTGAATGTCCAGTGAAATTTGCATTCACTGCTTTCTAAATATGCCCTTTTGTGTTATGTGCAGACATTCTGTACACAATCTTGGCTTTGTCTTTTAAAATGGAAATCTGCTTTTTCATCACAAAAGCTTGCACATGCTTATACAGTTTTTAAGGTGCATATATTTATTTTGGAAGTGCATTTGATTTTTATCATATATGAACCTTATTCAAATATGTAAACTTTTTCTTTGACTTGGACATTATATCAGAGTGGCAATAAATAAATATATTTACTTTACCCATACTAATAAAAAGGTTTACTTTGCAAGAGAAATTTAAAGTTGTCCATTCTCACCTTCCCCATGCTGCTTCCAATCCACCACTAGGCTTCCAAATATTCCCTTCTCCCCCTTTTGTCAGTATTTGCATTTGATAACTTGCCACTTAAGATGCCCAGCACTGTATTGTGGGAGACATGAGTGTGATGTGCTTGCCCATACCCAGGAGCTCTAGATATTTTGAGTGCAGTCTGCTGGTAGAAGAGTATGGGGAAAGCAAGTACCAACTCTTCAAGCTGCCATCTTTAAAGTGAACCTGCTGCCCACTAGCCCAAAGGAAGTGTGACCAAGTCTGGGAAAAGCAGTTACAGAAGGGGGTCAATATTTCTTACAGCTCTTAAACACTTGAAACCTGAGAATAAAGTACATTAAATGGAAAATGCCTACTAGGTGTATGCAGTCAGCACTGGGGCTGCAGATCACACATCAAGCAGCTATGTGTGTTGAATATTAGAGGTCTTGAGGGCCATATACACAGCGATATCAAGGTAAGATCCTTCCATAATTACCGAGTGAAAGGATTGGTTTTGTATTCACAAGAGCATATTTTGCAAACTTTCTAACTTTTCTCACTTTAGCAAAACAAAAAGTCTTTACATTTCCTTGCATGAATTGCTTCTCTCTCCCAAGGCCACCGTGAGCTGCTCTGTGCATTACTAAAAGCTACTAATCCAGTGAGCACATGGAAACTGGTAACATCTGAAATTGTGAAGGAAGGATGTTGCAAAGTGTGGGATATCCTAAACCTCTTCAAGACCGCGCTATAGCCGAATGACGGCTACAGCACAGTTGCACATTGCCGGCAGGACGTCATATGGTGTCCTCCCACGCGTATCCACAGGCATCTGTGATTTGGGACACAGCTGATCACAGATCGTGGTAAAGAGCCAAACAGGGTGGCTCTTTACCACGTGATCAGCTGTGTCCAATCACAGCTGATCACAGTGTAAACAGGATTAGCTGGATTTCGGCATTCTTCTCCTCATGCAGACAGCGTGTGAGGAGAGGAGAGCCGATAACCGGCAAATACAGGAGACATGCACACAGACCTGACACCCTAATTATCAGTGCAGCTCCAACAGTAACCACCAGTGCTGTCAATCAGTGTCCATCTGCGCCACCTATCAGTGCCCATCCATGCCACCTCATCAGTGCACAACAGTTAAGGAGAAAATTTACTTATTTACAAAATTTTATAACAGAATTTACGAAAAGCTTTTTTTTTTCAAAATTTTCAGGCTTTTTTCATTTGTTTAGCAAAAATAAAATACCCAGTGGTGATTAAATACCACCAAAAAAAAAAAAAAAGCTCTATTGGTCTCAAAAAAATGATAAAAAATGGATTTTTGTAAAATCTTACCGTAAAATCCTTTTCTCTTAGCTCATCGACAGACGTAGTCCTCGGTGATACACCACCTTCGGGTTATGTTACCTCCGCAGGAGCAGGACTAGACAGGAAATTAAAAAGCTCTGGCCACACCCTAGGGGCAGTCCCAGAGGGTATATCCTCTCTCTCTCTGCCTCAGCAAATCAGTTATGTGAAAAAGCAGTGCTTAGAGAATTTAACCCAACCCAACTCCAAAACAGAGGGGCGGGGACTACGTCTGTCGATGAGCTAAGAGAAAAGGATTTTACGGTAAGATTTTACAAAAATCCATTTTTCTCTAGCGCTCATCGACAGACGTAGTCCTCGGTGATACACCACCTTCGGGACGTCCCAGAGCAGTATCACAACTGAGGGGTGGGAAAATGGAAATCAAATCCCAATCTAGAAGGCCCAACCGGTGCCAACTAGAAGTTTACAATGCTCATCCTTAATGATGAGACTCAACAAAAAAATTTTCAAACAGAAAAAAACCCTCGAGGTAGACCACCGGTCTCCTCAAATTGCGGCCTGCAAAACCTTGCGGCCAAATGAGGCATCCGCCGATGCCGTCACATCAATTTTATAGAATTTTGTAAAGGTATGTACCGACGACCAGGTGGCCGCCTTACATACCTGGACCACTGACGCCTGATGGCGAAAGGCCCAGGAAGTACTGAGCGCTCGAGTGGAGTGCGCCCTAACAGGGAACGGAGGACTCTGACCCTTAATAGAATAAGCCTGTACCACCGTTTGTCTAATCCATTTGGCAATGGTTGCGGCAGATGCAGACAAACCCTTTCTGGGGCCATCCGTGATCACAAAAAGTGAATCCGTCTTACGGAATGATTCCGTAGCTTTCAGGTATACCCTGATTGCCCGAACCACATCTAAGGAATGCAACGCATGTTCCCGATGATGCTTGGGCTGAGGACACAAGGAAGGTAGTACAATATCTTCATTCAGATGAAAATCTGAAACCACCTTAGGAAGAAAAGATGGCTTAGGATGAAGTACTACCTTATCCCTATGAATCACTAGGTATGGGGACTGGCATGATAATGCAGCCAGTTCTGACACCCTGCGAGCAGAAGTAATAGCCACCAAGAAGGCCACCTTCTGGGATAAAGTAAGCAAGGGAATCTCTCTGATGTTTTCAAAGGGAGGTTTCTGTAGAACCGACAAAACCAAATTAAGATCCCAGGGCGGTAAGGGCGCGCGGACTGGAGGAGCCAGGTGCCGCACCCCCTGGATGAAATTCCGCACCAAGGATTTGGTAGCTAACGGCTTCTGAAAGAAGATTGCTAATGCTGAAACTTGACCCTTGATGGTGCTCAAGGCTAGCTTCTGCTCAACCCCTTTTTGCAAAAAGGCCAATATTCGAGACACCGAATAGGTACGTGGAGGAAATCCTAAAGATTCGCACCACGCAATATAAGTCTTCCATGTGTGATAATAGACTTTGCTGGAAGTCGCTTTCCTTGCTTTAATAAGGGTAGAAATGACTGAAGTAGACAAACCTCTGTCCTTCAGTACTTGGGTCTCAATGGCCAGGCCATTAAAACCAGCGACTGTAAAGCACGAAGGTAACTTGGTCCTTGAGACCACAGACACTCCCTGAGACGAAGTTCCCACGGAACGTCTGCGACTAGCATGTCCAAGTCGGCCAGGCCGGCTTGGGGAGGCCAGCCTAGAATTTCTAGGACCACTGGCGCTGATTGGATCTGAACCAGGCGTCCCTAGAGCTATCTGGCCCCGACCATCCGAGGAAGTCTGGTCGTTTTCTATTTCCACACATTTATCAGATACCTGATAGTTATCAGGAAGGGTGATCTTTTCTGGTTGAACCTCAGGGACCGAAGTCACCCGACTAGAGGCTACTTGGCCTATCTGGTCAACCAGATCCGATTCCTGTGTGGTATCGGGACTAATCTTAGGAAAGGGTAAAGGAAAAGATCTATTCAGGGAACGGTAACTACCGCTTCCTGTGGTACTTAAATGTTGGAAGGGAAGAATCGCACCGGTAGTAGTGGTTGATGCTCGATCTGATGTCCTGAATACCGGTGAAAACGTCCCCCCACCCTGAAACCGGGTGGGGGCGCACCTTCAGGCTGTGTACTCCTTTGCTTCGGGTTTGGCTGGGTTGGTCCTCTGCTTGTCCGACCAGCCCTTCTTGAATCCTCCTGGAGGAGTCTTGCCTTTCCCGCTAGTACCAGCCGGGCGCCCTTTATGGGCGGTAAAGAAAGGTCCTCGCTTGTTGCGAGGTCCCTTAGCTTTTGCAGCCTGTGGCAAGAAAGTGCTCTTGCCCCCAGTGGCATCCTTAATGATTTCATCTAGGTTGGCCCCAAATAGACGATTCCCCTGAAAAGGGAGATTGGTCAAGGTCTTTTTGGAACCTAGGTCAGCTGACCAGCATTTTAACCACAGCACACGTCTGAGGATCACTGCTAACTTAGATGCATGCCCTAATAAGGGAGTTGTGTCCAAGGCTGCGTCACAGATAAACCGTAGCCCTTGTATGATCTGTTCCATCAAATCAGATGTCTCCTGGGGAATATCTTTTCCCCTAAGATCTTGGCGTACCATTTTCGCCCATTCCGTAAGTGTCTGGGAAACTAGACCAATAACAATTACTGGTCTAAATGCTGACCCTATCAGAGAAAAGATAGTGCGGGACTCTGCTTCTATCTTTCGATCCACCGGATCCTTAAAGGACGAAGTGTCCTCCACTGGAATAACCGTGGCTTTATTCAGCCTGGAAATAGGCGGATCCACGACTGGTGGTACCGTCCATTTCTTAATGATGGATCCCTCAAACGGATAGCGTCTAGCAATACGCTTGGAAATAGTAAAGGTACGTTTAGAATGCTCCCATTCTCCTTTAATCTGATTACCAAAACATTTAGGTACCGGAAAAGCCTTCGCCATCTTGATGGGCTTATTAGTACCGAAAGGCCTCTCTGTTTCAGTTGCCTCTGCCGGTAAAGCCTCAAGTTTTAAGGTTTCTTGCACTGCCACAACTAGTGCGTCCACCAATGCTTCTTCCTGAATTATAGCAGGAGAAGAAGCGTCCTCCTCACTGTCTGAGGGGGCTTTACCTGGGATAACAGCCCTTGCAGAGGAACCTGCAACTGCCGTGACCATCTCTGAATCTGAGTCAGAGGTGTCAGATGGTATAGGGGTAGGCGGGGGTCGCTTCCTTGACCCCCGTCCCTGACAGGCCGCCTCCACCCGAGCCACCATAGACTCCAAAATTGCTGTAAATGACTCTATACTCTGTGCACCGGCGGGTCCCGAGGCCCCCTCGAGGGAAACAGGTGGGGGAATATGTGTGGCAGGGTCCATGATAACTCCAGTTACTTCCTGGATAATATAATTCAAAAAGAAAAAAACTTTTTTTTTTTTTTTTTTTTTTTCTGACCCCCAGCGCCACAAAAAAGCCCCTTAGTGTTACCTGCTAGGGATCCCTATCGATCGAGAGAGAGAGAGATAGACCCCCAGGCTCACCACTAGATGCTCAGAGTTAAACTGCAACAGCTTACAGCGCTGTCTTGACAAACAGGAAGTCTTTTGGATGGCTGCCCAGGAAGAAGGGAGGCGGCTCCGCCCCTCTGCACGCCTTCCGGCGCCTCCCCCAAGCTCCACGAGGTGTAGGATCACCTCAAACATGGCCGCCCCCATGCTGGAGACACGAGGCTACGCCAAAATGGCGGCTCGTGCGATCCAGCAAAAAAAATGGCGGCGGCCTGTGCTGACTAGCGGTGTGCTGCAGGCACACAACACTCTCTCTGCATGGGGATATGGCGTGGTTGGCGGTACCGGCCCTGGCGGACCGCATGGCCGTTCGGGAGGCCTGCTAATAGCTGGAGATCTGATTTGGAAGGCAGTCTACATGTCCGTGGCTTCTGACTGGTAGGTAGCTTATACTTAACCCATAAGATTCCCAGAATGCCACAGATTACATCTTAAAAACATGTATACAATAGATTGTTAGCTCCCAAACCAAGCCTCCTGGCTTTTTGCACACATAAAATCACACTCAAAGTAGGAGGATTTGTGACATGTTATAGGATAGAAAGAACTCTTTCTTACCATACAGAGAGGGGCCCGCGTTCACCACAAAACCCGTCAGGGGAAAAGGGGGAACATACTACTCACCATACCGGAACCAGGCGGGCACCAACTCCTGACAGTACCCCTCTCCACCGGGGCGGGAGGGCTGTCGACCGATACGGACGCCGTGACTCATGGTCTTTGGCGTTTCAGCGAGACGTTTAACTCGCGGGTTCAGTCCTTTTAATGGGACTTTGTCGCGGCCGACCCAGCGCGGAGCTATGGCCTGCACGCGCTCGTAGGCTGAACTGGGGTGACCACCGGATCTCAACATCCAGCCCGTCGCCCAGTTCAGCTTTCTTGCTTGAAGATCTCACAGGAACACTGGAGAAAAAAAGCTGTCTAAAAATCCTTTTAGAAAAAAATTCTTGCCAGGACCTAAGATCCCAGCAAGGTATCTAGGTC
The DNA here is from genome assembly GCF_965119305.1 of Pelophylax lessonae. Taxonomy (NCBI): domain Eukaryota; kingdom Metazoa; phylum Chordata; class Amphibia; order Anura; family Ranidae; genus Pelophylax; species Pelophylax lessonae. The sequence continues at coordinate 248,435,403 of NC_138773.1, read as the reverse complement.
CTTACTCCTAACTAGACAGAAAATAACTGATTTGCTGAGGCAGAGAGAGAGAGAGGATATACCCTCTGGGACTGCCCCTAGGGTGTGGCCAGAGCTTTTTAATTTCCTGTCTAGTCCTGCTCCTGCGGAGGTAACATAACCCGAAGGTGGTGTATCACCGAGGACTACGTCTGTCGATGAGCGCTAGAGAAATTTTTGTTTTTGGTACAGTGTTGCATGACTTTGCAACTTTTGCAACTGTCATTCAAAGTGTGACAGCACTGAAAGCTGGCCTGGGCAGGAAAGGAGTAAAATGCCCATTAGGCAAGTGGGTTAGAGTAGTTGCACATCCTTACTTCAAATAGCTCACTAAGATCATGCTTGTAGGGTGACTCTTTTAGGGGTGCATTAGAACTGAACAAGAGCTCAATTACAGATACCAATCTATTGTTAACCTATCTGTAAAAAAAAAAAATAAATAAATAAAAACTACCTCGCTCCAACACTTTGAATAAGTTCTGTAATTTACTGTTACTACTTTCATTTGTTGATGTAGCAATAAGTGTGCTACGCTTGTATTCAATGCATGTTATTTATCGCTGTATGTTATTTACTTATTTTGAATAAAATACAATTTTATTGCTTACTTCTTTTGAAAGGTACAATCTGCAGGTCTGTCATCCTTATCCTAACGTTACTACTTCGAGCCAATGAGTAGAACACCTGATATACTGTACAGACGTTTCTAGTCAGTGGTGTATGTAGTACTGAACATAACATGAGACAGTTGTGGAACTAGTATACTGAAAAACAAGTGAGCATTGGAAGTTCCAACATCCTGATTGTGACAGTTCCTATACCTGAATACTAGCATGAAATTTCACCCTTTATTGATGCTTGATCTGCAATACTTTAATTTTGAGTGAGGCAACTGTTAAAGGCCTAAATCCTATATGCAGTTGAACCCTAAGACAACCATCCTGAAAATCCCTGAAGCGTATATTCTGGTGTAGTGGTATGACCCCAGACACTCTGACCTGCCATGATATTGCTATGTGCTGGTGTATATGGAGAGGACAGTCCCAGCTTCTGCATTACAACAGCCTTCATGTCAGAAAAAAGAATTGCAGTTGAAAAAAAAAAGTTCATCATTAAAAACGGGGAAAAAAAAAAAAAACAGAAATACCAATAGTGAAAAATGTGGGAGACGTGTATGCTCGAGTTTCTGATATCCAGTGAATGCTCAACTACATACATTATTTCATCAGAAGGAATTTAAGAGGGGTGGTTATGTAGCTTAAGCATAAAAGTATTATTTCTCTGTGTAATTGGTATTGTGACATTTCTCCCCAACCTCTCAAATAATAAGATAATAAGATTACATTGATTTCAGGAGCCATGGATTTATAATTTCAGTATTCTAGGGAGCACAAAAGAAATCCATATTAGGATGTACAAGGGAACAAACAGTGATCACCAGGAAGCCACATGTCAGACATAATAATACTGGAACACAGGAGAATGAATACCCAGCACAGACACACATCCATCCACTCTACTGGTAGCTTTACAGACAGTATACATTTATACGTTCACAGTTCATTCACCAACAGACACCAGAAAAGCTTGTGTTGTCAACAGCAATTGGCAGGCACAGCTTCTAAATAACATTAAAAGGAGGCCGCTACCACTCACAAATTATTCTGAAAATGCTACTTGCCTGGCTCTCATGCTGATCCAGTGGAATTGAACCCTTTCAGACACTGTTCAGGAAGAGGCACATTGATTTGAAGTTTTCACTTGTCTCTGACTTTTTAGTCTGCATGCTTGTGCCAGGCCAGTGACTTCCACTTACTCACAGATCTGGGTTGTGCAAGTATACACAATCCTTACCTTCCAAGGGAATGCTGAGCAATGTTTAAAGTATCAGCCCTCATTTGCTAACCTAAATATATATTCTGATCTATGCTCATCTGAAACATTCCTAGCAATGCATCACGTTGATACTGGTTAAAACATCCTTGGCTTTAGGTGGGGATATCTGAATGATGCCTGCATCATTTAAATATATATTTTTTTTAGCCGGTGATTTACTTCACCATAAGAACAATCATAGCGGCTGGTCGGCGACTTTATTGGTCTTACAGACAGTGGGAGGGGACATCCCCCCCCCCCCGCTGCCCTCCAGTGCTTCTACCGCCCGTGCGGTCGGCGAGTCGGAGAAAGAATCCACCTGCGGCGGAAGTACACCATAGAGAATACCGAGGACCAGATAGTCCCCGGCAGTCTCTAACGCTCGGAGGCCCAGGCGCGACATTATGACATCATGCCTGGCTTGGCAGTTGTAAATACTACCATGAACTCGGCTGGATAGCCGAGATCGTTTCAGGCTTTCCAGCCTGTAGGAGAGATCTGAGGTCTTATTGACCCCATATTTCTCCATAAAGAGGACTTGTCATACACTATTCCTATTACAAGGGATGTTTACATTCCTTGTAATAGGAATAAAAGTGATAAAAAAAATAAATAAAATAAAAGGAAAGTGAAAAAATAAAAACATTTAAAGTGCCCCTGTCCCAGCGTGCTCGCACGCAGAATGGAACGCATACGTACGTACATATGTAAACAGCGTTCAATCCACACATGAGTATCGCTGAGAACTTTAGAGTGAGAGAAACAATTCTACCTCTGTAACTCAAAAATTTTCAAGGCTTTAAAAAAGTTTATAGGTTACCAGTTTAAAGTACCAAACTTTGGCACCATTCCACGAGTGTTAGCAGTTTTAAAGTGTGACATTTTAGGTATCCATTTACTCGGCATAACATCATCTTTCACATTATAAAAATAAATTTGGGCTAACTTTAGTTTTTTTTTTAAATTCATGAAACTTTAAAAAAAAAAAAAAGAGTTTGAAAAATTGCTGCGCAAATACCATGTGACATAAAAAGTTGCAATGACCGCCATTTTATTCCCTAGGGTCTTGGCTAAAAAAAAAACATATATGTTTGGGGTTCTGAGTAATTTTATAGCAAAAAAATGATGGTTTTTACATGTAGGAGTGGAGTGCCAGAATTGGCCTGGTATGGAAGTGGTTAAAGTAATACTAAACACACAGTTTCATTTACATTGTCCCTTCTATTTCTAGATATAAATGATGGCACTGTAATGAATTTATAAAAAAACATCAAAGTACCTTTTTCCTAATTGATACTCAGCTGTCACATGACCCAGATCTTTCCCAACCTGTCTGCAGGGAAACATAAGCAGTCCTCCATTGTGTTTAGCTGGTTAGTGAGCATAGAGGAGGGAGGGAGGAAGTGGGCTGTTATTTACCACTGTGTATTCGCCCACATGTGTGACTCTGTAGTCACATGGGCTGCTCAGATGTGATGGGGTGGAAATTCTCAGCATAGAAACTCACTGAAAACTGAGAACTATGCAGAGTTACCACCACAGCTGCAAAATCCCAAGCTGAAGTGGGGACATGGACAGAAGGGAGAGATAGAGAATAGCAGGATCAACCAGGATTTTTGCAGAATACAGAAAACGAATCTCACAGTGACTGAGTATGAACAGCATATAATACACCATTTATTGATAGTTTTTTTATCATGTGGGTTTAGTGACACTCACATTTTTAAAATGGTCAAATAGGTAAGCCAATTAAAAAGTCTTACATGTAGTTGCTTTACAAATGTTCTGAACTTGCACCATTTAGTAGATCTGAACACTAGCTCCAGCTAATTATATAGTTACATAGTTAGTGAGGTTGAAAAAAGACAAGTCCACCTGGCTCAACCAATAAGCAGCAAAAAACAGTAACGAAAAAACACAACCATACAATCGTATATACACAATACCCACAGTTGATCGAGAGGAAGACGAAAAACCCCAGCAAAGCATGATCCAATTTGCTACAGCTGGGGTAAAAATCCCTTCCTGATCCCCCGAGAGGCAATCTGATATTCCCTGGATCAACTTTATCTATAAATAATAGTACCCAGTTATATTATGTACACCTAGGAAAAAATCTAGGCCTTTTTCAAAGCAATCTATTGAGCTGGCCAGAACCACCTCTGGAGGGAGTCTATTCCACATTTTCACAGCTCTTACTGTGAAGAAACCTTTCCGTAATTATGTATCTAGCGCAAGCGCAGTGTGCTCTGCATTCCGTGTGTCCTGAATGCACAGTACCAAGCTGCGATGGTGGCTCTCATATGCATGTACGGGAGTGACCTCATTGCAGCCCGCCCATTCAAACTGCAGGAGAGGGCAAATCTGGATGGAAGATCATGCGCAGATGGCAACGCGTAACTGGAGGGCACTGTTTGCAAGGTAAGTCTGTTATAATGTGCATACTAGCACATAATGGAATTAACCTGCAGAAGGTCTGGCTAAAAAAAAAAAATTTCAGAGTTTATTCTAGCTTTAAACTGAAGCTTAGCTTTCCAGTTGCGGTTACAAAAAAAAAAAAAAATTACATAATTATTTGTTAGGGACAATAGACATTTTGTTTTCTGCAACATAAATTTAGCTACACCACCTTTATGCCATGTATTAGCGAAATTGCATGCAATAAATATTTATGTCATATTTGTCAGCAGGTGTATAATCAGAATTTCGTCAAAGTATATGCCATAAACCATTGATATGTACTGGAGGCCAGGAAGAATTATTCATTTTTGTTAGTAGGGTCAAAATAGAAATATTGTTTTTATCAGAGCTGAGGGTTGTAATATTTCGCTATAGTTGACATTTATATACAACCTCAATTCCACTAAAAAGTTAGGACGCTGTGTAAAATCTACATAAAAAAAAGAATGCTATGATTTGAAAATTTGATAAGCCCATATTTTATTCACAATAGAAAATAGAAACCATATCAAATATTTACAATGAGAAAATGACTAGTTTAAGAAAAAGATAAAATCATTTTGAAATGGATGGCAGCAACAGGTCTCAAAAAAGTTGCGATAGGGCCAAGTTTACTATGGTGTAGCATTACCTCCTCTTTTAACAACTCTGTAAACATCTGGGAACGGAGACCAGTTGTTGGAGTTTTGGGAGAGGAATGTTGTCCCATTCTTGCCTGGCATAAGTTTCTAACTGCTCAGCAGTCCTGGGTCTTCTTTGTAGTATTTTTAATTTTAAAAATGCACCAAAAATGTTCAACTGCTGAAAGGTCTGGACTGCAGGCAGGCCAGTTAAGCACCCGGACTCTTCTACTATAAAGTCATGCTGTTGTCATAGATGTAGTATGTGATTTAGCATTGCTCTGCTGAAATATGCAAGGTCTTCCCTGAAAAAGAGGTCGTCTGGATGGGAGCATATGCTGCTCTAAAACCTGGATATATCTTTCACCATCAGTACCTTTCTAGATGTGTAAGCTGCCCACATCTTACGTATGAAGGCACCCCCATTTCATCAGAAATGCCGGCTTTGAATTGAGTGCTTACAACCAGCTGGAAGGTCCCTCTCCTCTTTAGTTCGGAGGACATAGTGCCCAAGGTTGCAAAAAATGAATATCAAATTTGATTCCACTTTACAACAGATCATTTTAAATGAACTTTAGCCCACAGAAGACGGTGACATTTCTGGATCATGTTCAGATAGGATTTTTTTTTTTTGCATGATAGAGCTTTACCTTGAATTCTTGGATGGCACGGCGAACTGTGTTCACAGACAGTGATTTTTGGAAGTATTCCTGAGCTCATGCAGTGATGTCCATCACAGAATCATGTCTGTTTAAATGCAGCGCTGTCTGAGGGCACAAAGATCATAGGCATCCACTATTTCATTTCAGCCTTGTCCCCTGAAAGATTTCTCGAGATTCTCAGGAATCTTTTGATATTATGTTCTGTAAATGATGCTATATTTAAAATTTTTGCAATTTTACGTTGACGAACGTTATTCTGAAATTGACAATTCTTAAGAGACAGCTTTTCACATATTGGTAAACCTCTGCCCACCTTTATTTCTGAGACTCTGTAAGATGCCCCATTTATACCCAATCATGTTACTGACCTGTTGCCCATTAACCAAATTATTGGCAAAATGTACTTCCAGCTCTTCCTCGTTAGCAAAAGTTGCTTTGTCAGCTTTTTTTTGCCCTGCCCCAACCTTTTTGAGACGTACTGCTGCCATCATTTTCATAATTACCTTATTTTGTTTCTTAAAATTGTACATTTTTTCAGTTTAAACATTTTATATGTTTTTATGGTCTAATGTGAATACAATATGGGATTTGCAAATCATTGCATTCTGTTTTTATGTAGATTTTACACATCATTCTAACTTTTTTTGGAATTGGGGTTGTTTTATTACTGTGATCTCTTCTCAGACACAGATTTTTTAATCACCAGGACTTATTTTTATGTATTAAAGTACAGTATCTCACAAAAGTGAGTACACCCCTCAAATTTTTGTAAATATTTTATTATACAGTGGGTACGGAAAGTATTCAGACCCCCTTAAATTTTTCACTCTGTTATATTGCAGCCATTTGCTAAAATCATTTAGGTTCATTCTTCTTCCTCATGAATGTACACATAGCACCCCATACTGACAGAAAAACACAGAATGGGAAAAGATTTATTCGGAGTCTGTGTTTTAACCTGGGATCTTGCCAACATCCCTAATGAATATGTTGAAAAACAAGAACCCCTGAGGAGTGGGACTTTGAACGGCAAGAACCAGGACTTGAGTATGAAATATATAAGTTTATTACAAAATTCACATAGAATATAAAAAGCAAATTGACAAGGACATGAAAAACATGTATCATAAAAACATGGTCATAAATACGTCTTGGGACAGAGAGAGTCTGAGATGTCTGGACCGGACTAGACGCGTTTCGGTCAGATTGCCTTTCTCGATAGTCCAGGAAACACCAGAGCTCAGACAGATATGCAGAACCTCTGTAGATTCCAGGACGGAAGACCATGTAAGTGGATCTTAACGGGTTATGAAAAAACCTTCAGGTATCTTTCACCGCAAGTGATAGGTGCCGAATTGGCTGGGTCTATATAAATAGACCTAGAATGGTATATATGTAAGGGCTTCAAAAGGGAAGTTACTTGGTTATGAACCAGGTTAAAGTAGGGATAAATATTAACTTCACAAGTGACAGTAAATGGGCCCCCCGATCAAAATTCCCACGAGGATCTCCAAATAGGGGTCCACAACACAGGTCATTGCGCACCGCCATTATATATCTGAACAGGGCTGCAAAGGGACAAAGTGCTGGATACGCCCAGCACTATATTTATCTGGAGATATCTCTACTTAACTCCAACTCAACAGATGACCTGTGTTGTGGACCCCTATTTGGAGATCCTCGTGGGAATTTTGATCGGGGGGCCCATTTACTGTCACTTGTGAAGTTAATATTTATCCCTACTTTAACCTGGTTCATAACCAAGTAACTTCCCTTTTGAAGCCCTTACATATATACCATTCTAGGTCTATTTATATAGACCCAGCCAATTCGGCACCTATCACTTGCGGTGAAAGATACCTGAAGGTTTTTTCATAACCCGTTAAGATCCACTTACATGGTCTTCCGTCCTGGAATCTACAGAGGTTCTGCATATCTGTCTGAGCTCTGGTGTTTCCTGGACTATCGAGAAAGGCAATCTGACCGAAACGCGTCTAGTCCGGTCCAGACATCTCAGACTCTCTCTGTCCCAAGACGTATTTATGACCATGTTTTTATGATACATGTTTTTCATGTCCTTGTCAATTTGCTTTTTATATTCTATGTGAATTTTGTAATAAACATATATTTCATACTCAAGTCCTGGTTCTTGCCGTTCAAAGTCCCACTCCTCAGGGGTTCTTGTTTTTCAAAAGAAAAACACAGAATTGTTGACATTGTTGCAGATTTATTAAAAAACAAAAACTGAAATATCACATGGTCCTAAGTATTCAGACCCTTTGCTGTGTCACTCATATATTTAACTCAGATGCTTTCCATTTCTTCTGATCATCCTTGAGATAGTTTTACACCTTCATTTGAGTCCAGCTGTGTTTGATTATACTGATTGGACTTGATTAGGAAAGCCACACACCTGTCTATATAAGACCTTCCAGATCACAATGCATGTCAGAGCAAATGAGAATCACGAGGTCAAAGGAACTGCCTGAAGAGCTCAGAGACAGAATTGTGGCAAGGCACAGATCTGGCCAAGGTTACAAAAAGATTTCTGCTGCACTTAAGGTTCCTAAGAGCACAGTGGCCTCCATAATCCTCAAATGGAAGACGTTTGGGACGACCAGAACCCTTCCTAGAGCTGGCCGTCCAGCCAAACTGAGCTATCGGGGGAGAAGAGCCTTGGTGAGAGAGGTAAAGAAGAACCCAAAGATCACTGTGGCTGAGCTCCAGAGATGCAGTCAGGAGATGGGAGAAAGTTGTAGAAAGTCAACCATTACTGCAGCCCTCCACCAGTCGGGGCTTTATGGCAGAGTGGCCCGACGGAAGCCTCTCCTCAGTGTAAGACACATGAAAGCCCGCATGGAGTTTGCTAAAAAAAAACACCTGAAGGACTCCAAGATGGTGAGAAATAAGATTCTCTGGTCTGATGAGACCAAAATAGAACTTTTTGGCCTTAATTCTAAGCGGTATGTGTGGAGAAAACCAGGCACTGCTCATCACCTGTCCAATACAGTCCCAACAGTGAAGCATGGTGGTGGCAGCATCATGCTGTGGGGGTGTTTTTCAGCTGCAGGGACAGGACGACTGGTTGCAATCGAGGGAAAGATGAATGCGGCCAAGTACAGGGATATCCTGGACAAAAACCTTCTCCAGAGTGCTCTGGACCTCAGACTGGGCCGAAGGTTTACCTTCCAACAAGACAATGACCCTAAGCACACAGCTAAAATAACGAAGGAGTGGCTTCACAACAACTCCGTGACTGTTCTTGAATGGCCCAGCCAGAGCCCTGACTTAAACCCAATTGAGCATCTCTGGAGAGACCTAAAAATGGCTGTCCACCAACGTTTACCATCCAACCTGACAGAACTGGAGAGGATCTGCAAGGAGGAATGGCAGAGGATCCCCAAATCCAGGTGTGAAAGACTTGTTGCATCTTTCCCAAAAAGACTCCTGGCTGTATTAGATCAAAAGGGGGCTTCTACTAAATACTGAGCAAAGGGTCTGAATACTTAGGACCATGTGATATTTCAGTTTTTCTTTTTTAATAAATCTGCAACAATGTCAACAAGTCTGTTTTTCTGTCAGTATGGGGTGCTATGTGTACATTCATGAGGAAGAAGAATGAACCTAAATGATTTCAGCAAATGGCTGCAATATAACAAAGAGTGAAAAATTTAAGGGGATCTGAATACTTTCCGTACCCACTGTATCTTTTGATGTGACAACACTGAAGAAATGACACTTTGCTACAATGTAAAGTAGTGAGTGTACAGCTTGTATAACAGTGTAAATTTGCTGTCCCCTCAAAATAACTCAACACACATCCATTAATGTCTAAACCGCTGCCAAGAAAAGGGAGTACACCCCTAAGAGAAAATGTCCAAACTGGGCCCAAATTGTCAATATTTTGTGTGGCCACTTTTGTGGCCATTATTTTCCAGCACTGCCTTAACCCTCTTGGGCATGGAGTTCACCAGAGCTTCACAGGTTGCTACTGGAGTCCAGTTGCAGGGATGGCAAAGTAATAGAGGGGAACTCTTTCAGTGGGGACACTAGTTCTGGTGACCTGGGGGGTCACAAGAGATTCCCTTAATTTGCAGTTCACTTCCTGTTTTAGCTATGGGACAGGAAGTGAAGGTTATAACCCTCCAAAAAAAAAAAGTTTGGGCTATAGTTTTCTTAATAAAAAGAAAAAAAAATTAACTACTTTAACCACCTCCGGCATTGTAAAATGATGGGTGCAAGGTGGCTACCTTGTTCTGAGATGACGTCGCCGCAGCGAATCACCGATCTCGGTAAAGAGTCGATGACCAGGCTCTTTACCCATCTGACCAGCTGTGTCCAAACACAGCTGATCACATGCAAACAAGGAAATGCTGGTTATCAGCAGTTAACAGCCTGTGAGGAAAGGAGAGTGGATTAGCGGAATTTTCTCACAGGGGAGCTCTGCATCGATAATCAAAGCATTGATCATCAGTGCAGCCCCAACAGTGCCCAGCGGTGATGCTAGTCAGAGCCCAGCAGTGATGCCTTTCAGTGCCTGATCATCAGTGCCCAGTGGCAGCTAACAGTGCCCCCTATCAGAGCTACATATTAATGCCACCTCATCACTGTCGCCTCATCAGCGCACATCAGTGCAGCCTATCAGTGCCGCCTCATCAGCGCACATCAGTGGAGAAAAATTACTTTACAAAATTTTATAACAGAAAATAAGAACTTTTTTGTTTTTTTTAGCAAAGAATAAAAAACCCTGTGGTGATTAAATATCACCAAAAGAAAGCTCCATTTGTCCAAAAAAAAAAAAGACAAAAATGTTGTTTTGCTACAGTGTTGCATGACCGCGCAATTTTCATTCAAAGTACGACAGTGCTGAAAGCTGAAAATTGGCTTGGGCAGAAAGGGGGAGAAAGTGCCCAATATTGAAGCGGTTAAACGCATTTCTATTAAAACTGACATTCAGATATAGTAAAGTGAACTGCATGGTATGTTAAGATAATTGTGTCATTTAAAGTGCAAGTCAAGGCAATTTTTTCCCTATACCTGAGGCAATCCTTACCACTAATCAATATACCTTGCTTTTCATATCAGAGCTCTACAGCCAGCATTCTTGATATATCAGGCACTAAATCTATATGGGCTGTATTTTTGGCACTGGCATACAATGGCAGCAATTCCTACACTACGAAGGTCGAACCGTCCAGTGACATCAGCACCTCTCCATCTTCCCCCTTTACCATAGAGGTGGACAGCAGGGTACCCCTTGTGTCATGTGATCTGATGTTGAATGACGACTTTCTGGTACTTTCACAACTTATGGTAATAAGTGATGGTTTTAGTGCATGTATAGGGAGTCTCCTAATTCAACCATGTGTTTGCTCTAATGGCCCAACATACAGTATACCGTACATTGAGGTGCACTGTGATTGTAAGTAATTTAGTTTTTTTTTTTCCCATTCATTGTGTTGCATTGACACCCCATTTTATAGTAAATGGGCTGCCTGAACACAGCACAGGTTAATGCACTGCAACAGAGCGCCCAAGTGCCAATGGGCCCTGAAAAAAGTGAAAGTTCAACTAAATTTCCTATTTAAAAAGGAAGATGGTAAAAAATATTTTTCCTCTGTGTAATATTGAATAGCAACACTAGGACTCAATGTCTTCGCTTTGTCAAGCACACATAAAACATACATGAAAAAAAAAAAAAAAATCAAACATGGGATGTGCATGGTGTGTGGTTTATTTATATTCCCTTGATATACGATTTGGTTTACAATTAATTAAATGTAATAGTGTTCCTTTAAATGCTCAAGAGACCATTTAATCCATTTCCTTTGCTAACCGAAACAACTGGTAGAAAAATCAATACCCATTTGTGAATCTCTAGTATGTATTAAACAAGACACGTCTAACCGGTTCATTTGCACTTGAAAGCAGCCATCTGTAGAAGGCAGCTTTGCCTAAGCAGATATGATTGCTAATAATGAAATATCCCTGTAGACTACAAAGCCCACACAGCGCTATTCAGTGTATAGTTCACAGCGCTGGCATTAAATTACTTATGCTGTGCTGCTGGTTCCAGGCACAGGAGAATCAAACTTGAAATGATCAACCCTGATAGCTCGGAGCAGACACCCTTCGCTGGAAAACTCACAGGCTAAACGCCATACAAACCCACGCTTAACAGATATGTATGAAATAAACAAGCCAAGCCTTTCATCCCAGTATCAAATCTATTTAAAACACTTCCATTTTTTTTTCCATCGCCCCAAGTGTAGGGCGATAGTGGTGTGACAGTGATGTTTCTTTACATTAAGTGCCGCCTACTAGCAGCACTCTTACATGCTCCGTAACTAATAAATGCACAGCAACCCATCAAAAACAAAATCAACTTGCATGTGGCTGGATAAAGCTCGCATTACTGGCGGATTATTGGAGAAAACACGGCTTCATTTTCCTGGGAGGGTTTTCAGCTGGGAGGCTTGTAGGAGGAGATTCTCCTGGGTAGTAATAGACTTATTAGGGAGATTTGTGTGTGTTAAAATAATCTATTACTGGATGTGGCATGAATTGGAATGGGGGAATTTAATGCCATCCTTTCTTCTAAACTGTCAAAGCAGTATTCATTTTGGGAAGGCTTTCTTTAGAATTTAGAGTATTTAATAACGATGGTATAAAAAAAAAGAATCGGTAACCAACAGCAACCGATCAGCAATTTTTATTTAATGCTTCTGAATTCACTTACTCATAAGAAGTGAGATCTTATTGTATACAATTAATCAAGGCACCCCCATTTACCTTTGTACTGGCCTTTTACATATTTCTGCAAGTTTATGGACTCATTCAGATGAGTGTACACAAATATTGAACGTAAAAGCGAGATCCTGTGCTCAACACTGCGCGCATGTAACGTTTAGATGCGTACTGCCTTAATGGAGTCTACTGGTCACTGCCAGCAGTCATGTAAATATTAACAATGTGTAGCAGGTGGTGACTGTACCACCAAATACACATTACAGATGGTAAATATTGGCTCTGAATGAATCATTCACACAGTGGTGGTGTATGCACAGAATGACCTCAGCCTTTAGTTATACAGAATCGGCTGTGGTCATTCTGCCCATGTGCTGCCATCAAATGACAGGGCCATTCAGGGTCAACATGTAAACATCAATAATGTGTAATCAGTGGTGTAGGCTCTGCTGCCTACATATTATTGCAGCAGTGGTGGCCAATAAGGTGGATGTACGTCGTCTGCATGTAAACATTAGCACAACATATACATGTGTACTGCATAAATAACACTAAAATGTCCATTCATGGATGCAGCTGTTTTTTTTTCTTTTATTTTGTATTCTGCTGAATGCAGCGGAGTATTATGCTACCAGACGCAGCTGGGTGAATCCCACCCAAGAGTTCTATACGCCTGCATACAAAGTTATACACAGCTGGATGCAGCGTTTTTAATGCATGTGTAAATGTACCCTATAGCTGTGCATACAATGCAGTTTATGAAGTTAGAATGGTAACTTTGTATTTGTGTATTAGGAAGAATCATAAATTTCACTTGGGCAATGGTGATGGTTAATTTAGCTGATAAAACGAATTTTCTATAATTCTACAATATAATGCTGGCCGTTCACAAGCTGAATTCTTGGGATGCCAGAATTGAGGGCTGCTATTCATGGTCAGATCTTTCACAGAGACCGTGGGGTGGCCAGTCAGCAGAAGAGTCGCCTTTCCTTCTACTTTCACTTCTATTCCTAAGATAGTATGATGCAGTTCTCCCTGTCTTTAGTGAAAATGGAGGGGACGTCACAAAGGGATTCTGACATGTTAAGAAAAAATCTCTATGCATGAAGATGAGAACTTCTAAAATTTAAGAATGCCCGATACCACTTCAACAGGAGTTATATAGCTTGATGTCTGCAAGGGATACTGGAACTGGCAATCGGATTTGTAAAGAAAAAAGAAAAAAAACACAATAAAATTCATATCTATTACACTCTATATACTGTAACTTCAACATTGAATGAATTTATAGCAATAAGTCAGATTATTCCTGTAATTTTCTAATCTAAACAACAAAATATTTACAATTCACAAAGCTTTCTGGAAATGTATCCTCATGATAGAGAATAGTGATATTCGTTAGGGCATGCCAAAAGTATTAAATATATAACCCTCCCCCCCATCAGCAATAGCAGTTATAACAAATGTGCACTGTATATATGTTATACAGATGTGACATCACTTAGAATGACCAGAGCAGTACTGACTGCTATTCTGCATTTTTACGTTTAAGAACGGCATCTGCCCTCTAGTGTCCAGAAAGTGGATCCACATAGCACAGTTTAAAGATTGTTGAATTCAGCATCCTTCCTTTATTATTACAAATTGCACACATGAACATCATGAACACTGAAGGCAAAAGTTAGTGTGGTTTACAAAAGTTCACCTAATTATTTATTGAAAGGCAAAATTAAAGTCGAACTAAACAAAAGAATACATTGTTATTTTTAGAACATAATATATGGAATCCTATTATTTTTTTTTTTTTTTTTCAAACAAATAGAAATTTGCCCTTTGTTTGGGTTTCCTTTTCCTGCACTGTGCACATCTGTAGGCGCTTTGCAATTTCTAGTGTGCGCTTCAGCAGAAGCTGAACATTACAATTTTACTATGGTGACTACAACAGAACATTACAGGAACATGTGAAATTACGTTTGAAATCTACATTTTACATTTGTGTAATTTAAAATGATTAAAAAATGTACTTTCCATTTTAATCTAAAGTTGCTGTAGTTTTACAAAAATGTTTGAAAAATGAAATGCAGTATGACAACCGGGAGGCGTTCTGTACACTGTTGGTGTAAGAAACACCCCCAGAAATGTAATTTCCTGCTTCTGTGAATGCCTCACTGATTTTGTCAGATGTCTGTACAAAGATGCAACAAAAGTTTTAGACATCCCATGTAATAGGAATTTCATTTTTAGTAAAATACTCCATAAGGGTTAACTAATTCTAAAGGGATGCGGACACTGCAGCTTTCTTCATTAAGACACCGAAAGGGTACCAGGTGGTTGTAAGTACACAAACAATATCAAAAGTACAAACAGCTTTTTGTTCAGAACAGATAAATGCCTGAATATGCTACACAGTTTTTTAGAATCCTTCCAAAGTACATTGATCATCCAGAGGGGTTTTCTTTTCTCCACAAAAGTGGAGTTATTCTTTATTACTAACTGCCTAACAACATGTAAAATGTTCAAGACAATAACACAATATAATGTTCACTATCACATGACTCCACAAAAAATGGAGCAATGGGCATCTGTAGGTGTTTCTACAGATGCCTATAGGCAATCCAAGGGGGTATACTCCCTCTCTCTCCTATAGGTACTTAGTTTTGTTACAAGCAATATCAGAAGAATTACAACTCCACAGAGGGGTGGGTGCTGTGTCTGGTAATGAAGATCAGAGAAATAGATTTTACGGTAAGTCAAAAATCTTATTTTCTCTTTCATTCATTGATAGACACAACTCCTGATCTTCATAACCATTGGGATGTCCCAAAAGAGTGTTAAACATGAGGGGTAGGAACAGCAAAAAAAATTCCCAAGGCCAAACAGTAGCCAACTAGGCAACAGGATCTCAACCCAAACAACTGGAGCCCACCTGAAAACAAAAAACAATACACCCTCAAGAGGATCAAGCCCTCTAAACAGTAGCTTGCAAAACCTTGCGGCCAACAGAAGCATCCGCAGATGCCAACACATCCACTTTATAGAACTTTGTTAAAGTGTGCACCGACGACCAGGTGGCCGCCTTGCAAAACCTGATGCCTGATGACGGAAGGCCCAGAAGGCACGAGTAGAGTGCGCCTTTACAGGGAAAGGAGGAACCTGACCCCCTGATGGAATAGGCCTGAATAACCTCAAGAGACTCACACAACGCAATAGAAGAGGAAGCTTCCAAGGAACGTCGGCCAGCCGCACCAGATCGGCGTACCAAGCCTGGCAAGGCCAGTCCAGAGCTACTAAGATGACCGGATTCCCCTCTCCCTTGATCCTGTATAGAATTCTTGGCAGATGCTTGAGGAGGGAAGGCGTAAATCAGACGATACTGCCCCACGGGGGCACCAGCACGTGGGTGGCGTCCCGTAGATCCCATAACCGAGCCACAAACCCCTGCACCTTTCTGTTGAGCTAAGATGCTAACAGATCCACCGAGACACAACTGATGAAACACCTACAGATGAAGGGACCACTCCCTTTGGTCCAACGCCGGTAATCTGCCTGCCAGTTTTACACCCCGGGAATGTGTACGGCGGAGGGGGCTGGAACGAACTGTTCTGCCCACCTTAGAATGCCAGCTACCTCTAGAGCCGCCAGGACACTTTTTGTGCCCCCTTGGTGATTGACATAAGCCACGGTTGTGGCATTGTCCGATTGAATGCGCACTGGACATCCCTGAAGACGATACGTTCAATGGTCCAGGCACAGTCTGATCGCTAGTAGTTCAAAGACATTGATTGGTAGTCTGGACTCTTCCAGTGTCCAGATCCCCTTAGCAGAGAGACTGCAGAGTCTTGTCCCATTTAGCCAGAATCTCCCTTTGCAGGGACCTCATATGGAATTGTGCAAATGGAACTGCCTCGAAGGTAGACACCATTAGGCTTAGCACCCGCATGCAAGTCCGGAGGGATGACCATTTGCTGGACAGCAGGAGACGAATTGCAGCCTGCAATTGCTGGAGATTGTCCAGAGGAAGAAGCACTCTGCCTAAGGCCAAGTCCAGAGTCAGACCCAGATAGTCCAGCTTTGTGTACGGAACCAGAGCAGACTTCTGAAAATTCAGAATCCAGCCGAACTCCTCAGAGTTTGTATGGAGGTTCCCAGGTTTTCCACCAGAGCAGCAGGGGACTCAGCTCGCAGAAGGAGGTTGTCCAAGTAGCCCAGTACCGCGATCCCGTTTGCGTAACAATGCTAGCACTGGGGGCTAACACTTTTGTGAAGACCCGAGGAGCAGAGGCAAGACTAAAGGGTAATGTCACAAACTGATAATGCTCCTCTCCCACGGCAAAGCGGAGGAAGTGCTGGTGACCGGCACATATTGGAATGTAAAGGTAAGCATAGAGGCAAGAAAATCACCCGGATTCCACCACCCTGCGAATGGACTCCTTCCAGCACAAAGCAGTTCAGCGCCTTGAGGTCCAGGATTGGACGCACTTTGTCTTCCTTTCTGGGAACTGTAAACAGGTTTGAGTAAAAACCCTAAAAACGTTCCGGAGTCGGAACCGGGACAATCGCCCCTTGAAGCAACAGGTCTTGTACTGCCCCAAACAGACCCTGTAAACGGTCCGGGACAGGCGCAAGTTGGAAGGAAAAGAAAAATGCCTGGAGAAAAGGAGAAACTTGATCTGACTGGCCTGGACTGAATGACTTCATGGACCCACTTATCTTGAACCAGGGAGGTCCACGGGTCTGGAAACCAACAAAGACATCCCCCACACCTACATGCTGAAGGAGCCTTATCCGTAGGTCTGGAGAAGCCCGTTCTCGCCTTGCCAGACCAGGTTAATTTGGGTCCTCCAAAGGAGGCCCTGAAAGGCTATGAGTCCTTGTCAGTCAACCATGAGGGACAAAAAAACGTATGAGCCGAGAAGGAGGGCCCACGTCTATGACAAGGTTCCTTGCCCTTAGTAGCCTGCGGAAGAAAAGTACTTTTTCCCCCTGTGAGACCTTTAATGATGTCACCCAGGGTAGCGCCAAACAGGTGATGCCCTTGAAAGGGGAGATCAGTCAAGCCTTTTTTAGAAATCTGTTCCGCAGACCAGCATTTGAGCCAAAAGACATGCCGAAAGACCACTGCCGAAACAGAGAGGGGAGCCGCATCCAAAGAGGCATCACGGATAAACTGCAGCCCCTGGACCAGCTAGTCCGCCAGCTCAACAAAGGCAGGGAGGAGCTGTTCTCCCTCCAGGTCACAACATAACATCTTAGCCCACTCAGTCAGAGTTTGCGACACCAGGGCAATGAATACCGGCCTCAGTGCGGAACCAGCCTGAGTGTACATATTGCAGACCACAGCCTCTGCATTCCGGTCAGCTGGATCCTTAAAGGCTGGGACTCTGCCACCGGATCATGGTTGCCCAGCTCAATCTGGAAACCGGAGGGTCTGTCACCGTTGGAACACTCCACTTCTTAAAAAGGGACTCATCATAGGGGTAACGCCTAGTAAAGTGCTTAGGGACCCCACAGGGACGCTTTGGTCGTCCCCAGTCTTTAGTGACAATTCTGCCAAAATAGGCGGGGGAAAGGAAACACCTTTGCCGCTCTGGATAGCTTGTGAGTTCCAATGGGGAACCTGCACCTCTGTCACAGCTGCATCCTCCATCTTCAGTGCTTCCACCAGCGCCTTTTTGTGCACGGTTGCAGACGTGGAGGAATCATCCTATCAGAGGATTCTGGGCGCTTGGTTGCAAACTCAGCTGGGTGACCCATGTCCGTGGCGGCCGAACCCGATTCAGGATCTGATGAGACAGATGAGGCAGGGGGCACCCTTTGCTAGCCTGTCGCCCAAAGACCACCTCCATCCGGGACACAAGGGACTCCAGGATTGCAGTCAGTGCATTGATGGATGGTTGGTACCCGGAGCCACAGAGAGGGGGTCAGGTGGGGAGACGTACTCCAAAGTCCTGAAGAAGCGTGCTGGGTCACGTGGAATGCGTTGACGTCACACGCGGTCACGCCTCCGACTCCGCCCCCCGCCCGGACCAACACACCACCGCCACCGCTTCCTACTATTGAAGCCGCTGCAGCGGTGCTTCCTATCGGCAATGGGCTTTGGTCTCCCTCCACTATGTGGGGCATCATCTAGACCACCTGCACCTTGGACTTTTGTACCCCTGGGACATATGGACTGAGTCTAGTCTAGTTCTACACGTGAGTCTTTGAGACACACCTGATGGCTACCTGCAAATGCTGTTAATGTGCTTCTGCCACTAATGCTTTCACTTGCTTTGCATGCATCATATGCTTGACCTCCTCATCACCCAGCTTGGTTGGAAGGGACTGTGAAGTTCCACCGAGCATTAGTGCACAGGGTTGCTAGCTCTCACATCTAGAATACCTTATGGACATTGTGCTATATCCTTTCACCCTAAGGTGGAATGCTGCACCCTTCATGCACCCTACATACACTAGATCCAGGGATGAGTTGAGTCTGAATGGTCTGTCCATTGCTACGCTTGCCTGCTATAAGCTGCTGCTTGATGAATAGCCTGTGCTGTCTCCACTGCTTATGTGTTAGCACAACTGTCTGAACAGATGCTATTAAATGTTCGTACATACAATACTGCTCAATAGTCCTTGGTTTTGGTGCAGAGACATTGAGATCCCTGACCCTTGGATTCATATTTGGGACCATCTGGTAGGGATTCAATTTTCATCATCTGAAGTCTCAGTGTCCTAAGTGGTTAGGATATCATCAGCCCCTTGTATGACTATTTTCTTCCTCATGAATCTTCAATCAAGACTCTGCATGGGGTTATTTTCAGCAGTCTTCAGGGGGGTCAGCTGACCTTGGTTGGTGTGGGTCTGGGTGGGGGGTGGAGTCTTTGAGGCATTACCAGCATTTCATAAGAGGAAGGACCATTTGTATTCATTGTTTTGCCTTGGGTCCATGAACATTTTCAATTTTTATTTTTTGCCATATTTTTTACTCAATTTGCATTGTGTGTCCATTCAATTGTGTTAATAAAGTACAATTTTCTAAATTTTCTATACCAGTGTTTGAGCCTATTTTTGCAACTCCCGTTTGTTTTTGCCTTCTTCACGATGTACTCCAAAGAATCCATGAGTCAACAGGGGGACCCCACAAAAAGTGTAAAACGCTGCAAAGGGACAACCCCCACCGCACTGGCAGCACCATCCAGTTGCCAGGCACAAAGCAATCCTCAGCAGATAACCCCACCAGACTCACCACCCAGCAGAAACAGGCACATGCAGCCACCAGGATAATCTGCACTTCATGAGCGGCGATCAGGAAGTGAAAAGATCCAGGAGTCAGCAACAGTGGATGAGGAGGGGCTCCCACCACCGAAATCGCCGCTCACAGGGCTCCACTGTCATGGCCACCGTTATTTTCAATGGCAAACCACTGCAAAACGGCCGCCTGACTACACAAACATGGCCACAGTGCAAAGAAACATACAGGCTACAGCAAAATGGCGGCACCTTGATGCTCCCAGGGACCCAGGAGGGATCCCTAGGCCTCAAGGACAGGCCCAGACAGGAAGGGGAGCCCTGGCAGGAGCCCCCCACCAGGTACAACCCCACCTGCACAGCCAATCGTCTGGTCGCAAGCAGCGCACCCCCACGAGCCCCATCGCCAGCATAGCTCCCTGCCCCCACCCCAAGAGGTGGACCAGACCACCCACACAGCCCCAGCATAAGTTGAGGGGGGGTAGGATAGAGGACAAATGAAAGGGGGGTGCCTGAAGGGAAGGAGGGGAACCCGGGGGTCCGACCGTCCCAAGGAGGGGCCAACTTCAACCCCAAAACCCTCCAAGGGGAGAGGGTGGACTGCTACTCACCATACCAGGAACCAGGCTGGCAATGCTCCAGACAGAACCCCTCTACATCAAAATGGGGGGCTATCGGCCAGGAGGAATGCTGCGACTCGGGCCGAGACCCGGTCGTGTGCAACCTCATGATACATTTAACTCGCATGCCAGCCCCTGTCCAGTGTCCCGGTCGACCTAGTGCAGAGCTGAGTTCTGCGCGTGCTCGCTTGCCAAACTGGGATGACCACTGGATCTAGATTATCCAGCCCGTCGCCCACTCCAGCAAAAAACAGGAGAAAAAGTTCCATCTAAAAAGGAAAAAGTTTGCCAGGACCAGAGATCCCAGCAAGGAACTAGGTCCTTACTCCTGACTAGGCAGAAGAAAACTGAGTACCTATAGCAGAGAAAGGGAGTATACCCCCTGGGACTGCCCATAGGCGTAGCCAGATTATTTTTCTGCCTAGTGTCCTACTCCTGTAGAGGGCAGTGTAACCCAATGGTTATGAAGATCAGAAGCTGTGTCTGTCAATGAACGAAAGAGAAATATTTTTTTTCTCACTATTTCTCTTTCAGCCATGTCATTCCTGGATTATTTTTAACCCAGAGGAGGAGCAAATTAAATTAAGATTGCAGTGTTTTGGAAGCTCTAAAGGCCTTTATTCATATGTTTAAACAAGGATCTTGGCAGATTACTTTGCTCCCACTTCCCCTTCCTCCCATTACCTGTGCCAACCTAACCTAATAGTATATGTTTTCAAAACTCTTAGGCTGAGTTCCATTTAAAAAGAAAACTCTTTTTTAAAAAATAGTACACCCCACCCCTCTCCCCCTCATTTTTGTATATCCATCTCTCTCTCTATATCTATATATATATTTTAGCTTTTCTGCTCTATTTCTTCTGGGCTTCCGTCCTATGTTGCCGCGGCATGGTATGTCATTTCCGTGATCGCAACGTGCCCTCCTCCTCCTTCTCACTACCTTCTGGGACATGTGTGTCTAAAATGCGCAGTAGGAAACCGGCTGTGAAGCCTGAATGCTTCACTGCCAGTTTCCCTTACTAGTAATGCTGGCGCCTGTACCCGGCGCTGATGAACGGATCAGCTTGGGGTGCCAACATTATGGGCTCCCTGGACATGTAAGTGCCTTTATATTAAAAGTCAATAGCTACAGTGTTCACAGACTGGAACTCCACTTTATTTTGCAAGGACAGGGGTGTTGATCCATTTTAGAAGGCCAGAACTTTTTTTTATATATTAATTTGTAATGAGAGAAAAAAATTATATACATACATACACGCATTGTTTATATGCTCCATGGACACAAATGTGTACATTATTAGGACTGACCTAGGTTATCGTTGTTCTCATTGTGCACCACAAAATCATCCCCAACCAGGACTTCAAGGTGAAGATTATTTTAAACAGTCATCTTTAGTGATCTCTCATTCAGTCTGTTGGCTGTAATTTACCTCTAGTTCACTTTTGTGAGCAGCTTGACTGCCTCTATCCCATAAACACAGGCTATCATGAGGAATCGGACACATTCCATAGAAGGAACTAATTTAAAGATAGCTGATAAAGCGACAGTTAAAATAAGTTCTGCTTTTCATGGAGCCTCTCAATCACCCCTGTCCTCCCATATTATGGACCTATTGATGTTATGCATTATGCCACCCAAAGCGTCTGAACCTTCTTCCTGATCCTTCAATATGACCCTCAACACAAGATACAAAATACTCTTCTCCTGAACTTCTCTCTACCTTTCTGATTAAAATTACCTAGCATTTTAAAAGAAAAACCTTCCTAAGAGTTCCTTGACTAAACCCAAGTGATTTTAATCAGACAGATAGACAGAAGTTCAGGAGCGAAGTATTTTGTACTGTATGGAGGAGGTCATACTGGAGGGTCTGTTACGAATCTTGACTAGTGGTGCTAAATAGCAGTCCTCAAGGTCACCAACACTGCACATATTCCAGGCCTCTTGAGTATTACTGGTGACATGATTAGCACACTTTGCTTAAAATGGAACTACTGTATTTTCTGGCGTATAAGACTACTTTTGAACCTCAAAAAAATCCCCCAAAAATGGGGGGTCGTCTTATACGCCGAGTATAAGATCTCCAAGGTAACCTAAGTATAATTATTACCGGTAGATGAAAATTAGGGGGGTCGTCTTATACGCCCAGTCTTATACGCCGGAAAATACGGTAGTGGCAAAATCAGAAATGACATATACAATGCAGTCTGTCAATAGCATTAAAAGAAAAAATAATATGTTGTCAGCACTCAATTAATCATATGACAGCAGTGAGCAATCAGTGCAAAAATACCAACACATATAAATAACATAACAAATATTGCAGCGCTAGAAGTATAAACAAAATTAGCTGTGAAATTATATGAAATCTCTGTTAACCACTTAAGCCCCAGCCCTATTTCGGACACTTTTTGTTTACAAGTTAAAAGCAGTATTTTTTCCTAGAAAACTACTTAGAACCCCCAAACATTATGTATATTTTTTTTAGCAAAGACTCTGGAGAATAAAATGTCGGTCATTGCAAAACTTTTTGTCAAGCGGTATTTGCGCAGCGGTCTTTAAAACGCCATTTTTTTGGAAAAAAAATTGAAAAATCACATTTCACTGCATTTAAAAAATACTAAACAGTAAAGTTAGCCCATTTTTTTTGTATATTGTGAAAGATGATGTCACGCCGAGTAAATAGATACCCAACATGTTACGGTTTAAAATTGCGCCCCCCCTGTGGGATGGCGACAAACTACGGTCAATAGAGATCTCAATCTGCGACGCTTTAAATTTATTTAACGGTTACCAGTTTAGAGGTAGAGTGTAGCTTTTTTTTTTTAAATTATTGCGCACGCTCTGGCGATCGCGGTAATACCTCACATGTGGGGTTTGAACAGCGATTTCATTCGCGGCTCGACTTGCGTATACGTTTTTTTTGTGCGCGAGCTAACGGTGACGGCGAATTTTTTTTTTTCCTATTTATTTTTTATTTTTTTTCAACTTTATTACAGGTTTTAAAAAAAAAAAAAAAAAATCTGATCACTTTTATTGCTGTCACAAGCAATGTAAACATCCCTTGTGACACCAATATGTGTGACAGGTACACTTTATGGAGGGATCGAGGGTCTAAAAGACCCTAGACCCCTCCACTACACTTCCCTGTATGCAAAACGCCGAAAACGGCATTTTTGCATACAGCCGTTTTTTAAATTTGCCGCCTTTTGCAGCACAGTAACCCGGAAGTGACGTCATGGACGCCGCCTCCGGGTTACGTCATCGGAGCCCCGATCGATGCCGTTTCCGGCATTCATCGGGACTCCATCCAGCCGGCGGACGTGCCGGCTGGGTGCTCGGAGCTCCCGGTGGGACGGGAGCCCCGGGCAAAGCCACGGAAGGCGGCGGGAGGGGGGGGGGGACGTCCCCTCCTGCCCCCCGGGTAACGATCGAGCGGCTCCCGAGCCGCATCGGTCGTTACCGACGGAAAGCCGACCGTCGGCTTCAAACCACGGTACCGGGATGATGCCTCTAACTAGAGGCATCATCCCGGTATAAACCCGCAAAGTGTACCGACGTATCGGTACGTTGATATGCGGTAAGTGGTTAAAGACATTAAATATACAAATGTGATAAAGTGTTTTTTATAGCAAATCCAAGTGAAAAAGAAGAATAAAGTGCAAAGTTACCAAGTGCAAAAAATGTTCCCATGGTGTCTTGCCTTCACCATATAGCTGAAATGCAAACTCACCAGAACTGATTGCTGTCTAGATTATAGGACAGCAATAACGCCTTCAGCTACTGATGTGTTTCCTCTCTGGTTATCTCTGTTGAACTGACAGGTATAATGGATCTCCCAAGCATTAAGATGAGACCATCAGGGAACTCTCAACCAGCCAAGCAGGATAAATCATCAAACGCAAGAAAAAAATACTCAGTGTAATATTTATTGTACCAAAAGTAATAAAACAACAAATATAGAAAAAAAATAAAAAATCCTTATCTCACATCAGCAGACAATGTGTAGGGAACATGTAGTGAGCTGGGTGCGGCACCTGATGTAAGTGAGCTGGTATATATGCCCGAGGTCCAGCCGCCAGTCAAGTCTAGTGTGGCGGCACCTGATGTAAGTATTTTTTCACTACATGTTCCCTATGCACTTTATGGACCTTTACTTAGGCTCCATTCACACCTGAACGTATCGTTTTCAGGCGTTTTTTTGGGGCTTTTTTCAGGAGTTTTTTGCAGGTGTTTGGAGGCATTCATTGAGATCTAACAACAACGCTTATAATCTGCCGAAAAAGAAGCTCATGTACTTTTTTGAGCTTCATGCGACAAAATGCTCATATGTAAACAGGGGTCATTGAAATGAATAGGATTTTGCTTGTTGGGTGTTTTGAGACTTTAGAGATGAGGGTTTTATGAGCTGAAAAAAAGCTCAGCTGTGAAAAGGCCTCAGAGTCACCGCCAGTTCTCTACGCATTGTCTAGAGATCTGCTGATGTGAGATAATGATTTTTATTTGTTTTCTACATTTGTTGTTTTGTTACTCTTGGTACAATAAATACTACACTATGAGTATTTTTTTCTTGCGTTTAAAGCTTTATCCTGCTTGGCTGGTTGAGAGTTCCCCGATGGTCTCATCTTATCCACTTAAGGACCAAGCCTATTTCTGACACTTGTTGTTTACAAGTTCAAATCAGTATTTTTTTTGCTAGAAAATTACTTAGAACCCCCAAACATTATATATATATATTTTTTAGCAAAGACTCTGGAGCATAAAATGGCGGTTGTTGCAATATTTTTTGTCACGCGATATTTGCGCAGCGGTCTTTTAAACGCAATTTTTTGGGGGAAAAAATTAATTTCACTGCATTTATAAAAGACTTAACAGTAGAGTTAGCCCAATTTGTTTGTATAATGCGAAAGATGATGTCACGCAGAGTAAATAGATACCTAACATGTTATGGTTTAAAACTGCACACACTCGTGGAATGGCGACAAACTACGGTACTTAAAAATCTCCATAGGCGACGCTTTAAATATTTTTAACGGTTACCAGTTTAGAGTTACAGCGTAGGTCTATCTTTTAGAATTATTACTCTTGCTCTGGCGATCGAGGCGATACCTCACACCGTTTGAACACCGTTTTCATTTGCGGGTGCGACTTTCGTGCGTGAGCTCACGGCAATGGGGGCGCTTTAAAAAAAAAAATGTTTTTTCCTATTTATTTTATTTTTAGCACTGTTTAAAAAAAAAAAAAAAAAAAAAAAAATCGCATCAACACAGCTTTTTATATCTGAATTCCCCCTGTAACAGTTCTGTTATCTAATAATCTGGACAGCAGATTTGTTATATTTTCAATTCTTTAGTGCTTGTTCACATGTGAGGTCGGGAGAGGAGCAGTAAAACTATGCAGTTGAGCCACAGTTTTACCGCTCCCAATTGTTTGCCTGAACACTAAATATAAAGCCGCTAAGCGCTGTACACATGCCACACCCATGCCATGCCACAGCCATGACGCTGTGCTTCACAGTTGCAGCTAAAAAACAATGTCACTTTCGGAGGATGGAGTCGTCGCTGAATGCAACTAACACAGATCTATGGGGCCGTGCCGGAACAGCACAGCCACCACAAGCAT
Source organism: Pelophylax lessonae (assembly GCF_965119305.1). NCBI lineage: Eukaryota > Metazoa > Chordata > Amphibia > Anura > Ranidae > Pelophylax > Pelophylax lessonae. The sequence continues at coordinate 248,409,546 of NC_138773.1, read as the reverse complement.
ACAATCGCTGTACGGTAGTAATGCAATTGTAAGGTTAAATAGGGTGGTGAAGAGGCACCTCCTCATCCCCTGTCACACACCTCTGAAAAGCAATTTGAGCATGGATCATTTATCAGAGGAGGGGCAGTGCCTGCCACTCTTGTGAACGAGCCCTTAAACAGGCCAAGTTGTCCAGAAAATGTGGCAATTACAAGGGTTGGAACAAACCAAATACTTCTGCAGAGGGTGCTTACAACTATCATCCTTTATTAATACTACATGTAATAATCCATTTTCTCTGTAGTAGAGTTTTGTACCGTGTTAGCCGTTGAATCATGCAGAAAGTTTGGTGTTTGAGTGACACCCTTTATTGGCCAACTTAAAGTGTATTTCCACTTTTGCTGCCAAACTGGGATAACACCTACTTTATATTTAACACGTTTCTAATAATATAGCATAACTTTAAAAAATAAAAACTATTGATTACCTTTTTAATTGCTTTTTACTAGTCTAACAATCCTTGCTCTCCCTGCTTTGTAATGTTTAGGAGGGGATGTGGAATAATGTTTATAGCATGCATCACTAATAACTTTTTTTAACACACATCATAGGTTGAAATGGATGGACTGGTGTCTTTTTTCAGCCTCACTATAACTACGGTATATGTAACTATGTAACTCTAGTTGGCCAATATCACTTAAACACAAATTTTTTGCAAATAATTTTTTCTGAAAAAAAAAAAAAAAATTATTACTGTAATTATGTAAAAAAGTGTAGGATTTAACTACAGCTCTATTCACCTAAATAGGTCATGTTAAGTGGGCGCTCTGCCCACCAAAAGCAACAGTGTTTATAATTCCTAGCTGCTGCCTCTGCAGCCAAAAATAGTTAAAACTAACCACTGGATTATTTTTTACTATATAAAGAAAAAAAAAATGTACTAGCTGCTCATTTCTTCACGTTTTTAAAGATCAGGCTAGTATAAACATCTTCAAAATGCCCCCTTTTAGTAAAGTGGCCAAAATCGCTCCATAGCCTAGAACCACCATTCACATCCCCCCAGCCAACCCATAACAATCAATGATAATGCAAAATATACTGCATACATGATCATAAGGGAAAGTAAACGAAAATGCTAATGCACCTAAAACTGCAAACCTCCATTACCACATCTCCAAAAAAAAAAAAAATCCAATGCCTCCGTCACCATGGCATCCTGTCACATGTGCATGGCTGCTGGCCACCCCCCCCCCCCCTTTCTGCCATTTGGGGTCTCCCAGATTTTGAGGGTCTGTGGGTAGGCACCGTGGTGCTGGTTATGGCAGGGAAGCTGGTCAATAAGATTAGCAAAGGCAGAATAGAAGCGTTTTGTTTACCTTTTGTGCTTACATGTGTGACCATTCTGATTGGTTCACAGCAGATCACAAAGCCACTGTGACTGGCTCTGTGATTTTTGCCTGTAACGGATGCTATTTAATGACCACGTCATCACATGCATTGTGAGGGCACCTGCCAGGTTAACACGCATTTCACAGAGGATGTTTTAAAACATCCTCTAACAGTAGGTCCCCCATGTTGTCACAATGGTTGATCATGAGGGGGGTTAAAGTCCATTCAAAGCTACATGTCCATCTAAAAGTACCGTGTCAACAGGGTGACAAAGCCGCTGTGTGTTTTCACTACAAAACAAAAAGCACTGTTACCTAGTCAAAGGAAAAGTAAAAAAAAAAAAAAAAAAAGATCAACAGGTAAAAAAAAAATGATGTTATGGGAGACGCTGAAAAAACGACATTCTTAAAGCGGTATTAAACGCAAAAGCAAACATTATATTGCAGCATACCAATTCTTAGATGTGATGGCTTCATTAGTTTTCTTTTTTAGGTTTTCTTTCCTTTATTTTCATCTGGTGATTCAGCCAGTAAGGCTGTAATTTTTTAACAGAACAAGCTCTCTACGAGGATAAGATGAACCATTACCGTTGACAGGGATGCTTACAACGATCAGTTTTTATTTATTCATGTAAAACCTTTATCCCAAGAGGAAAAAAAACGGTTTACTGTAACTGCTTATAAAGTATTAGCTGGAGTTTGGCTTCAATTTGTTAGTGTATTTAAATCTGCTTATACGTTTACCACTCCCCCCCCCCCCACCGACTGAATATGCTGATGTCCAAATCTGCATTCTGTGCACATCCAGAGTGGAGGTATTCTAATACAGGAGGTGTGAGGGGGTGAAAAAGAAAATGAATGCAGCCACCACATTGAATGATTGATAAGCTGCAATACATTATTTGATTTTGGATGTAATACCGTTTTCATGCTAGTAAAAACATGCCTAATATATGTAATTTTCTATTTTGCCCAAAGTTTCACTTTAAACTTACTTAAGACTTTATCTCTCTCAGGGACTCCAATAGTAACATATCTACAGTGGCAAACACAATAGCATTCCACACTCCCTGATTTTTAATTTACGCAGAACTTTTCTTTGCGCCTAAATCTAAAGTTGGCCATAGACGGAGTGAATCTTGGCTGGTTCCGCAAGGATCGTCTGAATTTTGAACCGTGTAGAAGCAGGCTGATAGTACCCAAGTTGATCAATCGATCAAATTGGGTACAACCAGCATTTCTGATTTTTTTATGCATTTATTGCCATCGGCTAGCAATAATCACTGGGTTCTCCCGGCCGGGACTGTTCAGGGCCACACTATAAGATTTTCTGAAGACTTTTTCCTTCAGATTTACCTTTTCTATGTAGTGCAAGGGCCTGCCAGGTTGCATACAAATTGAAAGTGTTTAGGTTTGACCTCATATTATATGGTTTTGGTAAGTCTAAAGGAAAAAGTCTTCAGAAAATCTTATAGTGTGTATGGTCCATTACCCGTGAACCCCCTTGCCAGGGGAACACAACAGCTCCATGGGAGCTATGCAGGAGGGAACATTGCAGAATAAGCCAGCTATGAACAGGACAATTACCATGGAACTAATGCCTGGTACACATGATGAGATTATCAGATGAATATATCTGTGTTTTTTTTTGCATGCTAATCTCATTTTAAAAATTAAGAGGTTACTAAAGTCATGAAAAGTCTTGACGACAGAATAAACATTTGGAAGTGATGTAATGTGTTGTCTTGTAGTGTATTTGTATTGTATTTTCGAACAACAACTGTATGGATTAAATGAAAATCATGCGATCTGGTATTATATGAGAAACATTTTTGCGATTGTCCCATTGGATAATAATATCAGACAAAAACTGTCGAGATCGGTTCTCGAAAGCTGTGTACTAACAATCAGATTATCGTACGATCGCTTTGAAAGCAATATTTTTCGTATGATTTTCTGATCGTGTGTACGGGCCATGAGGCAACCAGCTCTCTCAAGAGATTTATGTTAGTGGGATAGTCAGCCCTCAGACTCCGCAAATAAATGAAAATTCACTTTTGTGTTCAATTATCTACTAGCATAGCTAGGACTTAAAATGTGGAAAATAAATGTCAGCAGCTGCCAAGAACCTGACTTCAGAAACAATAGTATGACATCCACTATCTGGATGTCATTCCATGAAATGTTTTTCAATAATTTGTTCATTTTAAAAAACAGCTTTTAAATCTACCTAATTGTTCCTTGAGCAATGAGCAACTTTTACCCCTTAAATTTCCAATGACAGCAATGACCTTTTCAGCTATCTGTAAGACCACAAATATAAGGAACATTCTTCACAGTGACCATCACACGAATGTACCATGAGCTGTAGATATAATAATTATTAGCAGGGTAGACTTAAAAGTTATTTCAAGGGTTTCTCCATGTTAAAAAGGTTAGTAAAGACTTGGCTAAACTATCTCTGAGCTATGCGGTATCCACATGCTAGGAACCAGGCATTTACCAATTTCTTTTCTATCAGTCTTTTTGAAATCCTTTTTCGAAATCCTAATGACTGATCCCATGCTTGTATCAAAGACATGGTTCAGACACAATTTTGGTGTCACTACATTACAGTGTGTATAGGTGTTGTGACAATGGGGCCTCTGTAAAGAAGTTTTTGCTTTAAAATGTTTTGTTTAAAAAATGCCTATAGGGAAATCAAACTGTGAACCTTGGTTTCTTAGCTTAAGCATACATAAAAATACCATATAAAAAAAGAAAAATGTGAAAAAGACAATATATTTGCATTTATATATGGTGGATATGGCAAACCGTGTTGTTGGTTTGTTTTATTTACTGCTACTGGAAAGATATATGGTGTAAGCTGAAATTTCGTAAAAAAAAAAAAAAAAAAGCCAGCCTTGTCATTGTGTCATGAGGCTATGAGAAAGTCCGCTCTTTTCCAGCTCATGGAGAGGATTGTGAAGAGGAAGATTTTAGCCTAGGAAAGGTGACAGCCACATTCCCCAGCCTCAAGACTGGGCCTCTCCATGGGGAGGGGGCTGTCCTCTAACACTAAGCAGCGAGGACTCACCTTGACAGCTGCTTCCGAGCCTTCTTCTTTGAAATCGTCAAATTTCATTACCTCCGCCATAATGAATCCCTTCTCAAAATCTGTGTGAATCTTCCCTGCAGCCTGAGGAGCCTTTGTCCCTTTCTGTCAAAAAGAAAAGCAGAGGAAAATGAATTGTTCGGGAAGACGGATTACAGGAGGGGTGGATCTGTCAGCTCATGTGAATCTGGACCTGGCTGGGACTGCTTGAGAGCTGTTAACAGGTCGGCCTCACAGTCAGTTAATGCATAGCACCAGGTGGTTAAGAAAATCATCTCTATTAACGGCAAATAGTACCAGTATGCAGGAATACATTCATACATATCTCTGTGCACAACGCTTTTCACACTGTGTCGATTTTATACAAAGCACAACTTTTTTTTTTTTCATTAAACAAGCAGTAGATTTGACCTC